>NW_025964223.1:62466252-63066252 GCF_023055435.1 Haliotis rufescens | reverse complement strand
GTGATCTTAGTTCTGCGAATGCCATCATAACACTATGATCACTTATGTAATGGGTCCCTGGACACAACTGACAGTTGGTCATTCACGAGGGGAACCAATTCACCAAACTATTTATATCTATCATTCATATTTATCCACTGAATCCCCAAAAATCAATAAAAAGTACTCTCTGATCATGGAAAGGTAGACACAGAATGTTTATTGCGTTCCATTTATCCCCAAAATGAATTGCCTGATAAAACAAATTGTCTTACAGATAAGAATTGTCCTGTCTGTCCTGAGAGTTCAAAGAATGCATGGCCACTTTCCACAAATGTTCCTCAGTGTTCCATACTGTTACATAGACTTAAAACACTCTAGTGCTGAGAGGGATTTAAGGAATGTGGCCATATGTGTAGGCTGTTCCAGTGGTCTGTTAATACAGTGGGCCACTAATACATATACCCAACAAATACATTTCCATCAATCTCTACTGAACGATTCCACTGTACGATTCCAACAATACGAATCGGTTATGTGTTCATGAATCACTATCATATATATTGTTATACCTCCATGTCAGAATGACGAGATCTGATTGGTCCATGTGATCTTGATAAAGTACTGTGTATCCCCCCTTGGAGGGGAATAAAGTTCTCATTGGGGGAATAAATCTCTTATACCCCACCATGAGCAAGTCAGACAGCACGTGGATTTCTGAGGGATAGAATAGATCCTTCACACCCCCTTTCAAAGCAAAAACGCACACTTTTTCTGAGTCTAAGTCACACGACATGGGTCAAGTTAACCTCAGCTCAATAGAACAGCTGTTTTCCATCAATTATGAATTTGTTCTAATTCTTTTCTTTCACATTAAAATTTGTCGGTAACACACATTTGTTGCAGCAGGATCACACTGGGTACACTGGGTTTTATGGGTCCTTCGTTAGGTTTTATTCCAGGCCTCCAACTTGTGGTATAAAACCTAATGCGGGATGCATAAAACCCCTTGTACCCCTCGTAGTCCTGCTACAACTTATATTATTTTTCTCAAAGAACAAGGGGTCATTTGAACAGTATGTGGAATTCACAATAGTGTGTTATGTATATTAAGAAAATATGGATGCACAGGTCATTAACCACCAAGAATATAATTCCCAACAATGTCTTTATATCGTTCCTATATATCAATGGTCTTCATAATGCGTTTTTTCTGGTAAATCACCCCAAAGGCTTTCACTCCTGCACATCTCTATTTCTCTCTTTTTTCAGTATAGTCCCAAGCATGGTGGGTCTTACATTTTTTTCCCCATCAAGATATGTATGCAAAAAATGAGACCATATACGCACTAGGTCATCCTTGACTGGAAAAAGGTCCTTTCATGCTTTTTCATGATTCTAACCACCAGACACTTAATTGATGCAAACTGTAACAAAATCCATCATGGCCACCTGAGCAGACGTCAGGAAACTGGTAACCAGAGACCATTTCACATATCAGCGATCGCAACACTAGGCTCATCACAATGTGAGCTCGGCTTTTGTACTGCGGCCCTATGCTTCGCTGGGTTCTCGTTGGGAATAAATACCTTTGCAGGTGATTTCAGCAGATAAGGATATTCCTCGGTTTGCCCAGATTCTGTTAATAGGGAATCAATCCCTCTGTATTGACTGGCAACACTTAAAACCTAGTCACACCACAGGATAATAGCTTTGCTGTTTGGTTGAATGTCTCAACACTGGCTTGGTGTTGTTATGCAGTTTGAAGCCTTGTTATTTGCGGTGAAATATTTGTTTTTATATTGCAGCTCACATACATGAAAGAAATTGAAGATATTTTTAACTACTACTACTACTACTACTACTACTACTACTACTACTACTACTACTACAATTAATAATAATGTTGAAAGTCAAGTTGTCATTTAATAATAATAATTAATAATAATAATAATAATAATGATGATGATGAAAAATGAACCTCTAGTTGTTATTTGATACAACAAGAATGAAATAACTTCTTTGATGATAATAATAATAATAATAATAATAATAATAATAATAATAATAATAATGATGATGATGATGAATAAAAATGAACCTCTAGTTGTTATTTAATACAACAAGCATGAAATAACTTCTTTGATAGGCATTTAGAAGTTGGAGTACTAAGTACGGATAAGAATTTATTTACTACAATTATATCAACATGAGTCTATCAAAGTTTAAAACACCTCGAAAGTTTTAAACTTTTATCGACTCATCTTGATATAGTTGACATCAGAAGATGCTCTGGTGCGATTCTCTATGTATTACTATCAGGCCATGGGCAATTGCAGTGCATTGTTGGCCCCATCAGTTGTTAAACCCCTATGTTCAACTTCCCATCTAACACGGGATAGCTGAACGAGATCTCCTTACCAAGTTCAGTGTTATTGATTTTCATGAGTAACAAACATTTGTCAAATTTCTTATGATTATGGAAATGGTTTTGTGGTCTTTATTACAGATGTGCTTACCACTAACTGAAGAGAAAGACTCCTGCAAATGGCATTGATTGCGTCAAAATTTCAGTAATTTTTTTTCTAAATGGTATATTTTTAATGTTAAATAAGACTCTCCGCTGCCCATTATGGAAAGTCATGCAGCATGTATTGCATTCAGCAAAACAATTCCTGCTTTACTGTCCAGTATGCCAAATGTATAAGATATCATGTGATATGGGATAAAGTTACCATAAAAAAATGAAACAAAAAGTTAAAATGATGCAGTGTAAGAATTTAAAATAGAATAATAATCCTTTCATGTGTAACCTTTTAGAACAAATAAGACAAAATCATTTCCGCAATCATATGACAAACACTGTAAGACTCTGACAAAAAACTATAAAGCGACAAAAAACATTTCCATAAAAAAAATCTCTTCTGAAAAGGGAGTCCATTTTATGATTCCGACTCTATCAGGAGATGTGTTTATGAATCACTATCACAAAGTGATGATTCCAGGTGTTCGCAAAATGGTGAGAATGTCATGTCCTACCAGTGGCACTCATTGCAAACACATGCAAAGGCAAGTCAAGTGTAATGTGTTTGTTTAGAACAAAGCTTGGGTTGATTTAGACAAGTTGATGGATTAATGAAGTTCTTTATCACACAAGTTATGTTGCTTCATATATATAGTGCATCTGGTTGTTATCTGTATCATTTCAAAACATACCTTTATCATCAACTAGTCTTAATAGCAGTGGTCAAAAAGGGTAAATAAACCATCAATTAAAGACTTGAATGATTTTTTTAAACTTTGGCTTTCTTAACCTGGTAATATCATGTCAAGTCATATTTCAAATTGCACCGTCAGATTTTGTTCGAAGATTGTGAATGTAATTGATTTAATTGTTTTGATAAAGTACATGTGTCAATTACACAGTTAAATGGCAATTTACTGACATCAATAGCCGTCAATTACATGTTTTTATACCATTTAAAACAGCTGATGTGCGGACTGATGATTGATGGAGCATCTGGACTCCACATGTTTTGCAGCATTAATCCCATGCACACATGTCAAACAACAAGACAAATGATTTATTTGGAAATACTGTTCAAAACAGAAAGCTGAAGTTTAGGTTGAATTCAAAGGCAGTTTGGGTGAAAATTCATGGCCACACTGGGGAAGAGTGAGTGAGTGAGTGAGTGAGTGAGTGAGTGAGTGAGTGAGTGAGTGAGTGAGTGAGTGAGTGAGTGAGTGAGTGAGTGAGTGAGTGAGTGAGTGAGTGAGTGAGTGAGTGAGTGAGTGAGTGAGTGAGTGAGTGAGTGAGTGAGCGAGCGAGTTTAACATCCGAGTTGTCAGACATCCTAGTTGTCAAACACCCTAGTTTTCAGATACCCCCCCGGTGTCAGACAGGACTACAAGGAAGGGTTGAGATGGTAAGCCTGGTCTACCTATTTTTACAATGGATCAGCCCAGATTGGCTATGAAATTGAGACGACTCACTGAAAGAAAAGAAATATTTTTTTACATGAAATTTGAGAAGACTCACTGGGTCAAATTACTCACAAATATAATAAAAAATTAAATATTTGAACATATTGATAGAGCTGAAATGTTGTTACAGTGGAGTTCATTATATATTGATGCTGTCTGGCATCGAGTACAGAGCATTACAATGTTGCTGAAAGACTTTGCTATTTGAGAATGTTGTCAATATCATGATGAAAAATGTCCTGAAAACTAGAGAACATGCTTTATTTATTTACTCAATTTGAGGATGTAACAAAAGAAATTATTTTTTTATTAGATAATCATAAAAAAATTGTGTTCAGTCTCCTGTGTTTGTTTCTATATTTATTTGTTGTTTAATGCTACACACAGCAAAATTTCAGCTATATGTTGGTGGCCTGTAAATAATCAAGTCACAATCCAGCGATGGATATTATCAGCAACAATCCACACTGCCGGGGTACGGAGACACGGAATCAACCAAGTCTCAAGCCTGAACACCTGATCTACTTAACACCAGCAGCAAAGGATTCTAGGGACCTAGTGTAGCCTGGAGTCGCCACAGGGCTTGAGTCCCAGTAGCTGGGATACAATGAGTATTTATTGTACAACCAAGTCTCAAGCCTGAACACCTGATCTACTTAACACCAGCAGCAAAGGATTCTGAGGACCTAGTGTAGCCTGGAGTCGCCACAGGGCTTGAGTCCCAGTAGCTGGGATACAATGAGTATTTATTGTACAACCAAGTCTCAAGCCTGAACACCTGATCTACTTAACACCAGCAGCAAAGGATTCTGGGGACCTAGTGTAGCCTTGAGTCCCCACAGCGCTTGAGTCCCAGTAGCTGGGATACAATGAGTATTTATTGTACAACCAAGTCTCAAGCCTGAACACATGATACCGTTAGTGGAATTTAAAAGAAAAGTCCAATACAACAAAAAGTACTATTGTAACATGATGGTGTCGAATCCTTGATGACAAAAACAACTTTTCTCCATGATGAGGATTAGTTCAATCCTGGTTTTGCAGTTGTTTCATTCTTCCAAGAAGAACAGGAAATGACTCACTATGACATCCATTGTCGAGCTCTAAGAAAAGAAACAGACCAAAAAAACAGATCAAAGACAAGCACCTACAACAGACAAAAATACCCCTTCTCCTTCACCACCAGTACAAAATAAACAGCATTTGTTCTTCTTGGAGAATGGTCGGCCGAAAACTCTCAACTCATTCCAATCTAATCCCTTGTGAGAAACAGTCAATCAACAGCAACAACAGGCAAGTAGCATCGTTGTCCACAGTGCAACATCGACCTCATCGAGATCAGAGTCTGAGACGAACACTTTCCAACAATTCGCCGACACATTTGTGTGAATCTATGCCATAAATGTTGCCTTTTGATAAAAAATTCAATCATTGATTTCGGCTTCTTACTATGTGGATCCTATTCGTGAGAAGTTATTACATGGCCCAACTCTGAAAGGATTTGCCAACGTGTTGCAGCCGTGTCTTGAAGGCGCATTGATTAAGTCAAGAGAGAATGTCCCTTTTCTGTAATATCTTAAAGAAGAGCTAGAGAATATCTTTTCTTCGAATATAATCCAGCATCTTAAGGGAAATCTTTTATTCTGCTTCCAGTATTAAACATCAGCATCAACCTAATATTGACTAAGCACAAACTAAGTCTCTTTATCTTGGAAAATTAATTTTGCTTTAAACAGTATCCAATAGCTGTCTCTGCTTTGGATTTCATCAGCAGGAAGGCAACCGCATATTCAGTTTTATCATCATCAAGAGTAGATAAAAGTGTCATGCACTATTCCTCTGTAGCTGGATCAGGTCATAAATAGCTCTGAAAAATATTTTTAATCAATGGTCTGGCTAAAGCAAATATGAATTCAAACATTAAAACAATATTGAATTTCTGCCAGCATAGGACAAAGGATGAGACAGTTTCAGTCATCAGCTACTATTATCAGCTACTGTCAACAGCTACTGTCATCAGCACCTGTGAAGATCCGGGGTAGAACAGGTCTTCAGCAACCCATGCTTGCCGTAAAAAGGTGACTAACGTGGTTGGGTGGTCAGGCTTGCTGACTTGGTTTATTTATGTCATCATATCCCAATTGCTAATGATGTCAATCACTGGATTGTCTGGTCCAGACTTGATTATTTACAGACCGCCACATTAGCTGGAGTATTGCTGAGTGTTATGTTAAACAAAAAACAAAATACTATCATCAGCTACTGTTATCAGCTACTATCATCAGCTACTGTTATCAGCTACTGTCCTCTGCTACTGTTAAAAGCTACTAACATCAGCTACTATTATCAGCTAGTGTCATCAGCTACCATCATAGCTTGAAAGGATCTTTCATGACACATGATGCTTTTATTCATTTCTGTCCAATAAATAGGAACGATGTTTAAATGCCCTGATTATATCTATTCTTCTCAGAGTCGACTGTGCTGACAATTTCGTCTGAGGACGAGCTATTTCCAGTGTCCTGAAATTGATGTCTGACAAGCTCCATGATGCTAAACATAGACCCACCAAACACCAAAGACCTGAGGCAAATATTTGAGTTTCAGTGAAAATCCATCTTGACTAATATATGCAAAGAGGGGGTAATGACTGAGTCAATAATGTTTGAACGGTTGGAACATCAGCCCAAACCATGACCTTCTTGAAGAATGCAGGTCAAGGTCACACATAAGGAATCACACTGTTCCTCATCGGAATGTTTCTGAAGTGTCTGGATGGTAAAATACATCAGTTCCATCTTATTAGGAAATGGGGTAATTTAATAAATCTGTGAAGATGAAAAATGGGAGTGGTAAAGGAATATCCACATGAAGCATGTACAGTAAGCTTGACCATGGCAGTAATTATCACACATGCACGGAAACAAGTATCTGCAATTCCAAATGACTAGTCTTATTAATGAATGAGTAAACTGAATAAACTCTGTTATCTCAATGTTCTCAAAGAAAGGTGGAACCAGTTGACCTTTAAAAGAGACGTGGGTCAAGGTCATTTTCCAGAACATTACTCTTGCTGCTGTGAATGATGAGGCCATTGACAGATGAACATCAAGGCTCTGGTTCTCAGAAAGTAATTGAGTATGTTGTCCATTTGTAAACGAGTTCTCTGGACACTAATTGTATTGGTCAGTGAAGCGGAGGCACACATTAGTTCCTGGTCACCTTATCTTATCATACCCTTCAATCTAACATCATTCTTTATTAATTTCCACCAGTCTTTTTTTAAACTTATCCTTTGATTAAATTGAAGAGCATCCTAACATCTTGAATGAATATGTGAAATTGCACAAAAAATGAAAATTATGGCTTTTGATACATGGAAAGACTTGGACTGATAACAAAGTCAACAAATTTGTGGTTAAAAGGGTTATTTGTTTAACTTGTTTAAAGGGGTACATATCAACCCTTATAACTAAACATGATTCCTCATTTGCGGGGCGCCGCGATTCGCTGTGCAGAGTTGCGTCCCTTGGGCACGCCAGAAACCTATGATTGTGGGTTCGAATCCCGGTTCGCCCCGATTATGTTTCTAGGTTTGTCAGCACCAAATCCGTGCTCGTGGGTTTCACCAAAGTGGTAAACGTCTGAGACCTGCATTACTTCAGGCTTTCCTCCCACATTAAGCTGACATGCCGCGATATAACTGGAATACTGTTAAAAGTGACGTTAAACCCAACTCACTCACTCACTCATTTGTATGTCTTTTCATTAACAAAACAGCCACCAGCATGACTCATCTAGTTTCTGGACACGAGAAATAAAATTTCACTAAATATTGATACATCTCCTTATCTCAAAAAGTATAGATCCATCCTCGTCATTAAACGTGGGCACGGCAATGCTGCTATTCGTTTTACAACAAAAGAAGATCTTTATCTTCATTTGATCAGGAAACATACACTTAAATATCTGAATAAATTTTTGATATTTTGAACTTTATTAAGGCTAGCTTCTTTACCTACGCATACCTGATTATAATCTTTTTTTTAATAATTTAAGTATTAAACATGAATTGTTAATCAGGATAAGTGAAACAGTATTCCTGATGCCGATTTATAGTGCTAGCTCACTGAGATACCATGCTGCAGTTTAACATGAATACCCCCCTCAAACACAGTATATTGACTCCGAGCCGACCAGTCCTTGTTTTAGCCCCTGAAAGCTGAGCACAAGACATGGTCAAAGCAAGTATCATTTTTTAACGTCTTTTGGTATGACACAAGTGGGGATCGAACCCTGGAACCCTGACACTCTACCACTAGACCACCGAGGCGGTTCCTTAAATGTAATATATCCTATCCACATGTCTGAATATGATGCCTGTTTATCTAAAGTGTGACAATTGTGATCACTGTTTATTCAAAGTATCATCTTCAGCTCATCACACCAATGTATGGAGAATATTAAATACCATATACGACGTAATAAGTGCCCAGGGCACTCTCAAAATTAAAAATAGGGGGCTCTTATTAGAATATTATTTTGATGAAAAAAAACAGAGTTGAAAGATAAATTTTGTGGTTTATGCTGACAGACTGAAATGTTTATATACGAAAGATACATTTTTCCAGAATTTAAATGCCCATAATTAAGGGTGCATATAACACACGAGTGCGCATTATACACGAATAAATAAGTCTTTTGTACATTGACCAATCAGAAGTGGTGCTAATTTGGATTGTTCACTAGCCAATATATTAGCAAATATGGCCGTGGGCGCTTATTAGAGCAAGGCACTTATTACGTCGAATACGGTAGTGGTTGACAAATACACTGTTAAAGTCTTAACAGCTAGCCACCATGTTAGAAAATGGCAGCTGTTCTGAATTCAATACATGTATTCCAACACACTAACAACTGCTGCATATAATAATCTGTTACAACTATTACATATTGTACCAGCACATTAGACATGTCTTCATTTTTATTGAATCAAATAGTTCCTACTAGAATTCAGCTTGAATATTATAATGAAACGATAAATAGGAAATTCAATGGAATTACGCAGTTCCAGGCATTCTTCATCAAGCAGTGTAACCTAGCAACCCTTGGAGAATAGAATAGTCCCCCATGCTTGTCAACAGATCCAACAATCATGATGGCTGGTAGCTAGCCTGTCTGTGACATGATTTTGTGTACAGCCCACAGCACACAGGTCACAAATCAGGTGAAGTTATGCAATGTTGGTTGCGGAGAGTCCTTAGAGTGAGTGAGTGAGTTTGGTTTTACGCCTCTTTTAGCAATATTCCAGCAATATCACGGTGGGGGACACCAGAAATGGGCTTCACACATTGTACCCATGTCGGGAATCGAACCCGGGTCTTCGGCGTGACGAGCTAACGCTTTAACCACTAGGCTACCCGACCGCCCGAGTCCTTAGACAGGTGACCATGTTCGGTAGCTTGACTTAGAGTCTCTAGGGCCTCTGTCATGACTCACACTGAAGCATATGAAGAGTCTCCAAAGGAAAGCGTCCTTATGTTAAAACATGCCTTGATCTATTCACCCAGCAGTGAATGGGTACCTGGTAGGATGAATACTCCCCAGGGAACTGAGAGTGCACACTGATTCACTGACTGGGGTAATAACATGCTATATAAATAGTTTGTTATTATAACCTGTGTGCTATTTATAATACCACTGAATCTTTGCTCAAGCTATCAACCACTCGTTTCCATGGTCAAGAAGCATGTGGGACAATTGTTTCCTGAAATATCATCCTCTGTCTCCTGCAGTATCAAAAGACTCCAGAATCATCTTGATAAAACAATTTCATATTCTGAAGTCAGCAGTATCAAATGTCTCTAAAATCGTCTTGATAAAACAATCTTGTATTCCAAGGGTGGCTTGACAATTCAGTACATAAATAAAATATATTCCTCTGAGTAAACCTGGCACCACATCCATATTAAGGAAAACTGGCATGATGAAATTAGACAAAAAGAAAAAGGTGCCATTCTTAGACAAGGGAATTGGTAACATGAAGTCTGTTTTCCACTTGCTATTACTGGTCCACATATATGGTTTCAGAATAACATTAAATGCAAAAAAAACCAGTATGAGTGGTGAATTATCCTGAAATAATCAAATCAGATACATATCTGCTACACCAGACTCCTGAAACAGATGCAAGTAATTTTAGTGGAAATTTGAGATGAAAACTAGTTTCACTGCAGCCAGTAAACAATGAAGTCTGGGCCAGACAACCAGTGGTCGACTGCATGAGCATCAGTCCACAGTGTAAGGATTGCTTCATTGTTTAATGCCGCGATCAGTAATATTCCAGCTACATGACAGCGGCCTGTAAATATTTGAGTGATTGACATCATAAGCAACGATCTACATACATGAGACGATCACTCAGTGTGGGTTCAATCCTGGACAGGACTCAACCCCCCAAAAGAATGAGAATCTGTACTTTTCTCAGAAAGTGTTATCCCAAATATAACATTTGTTTCGTACATGAGATACATCGATATGCATCAACCAAGTCAGTGACCCTGACCATCTGACCCCTTTGTTGCCTCTTATGTCAAGTATGGGTTGCAGAAGACCATTCTAACCCAGATCTTCATGTTCAGGGGTGGCTGGCATGGTATGATGTCTGCACGTCACATATCGTGTCCTACCCATTTCATACCAATCCACAATTCATTTCACAAGCTACACTAATTTTGGTCCTGTTGTCATAATTCGTCCTAAGGGAAATTAAACTTAAACTTTTAAGGCCATATTTTTTACAGTTACCTATCAACAATTCAGACAGATCTGTACAGTGATTGAACTTTTGAAACCAATATATTATTGTATTTTGTATCAAACATTCTCAAGAATTTTTCATGGATTTGTTTCTTTGTGATGGTGCCACCGGTGAGGCAGCATGTGCTCATCTTTTTTGCGAACACCTGGTGTCATCGCTATTTGATAGTGATTCATAAACACATGCACATGATATAGTCGGAATGGTTGAATACTTCTAGCAGAGATTTCTCATGATTATGTAAATAGTTTACTGGTTGGTTGGTTGGTTTGTTGTTTAACCGCACTCAGCAATATTCCAGCTATATGACGGCGGTTTGTAAATAATCGAGTCTGGACTAGACAATCCAGTGATTGATATCATGAGCATCGATCCACACAATTGGGATTGATGACATGCATCAAGCAAGTCAGCGAGCCTGACCACCCGATCCCGTTAGTCACCTCTTACGACAAGCATAGTCACCTTTTACGGCAAGCATGGGTTGCTGAAGACCTAGTCTACCCCGGATCTTCACGGGTCAAATGGTTTATTGCTTGAAGTTGCTTTCATTTTAAGTATTTCTTACTAACAATTTGGAAAATGTTAAACTGTATACCACTGACTGAGTGAGTGAGTGAGTTGGGTATAACGCCGCTTTTAACAATATTCCAGCTATATCGCGGCATGTCAGCTTAATGTGGGAGGAAAGCCCGAAGTGATGCAGGTCTCAGACGTTTACCACTTCGGTGAAACACACAAGCACGGGTATGGTGCTGACAAACCTAGACACATAATCGGGGCGAACCGGGATTCGAACCCACAATCATAGGTTTCTGGCTGCATAGCGAATCGCGGCGCCTTAGAAGACTGGGCCACCCGTGTCCCCCCCCCCACTGACAGAATGTATGAGACACAGTGGAGGGGAGCGTATCTTGTACTAACAGATCCACAACCCCAGTCAGCCCCTTTAACAAACAACATTGATTAAATCCACTTCTACCAGAATTATTGATTTCAATAAAGAAGTGGGAATTTACTGACACTATCAATTTGGAAGTGCATTGAAACTTCATGATTTTCAAATACAGGTGGACCTTTTTCACTATACTTGACAATTTCTAGACCTTTATCATTCAAACTAATCACAGATTTGATTAATGTTGTGGGGAGCAGAAGTGTCACTGTTTTCTGAAAATGATTGACAGGTTGTCAATTAACCTACTTCTTGACTTTGTGTGTAGAACTTCTAATTACTTCTCAGCCACTTTTTAATTACATATTTAATTAATCTTGGTGCATTTGAATAAACAAAATTCCTCCATACTAAGCAGATCTCAAACACTAATATTCTGCATACGTATGTTTTTAGATTTAATATTACAGTGCATTTCCTTTTGAACACTTCCTTTCTCAACTTACAGATATAATGAAAAAAAAAGAAATTGACACATGTCAGTTTTTTGGTGATAACTCTGCTAAGGAGAATTGATTTTTATGTTGAAATTTGATCAGTTTCCCTGACATCTCCTAAAGCTGCAAGAAATCATATAAAAGGATCCTGGAACAAATTATTAGTAACTCATCTGTTAAAAATAGCTAACCAGAATGTCAGGTTTAAATATGTTTGACAATAGCCTTTCTGTTCTACCTAGTGTTCATACCTGATGAACACACAACATACAAGGGTAGGACAAGGGCTCTTCTCCAGGCGATCATTTCAGAAATAATAACAATCATAGTCATAATCATGATAATGTTGGGGAGTTTTCACATTCTCCGAAAAGTTCTTGGTGGGTTTGACTTGGCAGCGCTTCCTGGAAGAAGTCCCATTCGCTGTCTTATACACAGGGCTGAAGAGTTTTGATGTGTTTTCCCCAACACAAAGACATTACTATGAGAATGTAACATTGAAAATACCATGTCAACAAATCTGTACTGAAGTACGCAAATTTATCATGTAATTACACTGTCTGGATATAAAAAATGTTCATTTTATATCTGGACTAATGTTTTTAATCTATTTTAGAAATTTTATTCAAAATTACATTCCATATTGTTTAAACTCTTTGCGGCGAAATCGTATGTAAAGTGATTGGAAGATCATTTAGTGATGTTTTATCTCAAATTTAAAATTTGTATTGCCCAAGTTTAATTTTTATGATCTGTTCGTTTCCCTGAATTCGCTGAAGGGATAGATCAACATGTAATTTTCTTCTGCGGAAGACTAACACGTTTTTTATTGCAGGGATTGTGTATGCGCTGGTGACGCGCTTCATTCCGATTCACTTTATAGATAGGGTATATAATTTAGCATTGACTTTGAAGGCTTGTTCATGGGTTCGCTTAATCCGTATGGTCGCTTTATAGACGGCGATATTCAGGATTGATGTTTTAACATAGGATTAATCTTGGATACTTAGTGACATAAAACAAACAGTATTTCACACCTTGTGTCATCACTGACTCTCAGGGATCCATTCATATCATATCATTTGCCATTTGCACCCAATGACATCTGTTTCATCAGAGGGTCGAAATTAATTTTTATGAACTGTTCTGGCGTTGACATTTTATATTAAATAAAATGTATGTGTCATTTTCAATATAAGTTACAAATGAAGTTTGAAATGATGCATTAGTCTTGGAAATGTATTGTCATATCATTAGAACAATCACCAGGTGTTTATAGAATGTTTCAAGTTTCTTATTATCTACCACTGAAGTTAGAAGATAAACATCAATGGATATTCAATGAAATTGCAAGAACAATAAACAGTCAACATTAAAGGATCATTGTGGAATTTGATTAACTCCTTGTCCTAATCTTTATGAAAGAAATGAATGTCAATCACATGTTTGCCTTTCCTGACCTTCTGGAACATACGTCATCCCCATTTATTAATGCCAATAATTTCAACATACAAAGGTCAAGATGAATCACTTCAATAATATATAAAAGAAATAAACATATAAATAGAAATGATATTTCAACATTATATATAGCCTCTTTAAGGATGTTGATAAAATGTACAAGCTTTAAACATATTCACTCAAATTTAATAATGATGTCTCCCTCAACAGAATCTGATCTCGTAAATGTCGGACAAGTCCATTTTACGAACTGGTGGGTATTTCCTGCATATTCACACAATCCTCACGTTGATTATCTGTACCTTTTCTCCCACTACCAATTGTCATACCTCTTCCACTTTTGCTTGCGATAGTTCAGCAACTGCGTTTATTTACAACTTACTGGATACTTCCCTCTCAAAAATAACGTCCACTACATGACATCATAAGGTTGCGAGCACATTTTCGAATCTCCAGAAATGACGTCACGTTAGAACAATGTTTCATCATGAAAAAAAAAACACTTAATTTTTCATTGTTCTTTGTGATTTATCATGTAGCTTTCTTTATATATTTCTATACAATATTAATGCTATAACAACTATACATTATTTACATTACTCACTTTTCATGAACACCAAATATCACCGCTATTTCATAGGTTTTTTTAATAAATACATGCCTATGATATAGTCGGAATTGTACAATAGACACTGCTTTTAGCAGAGAATTCTAATGATGATGGAAAGGGTTTTGAAGCTTTTGTTTCCATTTCACTGGTGAATCAGATTTCATGAGACTGTAATATGCATAGCATCCCTGATGTCATACAATCTCAAATCCCCACACCGAATCTGCAACTACTATTGTCATGCATGCACAAACCCTTGCTACACAATCACATGGAGCCATGCAATTTTCAATTCCAACCATTAAAAATTTACAGCTTAGACTGGAAACAACCACTGTATTGAATACACAAAACACATAACTGTAACCAGACACATTATACACTTGTAAAACAAACTGCACCATACCTTCATGCCAAAAATGAGAGACAATCATCGATCATGTTGTATATCCATGAACAAGCAAACCACACTTTGAACTCCTCCGAGAGAAGTATCTTTCACCTGTTACGAATCCATGTCCTTCTTAACATTTATATTTCAAGACAAACAATCCCGCATGACGTTAGTCCTTCTAATTTTCACTTACGATATGACGCTGACACTATTGAATGAGCAACGACGACAGCACCTACATCGTCATCAGTGCGGTGCACACCCCAGAACAATGTTCTCAGATCAATAGCAGAAAGATCCTGTAAATTAATATTGGTATGAGAATCCCACACTCGTCCATGCCAGAATGAGACTGAATCGGCCATAAGATTATTATAGGGATGACTACCGGTAGTCATTGACAGATTCACTTTCCAAGAAAACATATAAACGTCACTATGAAATGAGCATTGTTAATGACAAAAATAGGAATCATCTTGCTCATGCTTGTTTAAAAAACGATAATTCTACATGCGGTTAAGGTTATTGATATTTGTTCTGAATTATGTACTTAAGGAGAAAAGAATATAAATGAATTATTAAAATGAATCTTATTGATTTCAGTCATTGATGCAATATGTGATTTATTGCTTGATTACAATCATTTGTGATTGAAAGCTATGTCTTAAGTTTTTTTGTTTGGAGTGAATTTAAATGAAGAGTAGTTTCAAGACTTTTACTGATTTATTTACAGGCTTCTATATCATTTCCGCCAATGATTCTCTAAATGATATACAATTCCAATGCCAGAGAACAAAAAGTGCCGACCATCTACCAGAACAGACTCCACTAAGCCTAAAAGGAAAAATACCGGCAAAGAAATCATGAATGGATCACCGAAGACAGCAACAAATCCAGGCGCCTGCAAGAAGGGCAAGCATATCCTGCCCTATCAGCAGCAGGGTTTTGATTGGATGTTACCTCTGACAAGACATTTTAATGGAAATGACATGACATGAGTCATCATGAATATGCATATCGCACAAGGTCAGAGTTGATAATCTATCAAGAATATTGGGTACGAAATTATATTCAGGAGGACCAAGGTCACACCTAATGGTCTTGGCTTAGGTGAATTGGAATATTCCATGTCAGATTAAATATTTAATAAGTCGAATGTATGATGCATTTCTATGTTGGCAAATTCAGTTTATAAAACAAACAAGTGTTGTTTTAAATCACAGTCAGCATTATCAAGCCAATCAGCTTGTAAATAATAGAGTGTGAAGTAGACAGTGTCTGAATGAAAGGGCAACATGTGACCTGGGCCCAATGACAAGCGATCCGTCAGGTCACAAATTCTGACCATCTAATCCCCATTTGAAGTACTTTGGACTTATTCTGGTATCCTCAAGAAACAGTGTTTTCTGATTCTACCTGCTACTTCCATATCCTTTCTGGGGTATACACTGTCAAACCTTTGCTCCCAAAATATAATAATACACACAGAAAATGAGTTTTGAAGTTTTTTAGGTGTGTATACAGTTGATTGCTATTTGGACTTACTCAATGAGACAATTATATAATCTTCTTCTCTGCATAAAAAAGTGCCTCGTGTAACCGGAAACACAAGTTTGTTATCTCCTGTTTGTTTATCTGATTATGTTTTGCTTGTTTGTTTGTTTATTGTTTAACGTCCCACTCAGCAATATTCAAGCTATATGATGGTGGCCTGTAAATAAGTGAGTCTTGTCCAGACAATCCAATGATTTACATCATGAGCATCGATCCATACAATAGGAATACGATGACATGCATCAACCAAGTCAGCAAGCCTGACCACCCGCTCCCGTTAGTTTCATCTTGTTCCTCTTGTTTTGTTGGTGAGTACATTACAAAATAGCAATGTTTCCCAAAACCGTGCCAAAGAATGGATGTGTGTGAGTTATACCGAAGAACACATTATACACAAGACAACAAGGTAGTTATTTTTTAACAAACAACACATGGCAAGGATATGTAAATACTATGATGGCATGGAGGCACATGGCCTTTGAAACTTTATCTGCTTTCTTCTAATACCACACATCAGAAGCATTATACTGTCAATTTTGAAATAAAATGAGAGATTTATCTTCTGGGTCTGACATACTTACAGTTAAGAACTCTTACTATCCGAAGGTTAGCATGTGCAATAATACATGATTAAATAAAAACAGTTGCCATGTGGGAAACCACAGAAAATCAAAACTAGATTGCTGGTTGCTAACACAATCATTTGCCATGGAAGAGCTGAAGGAGAACTCTGATATTCAAGATTACCATCATCCAAATACCTTAAACATGCAATGCGGCCATATTAAATGGTTACAATTGGTTCTGAATACTTCCATGCACTGCATATAACCAAGAAGTTAGCAATTTAGCTGCAAAAAACTACAAACTATCAAGAATGCTGTGCTCTAAAATAGTTTCTAATCTGTAACATTTAATGATGATGACCTTCAAAGGAAAAATGAATTTCAAAGACTTACCATTGCCATCAAATATTCATTGTTTTGACACAAGAAACATTTGTAGAGCATTATTTTGGCTTACGACCACTTTCAAAATTAGAATTTTTTATACTTTTTTAAATTCCCTTTCGTTGGGAGGGATGAATCGGAACTTGGTGTACGAGGAATTGTGTTGCAGGAAGTTGGAGATTCAATCAAAGCAGATCACAGAGACAGTTGATAGTTTTATAAAGAAACATTTAGAAGCAAGCTCTTGGATCTGTGGCGATTTGAGAATACCAACTTTGAGCTATCGCTAAACACAAAACTATGTCCCTACACCATCGATACCTCAATCCATAGAGTCCCTCCCGAACAGAAGCACCAGTAGCACACCATAGCTTCATCACCGGTCATGACCTTCACCATCTCACATTAGCTTAAAGTCTGTGTAGCAGGGCGTGGAGTCATCCCACAGATGACATCCTTACCTTGTCAGCTTGCTGACGGGGTTAACCTCTTTGGTCATGTGGATAAGGCGTCCGACTTCTCATCAGAAGGGCCGTGGTTCGAATCCCATCACAGGACTCGGAAATTTTATGGCCGCTACATTGGCACCCAACTTGGGGCTGAGCACGTTCATTTTTAATTTGAGCAAAATACGCCTCAGTACCCTACTACGCGGCCCGGGACGTGCCTTCTGTTAACGGGGGAGTATGTAGCAGGGCGTGGAGTCATCCCACAGATGACATCCTTACCTTGTCAGCTTGCTGACAGGGTTAACCTCTTTGGTCATTGGGGCAAGGCGTCCGACTTCTGATCAGAAGGTCTGTGGTTCAAATCCCATCACGGGACTCGGAAATTTTATGGCTGCTATATCTGTATGTCGCATACTCTAAGCACTATCAATAACTGATATATGCTGAATAATATGTAGAAACATTTCAGTTTAATACACAATTAGGTACAGGAATTCTAATGAATTCAAGATGTCAACAAGAATAGCCTACCTCTAGAATAAAGAACCACAAACACGTCACAATACCCTATGATGTAATTTGTTAAATTCTGTTACCAGATACACCGGTAAAACAATGCCCTCAGGGGTCATCGAGTGTGTGTAAACTCCTCTCAGTGATCTATCATCTGTGGATCTGATGTGAACAAGCCCAGCAATGTTGAGAGTTTTCAATATGTGTTCAGTAAATATAGCCTGTGGCGACACGTTTTACAGCAGACACCAGTTTATGAAAGCATTTCTTCGATATATTTTTTATGGTTTCAACTTAACTCAGTCGGATGAATGTATTGTAAATGGGAACTAATATGCATATTGTATTTTTTTGCTTTGGTCGTTTTCATTATTATGCACAAGAATGCAGTTTATTAGGTATTTATCGATGTTGCACACATCTAAACGTCGCCAGTCCCAACACTATCTATCAACTGAGAGACTTCTTTTCAAATAAATCAATTAGATTTGTATTGACAAAGATGGATACTCCCTTTTAATGCATTTTCAAGCATAGGAGCTGAAGAAACGAAGCCTGCAAATAAATGCACTTGTCGCGGTATTCCTTTTTCTATGGGTTTCTCTTTTTCAGAGGCATATATTCTTCTCACAAAAATGTTCAGTTGACAGGATGAAGTAGTTTTGTGTCAAATGTTGTTGGCTACAGGAAAACTGTCATGGACTTTCCATCCAATCCACATTCATGACTTTCACTCACTAAGGCCTACACTTTGTCAGTAATGATTCAATGCCGACTCAGTCTCGTGCCTCCAGTAGCGATGTCTATGCCTTCCTAGTTCCTTAATAGGATCCACATTGTCTTACTGTGTTCCCACCTACACTTTTCTGCGACAAAATCACCGAATGAATTATTAAATTTAAATTGTCAGTGCAAGAGAAAATAACCAGCCTCGATATTCTCCCGAAACAGATTCTACTTGGTGTAAAGGGCAAATAGCTATGAAAATTATATGAATGGATCACTGAAAATCAGTGAAATAGCGTAAGCATGTCCTGTTGTACTCCGTCACTCAAACAATTTTCATAACAAGGCAAGTGTGTGTTGTCTTATGCACATACAGCAATACTCTTGCTATGCGATGGCAGGCTGTAAACAACCGAATCTGAACTAGAAAATCCAGTGGTCAATATCATGAGCATGAGCCAGAATGATATCTGCATTGCTGAATTTTTGTGAAAAGTCAGCTCAACGAAGTGAAAATTTCAATATTTAGTTCAGGGTAGTGGTTTATGTTTAAACAGCATAGCAATTTAGAACACACTCCAATGCTTTAAAACCAGTTCCACTTTTCCATCAAGGACACTCTGAACCTTTAAAACAGGCCTCAAACACTGCTGAGCCTCAATTGCAAGAAGCCAATGACAGTTTTGTGACTAATTATCACAGGTCCATTCATCAAGATTAGCCACAGATTGTTCCCCTACAGACACCCCATCCATGTAATTGCCAAACTATCTTTCATTTGAACTCTGGGACCAAAGATCAAATGCAAAGGAGGAAATAGTGTATGTGTCCTCAGCACCAACGGTTCTTCAAGAAAGGAAATGAAGCTGGGCTCCACTTCATCTTGCTTAAAGGAGCAGAGGATGAGGATTAAAACCATGGGTACATGCGCTTTCATAGGCAAAATAGGCTTCTGGGAAATACCTCACAGTCAGAGAGCTTTGATTCTAAGAAGCTGACTCAGCACATTTGATAATGGTGAAAAGAAACATGTTTCTTTGATTTCAAAGAAGCAACATGACACTGGTAATTTCAATGGCAGATTTTCGACTCCTCAGGCATGGCTTTACAGCATGACACTGCAGGAAGATATACGAAAATAACCCCATCACAGCTGAAGCTTTAAAGACACCATCATCCCATGTCCAACATAATTTCAAATAATTGGAAGGAAGTCGAGGAGAATGTCATTTATGAGACAGCAGGGATCTTTGCTGAGACCGGGAACTTACAATTGAATTTAATGATCACATTGGTCCTTTGACAGAATGTGTAAATATATTTCCTATAATGGATAAATGGAACTAAATTTAGTCCACATGATCTGATGAAGGAATCTTTGATATATTTCAATCAGGAAATAATTATCTCCAGCGTGATTAGAATCGAAACTATCTAAAGTGTGTCCAAATTGTTTATGAATTATTGAACATGGTGTATGGACATGACTTGATGAACAGTATTGTGAGACATTCACCATATACAGGGTCAGAAGGATTTGTAATTACCGCTAATTTCTTTATTAGCACTGCTTATGGGAAACACATCACAAGTTACAGTGTTCTTTGCCAAAACTATCATTTGTGAGTGAGTGAGTGAGTGGGTGGGTTGGTGGGTTTGTGAGTGAGTGAGTGAGTGAGTGAGTGGGTGAGTGAGTGAGTGAGTGAGTGGGTGGGTGGGTGTGTGAGTGAGTGAGTGAGTGATTGAGTTTAACACTGCATTAAACAGCATTGCAGTTGGAGCTTCATTTAGGAGAAATACTAGCGATGTAGGTAAAAACCCACAAACAAGAATATGTTGCTGATAAACCTAGAAACACTGCAGGTGATTCCATCTCCTGATTACAGTTTTCTGGGAGGGGTAGGCTTGCCTTCACAAACCGAAGGCAATCAATGCCAAATCATTGGAGTAACGAGTGAGCGCTTTAACATACAAGCTACCCCAATGCCCTTGTTTTCATGAAGAGTGAGTGAGTGAGTTGGGTTTAATGCTGCCTTGAACACCATTCCAGTTACATCACAGCGTGTCAGCTTGACATGGGAGGAAAGCCCAAAGTGATACAGGTCTCATACGTTTACAACTTCGGTGAAACTCATGAGAACATGTGGTGAGGTGAGGTGAAATTGGGTTTAACGTCGCGTCCAAGATTATTGCACTTAAATAGCGACGTGCATGCACATGTGTGTGTGTGTGTGTTTGTGTGGCTGCTTGTACTAGTCTGGACTAATGCCGATTTATAGGTGCTAGCTCACCGAGATACCATGCCTCAGTTTAACATGAATACCCCACTCAGACAAAGTTTACAGACTCCGAGCCGACCAGTCCTTGTGTTTGCCCCTTAATGCCAAGCGCCAGACAGGGTAACAACAAGTACCATCTTTTAACCTCTTTTGGTATGAAGCGGCCGGGGATCAAAACCCCAGACCTTCTGCTCTCCGGGCGGACGCTCTACCACTAGACCACGGGGGCGGTCATGAGCACATGTAGGTGCTGACAAACCAAGAAATGTTTTCATGAAGATTTGAAGTAACTAAGGAAGAGGGCAACTAGAATAAACAAATATTTGTTGATCAATCATTTCCTTCATTTAATAATCGTGCCAATGGTCCTGTACAAGAGGGAGACTGTCAGTGATAATTTGATTTTATTGGAATCAACACCCCCAGCATTCAAATTTTGACCTCAGCATCAGCTTTACTGATAAGGGCAAATCAACAAAGAGAACATTTTTAATTCACAGGTTATGACATGATAAAATTGGATGAAATTAAATAACCCAAGTGTTTGATCACTACAGATCAAACTTCTTGGAAATGTCAAATAAATAACTGCCAGTGATTGAGATGGACTCAGGGGACCTCTGCGCCTTCTCCTCGAGTCAAGTGGGACTCCTACATGATGTCCTAACAAGATAACACTGTAGTATTTTCTCTGAGGCGTGGAGTTCTCTATTGACATTAATATGCTTGTGAGTGAGTGAGTGAGTGAGTGAGTGAGTGAGTGAGTGAGTGAGTGAGTGAGTGAGTGAGTGGGTGGGTGGTTGGTGTTTGGGTGAGTGTTTGGGTGAGAGTGTTTGGGTGAGTGAGTGTTTGGGTGAGTGAGTGAGTGAGTGAGTGAGTGAGTGAGTGAGTGAGTGAGGTTCTACGCCACTTTTGGGAAATATCACAACGGGGGGGGGGGGGGGGGGGGGCAACACAATGTACCCATGACAAAAATCAAACCTGGGACTTTGACATGATGAGCTAATGCTTTAACCAATATGCTATCCCACCAATCCTCATCAAACAGGGGCTTATAAGGGCTTATATAATCCACATTGACTTACCATTGGTAAAAGGGGCAGTGAGGTAGCCTAGTGGTTAAAGCGTTCGCTAGTCACCTTGTAGACCCAAGTTCGTTCCCACATGGAAACAAAGTGTGAAGCCCGTTTCTGATGTCCCCCACGGGGATTCCGCTAGAATACTGCAGAAAAGCGGCGTGAAACCATCCTCACTCACTCACTCATTGGTAAAAGGGGCAGTGAGGTAGCCTAGTGGTTAAAGCGTTCGCTAGTCACCTTGTAGACCCAAGTTCCTTCCCACATGGAAACAAAGTGTGAAGCCCGTTTCTGATGTCCCCCACGGGGATTCCGCTAGAATACTGCAGAAAAGCGGCGTGAAACCATCCTCACTCACTCACTCATTGGTAAAAGGGGCAGTGAGGTAGCCTAGTGGTTAAAGCGTTCGCAAGTCACATTGTAGACCCAAGTTCCTTCCCACATGGACACAATGTGTGAAGCCTGTTTCTGATGTCCCCCACCATGATTTCGCTAGAATACTGCAGAAAAGCGGCTTGAAACCATCCTCACTCACTCACTCAATGGTAAGGAATAGATTTCTGTTTCTTCATGATATATTTAAGTGAGTGAGTTTCGGGTACCCATTCATTACACTGTGAACAGAGCCATCTTTTTAGCAAACTTCTCTGTTATAAGGTGCATCAAGTTTGATTGTAAGATTTGTATCAAATGTATTTAAATTCATCATTTGAGTGAGTGAGTTGGGTTTGATGCCGCTTTGAACAGTATTCCAGTTATATCACGGTGTGTCAGCTTAATGTGGGAGGAAAGCCCGAAGTGATGCAGGTCTCAGATGTTTACGAGTTTGGTGAAACCCACGAGCACGGATATGATGCTGACAAACCTAAAAACATAATCGGGGCGAACCGGGAAACGAACCCGCAATCATAGTTTTCTGTCATTCTCATGAATGTAACTTCGCACATCGAATTGCGGCGCCTTAGTTGACTGTGATACCTGTGCCCCTAACACTATTTGAGCTTCATGTAACGTAAGTATGCTTTCCTTATAACAGTAAATCTAGAACATCTCCCCGATCCTGGAGTTTTGAAATAACCTTTGTTTGACCTTTCTTTATCTAATGGCTACTTAATAACACTGAAACAATTGAATTGGATTCATCCTAATCCGGTTTCTTAATTTCAATGTCTATATTTCAATTATCTATATCAGGCCTGGGCTGCACAGTAACCTTTGCAATTGATAGCCCTTGCTTTCAGACATTTTGTACACACATTGGTATCAGGCGGCAAGTCATTACATAGACTGCTAGATCCACACAACTTAATGACATCTCAGTTTCTTGTTAACATAAATCAATCACAGTTTTAATCATGTGCTGTGGTATATATAGCATATGATATTGAAACAAAGCTTTATCAGACAAAGCTTAAAAGTTTTCTTTCTTTTGTTTGTGTGTTTGTTTGTTTAACGCCACACTCAGCAATATTCCAGCTATATAACAGCGGTCTGTATGTAATCAAGTTTGGAACAGACAATCCAGTGATTGACATCATGAGAGAGTGAGTGAGTTGGGTTTAACACCGCTTTTAACAGTATTCCAGTTTTATCACAGCGTGTCGGCTTACTGTGGGAGGAAAGCCCGAAGTGATGCAGGACTCAGACGTTTACCACTTCGGTGAAACCCACGAGCATGGGTATGGTGCTGACAAACCTAGAAACATAATCGGGGCAAACCGGGATTCGAACCCACAATCATAGGTTTCTGGCATGCCCAAGGGACGCAACTCTGCACAGCAAATCGCCCCGCCTTAGATGACAGGGCCACCTGTGCCCCCGATTGACATCATGAGCATCGATCCATGCAGCTGAGACACGATGACAGGAGTATGACATGTGTACTGCTGTATGACATTGAGCAACAGACAAACACTTACTCTTTGTGCAAATTGTGAGTGTGGTGCGTGCTAACGGTAGTGCAGGACGTGCTTACACTTTTTGCGAACACCTGGTGTCATCACTGAGATCTATTCATATATTTTTTCACCACTATTTTGACTTTTACGCCAACTGGAATCTGTTTCAGCAAATTAACAAGACTGATTAGTCTCTGGTGTTGACTTATATTCATAAATGTTTTCAAAATTGAATTTCTCCCCATTACACAAGTGGTTCAGAGAGCAGGGATTTTTGCTGTTATTCCAGCCAATGGTGGGATGCACCAAAAAGGTGGGTATTGAATCTTTTACTTCAAGACAACCCACAATACTGAACTAACATAAACTGTGGATGGAGACAAAGGAACTCGTCTCTTCCTGCTGTGCATGCTTTGTGGCATTTTCTCAATCAAAAGAAAACCTAGTCATAGAAATTAGGGCTGGGACGAGTCCGAATTTACAACCCGGGTACCCTCCCCCTTATTACCCGACCCTACCCGGTACCCACTGAAGGTCTCAAGAGATAGGTACAAAAGGTCCGATTGGGCATTTTATTACCATAGCACTTGCAAAACATATTTAGATACATGTTTTAAACAGTCTGGTCATGCATACACTGCAGTTGACTCAAGTTATATCTTCATTCAAAGATGTGGAGAGCCAGATTAATGGGTGCACAGTCAGAAAGAAATGCGAACATTTGTGACTTGTAGTGTAACCATAGAGTTCTAGATATTTTTTGTCATTAAACAATATATCACGTGACCAACCACGGGTCCGGGTAGTCCTGTGGGTATACCCAGGTCCTACTCAGTACCCACCTGACCCGGGTATCCGAGTTACCCATCCCAGCCCTAGTAGAAATAATAATACATCATCATTTGAAGCCTAAAATATCTCTCAGTTCTAAGAAATCAAACCCCATGACTACATCCGTGAGTCACGAGAAGATGTTTCAACATTTTTAATGTGCCTTTTAAGAACATTCATTTTTGCAACTTCTCTGTCACCAATCTCTTTGACTCAATTACACAATAATGAAATAAAAGGATTTGTAATAAAATATTTTTTTCCTTATTGAACTGCTTGTTACATGATATGATATTGCAACTCTTTCTGACTCTTTCAATTTAGATAATGTTACTTTTTAAATTTTACCAGATGTACATTTTAAAAAATTCAAATTTGTTTTGAACTTTATGGCCTCATAATGGAACGGAGAAAGTAAAAAATACATAAATAATATCATTATCCCAGGATTTCAATCACCAAGGTGAGATTTTGTAATTTCCAATCAACTGACAAAATGTACTTGCTGTTTCATCTTCGCAGCATTTGTCTCTTGGGAACATGGCCAGCATGACAATAGCCTTGTGGCAAAAGGCCATCAAAGAAAAAGAAAATAACTATAGTGTTAAAATTTCACTTCATTAGCCTCCATTTTGGGACAAAGGCGAAGCCACAAAACAAATTCTAATTATATAAAACAACCTAGACGCTAGAATGCTTTTAAAGGTGATTATTGCTGAGACCTGAGGAATGCGATGCGTTAACCTCAGTTCTGCTTTGAGCAATAACAAGCATGTTTGTGGGTGATTTCATTTGAGATTTAACATTGATTGATATTTTGTCTCAGCTACTTTGAGAGTGTTAATCAACAAATTACAGAGATTAAATGAAGTGTGGACAGATAAAAAAATTCAGTATGGCATTAATTACTTAGAGAATATCGTCCAAACAAAGTTTGTCACTGCTGTCATGGGTCATGATCTTTTGATTTGCAAGTTTAATTTGAAAAGAAAAGTAAAGAAATAGAGGAGACTTTTTAACTTGTGTACATTTTTCAAATCTGTAAGTTCATATTTCAGTTGCAGTGTTGAGTTTGTGACAGACAAAAGCAGAATTGGGTTTGATTAAGGCTGCTTATATCTAACTACACTTATGTTTGGATTAAAGTTTCTGTTTGCAACATTTTAGCAATATCACAACACATCAAGAACAGATATCAGATATTCTACCGGTAAAGATGTGCCAACAAGAATATGATTTTCCAGCAAACCAGTGTTTGTTTGTTTGTTTGCTGTTTTACGTTGCACTGCAATCAGTAATATCACAGCAATATGAGTGAGTATTAAGTAGCCATTAGCAATATATCAGAAATATCACGGCAGGGGACACCAGAAATGGGCTTCACACATTGTACCCATGTCGGGAATCGAACCCGGGTCTTCGGCGTGACGAGCGAACACAGCAATATGACAATGGCCTGTTAATTATCAAGTCTGGTCTGGACAAACCAGCAACTGATATTGTGAGCAATGATCCACATCGTCAGGGTACGATGACACACAATCAAACAAGTCCCCTTTTCGTAACCTCAGATGACCAGCATAAGTTGCATGGGGGATTTTCTAAACCAGAATCCCTATGGTGGAACCGTGAATGAGTTTATTTCAGCAATATTCCACAAACATCATGGTGGGGGCCTCCAAAAATGTGCTTCACATGTGATATCCATTTCGGGAATCAAACCCAGGCCTTTGGCATGACAAATGACAGCTTTATCCACTCAGCTTCCCCGACATTCCAAAAACATTTATTACCGATTCCTTAAAGGTTACAAGAGGAATACCTATGCATGGCTAAGAACAGCTATCACAAACATGCTACCGTGTACAACTTCGGTGGGATCTCATTACATCAGACTAGGAGACGGCACACACAACTTTGAGATACTGTGACATCCAAGAGCATCATCCACTGGTGCAGATCAGGAAACCATTAATGATGTCATGCCCTTCTTACTGGCATATACACCATTATAAACATCAATTCTGGTTTTATCTGGCCAGTAAACGTTTGCTTCATTACCATTTTATTTCAACTGAAAGGTTTTAATCGAATCAATGCACTGTCCAATTTTTCAAAATTGGGAAAATTCTATTAAGTTTAATCTACAATATGAAATCATCAATATCCTCAGACTGAAGATGGATACACTTTGTAAAATTTAAGGAACTCTAAACTGATTGCTGTACCATTCCTTGTCAATGACGGTGAAGGAAACTCATCAAATGTGTCCTCCAAAACTCTAAACTCTATCAGGATTTCAATGGTACTGATCTAGAATTGATTTTCGCACATTTTGTGGTAGCACTTCTTTAGAATTTATTGAGAGATGGATAGCACAGGCCTTAATGCATGCAAATTAAACCTTGATAAAAATTCATTTGATCCGTCTTAATTCACAAGAATGTTTTTTTCTCAAAAATGGAATTAGGCAACAAAGACATGTGATGGCAAGGGATAGTGTTAGTTTGTCCTTATAAAGCTTATTTCAAACATTTGAAATTTGCAAGAGATTTCAGTTGATGCCAAGCAATTACATGGAGGAAATCCTGTCAGGAGTTTTATCTTCAAACTCTTAATGAAACTGTCCTTGCTGTTAATAGAAAGATTTAGAAATAGCTAAGATACTGAGACATCTTTGTGTGTGTACACGTGTGTGTGTCCATATGTATGAATGTGTATGTGGGCGTGTACATGTGTATTTATGTATACGTGTGTTAGGGCTGGGATGAGTAACCTCTGGGGTGGTTCCTGAGTAGGACCCGGATACCCACAGGACTACCCAGACCCATGGTTAGTCACGTGATGTATTGTTTAATGGCAAAAATTATCTAGAACTTCCACGGTTACACTATAAGTAATTAATGTTCGCATTCCTTCTGACTTCATATGTTTGAATAGACATAAAACTCCAGTCAACTTCAGTGTATGCATGACCAGATCTTTTTGTACAAGTTTCTAAATACCTTTTGCCATGGCTACGGTCAAACTATTCCCAATCAGACATTTGTACCTATTTCTTGAGACCAACAACGGGTACCCAGGTAGGGTCGGGTAATAGTGGTTTGGGTACCCAGGTAGAAAATTTGGACATGTCCCAGCCCTAATGTGTGAGAGTGTGAGTGAGTGAGTGAGTTTGGTTTAACGCCGCTTTTAACAGTATTCCAGTTATATCAAGGCGTGTCAGCTTACTGTGGGAGGAAAGCCTGAAGTGATGCAGGTCTCAGACGTTTACCACTTCGGTAAAAAGCCACGAGCACGGGTATGGTGCTGACAAACCTAGAAACATAATCGGGGCGAACCGGGATTCAAATCCACAATCATAGGTTTCTGGCGTGCCCAAGGGATGCAACTCTGCACAGCGAATCACTGCGCCTTAGACGACTGAGACACCTGTGCCCCATAATGCGTGAGAGTGTTTGTGTCTCTACATGTGTGTGTGTATGTATGTATGTGTACATGTGTGTGTGTATGTATGAGTGTATGTGCATGTGTGATTACAAAAGAGTCCACCATTACAAGAAGGATTATAGGAAACATTTTGAGTAGGAGTGAGTGAGTGAGTGAGAATATTTTAGCAATATTCCAGCAATATCAGTGCAGGGGACACAAGAAAGAGTATGCAATGATACAGTACTGAGGTAAACTAGATTTACACTGAACACACTTTTAACGAACTGTTTTATTCTGTCCCGACCATTTGCTGTATATATGTTGTCTATAAGCTTATAAAGATCAACGGTTACAACAAACTAAAATTAGTATCCCTTCGAGTTCATTATAACTGTAGTTTACTGTATATATATATCTTTACACATATTTCCAGGTCACTTCAAACAGACATACACACACACACACACACACACACACACACACACACACACACACACATATATATATATATATAGATATAGATATATATATATGAAATGACGTGTGTTTCAGATATACTGCTACAGGATGGCGTAAAGTAGCCTGCTCAATGTTCTGCCGATGACATGATGCAGCCAATGAAGATGAAACAAGTTGCTGATGCTGTGTTGTATATGCAGCTCATCCTCATCATACACAATACATAAGCATCCACAATGCTAATCAATACTGCATTGGAAGTAGTCATTTGTAATGAGAGTCCCTTGTGTTGCCAGCAATGCTCTTACACCGATGACATCATTCAACACAACACATGAAGGATGTGGCTACAGTCTTGACATGGCTTAGTGTTAGCATATCCACATGGTTGAATAATTGACAATTGACCTGCTGTTGCATGTGTTTGTGTTGGGTGCCACTGGTGGGGCAGAATACGGTTTTTCGCGATCACCTGGTATCATCACTATTGTGATTCATAAATACATGCTTATTATATAGATTTGTACAATGAACTCTGGTTTTGGTAGAGATTGCCTCTGATTAACAAATTTTGTTTCTGTAATAAATATAATAGTTTTACTTTTTCTAAACACAGTGACACAAAAAATCCATAATCATAAGTATTCTCAACTAAAAGAGTATCCTGCCCCACAAAACACATGCAAAGGCAAGTCAATTGTTCACCTAAAAACATGGGATTTGGAAACGTCCTCCCCATGTCTACCAGAAAACTTTTGAGCAAGAGTTGCATGATGCTCTTTGAAATCTTCGTAGAAAAGCATGCTTGATTGTACTTCAAAAGTTGTGAAATATAGACACCAAAAGTTGGAGATGCTGGAATATTGCTCAACAAAGAAGAACAACAACATTCAAGGAGCTCTACCCTGTAAACTATAATCACCAACTGACCAAGAGTTCTTGGAACAAGACTCAAGGATTCTAGTTTCTATCCAACCCTGAATGATTCTCAGGCAAATTCAAGACAAGAACAATTAACGCCATCATAATTTGGAAGCATCCTTGAAGTAGACTGACATGCTATTGCCAACTCCACTGAATACTGCCTTTGATGATAATTGCACAACAGCTTCTGAATGAAAAACATTTAAGCTGAGGTGATGCGCACTGCCCCTTCAGTAAATGAATAACGATTGGAGAGGAAATTATTCACATTTTCTGAGGGCTAACATCTGCCTGATTAGGTCAAGATGGATGTAGGGATCACCCGTAGATGTTTCTCGTTCAACCCCAGAGATCGAGGTCTTTGCCTAGTCATAAGCTGACCCGTTCACGACCAACTCGCGTTTTTCCGACTCGTGCCTCTCTCGTGGCCATTTTTGCGACTGGGTTCCGTCTAAGCACAAACGGGCATCGCTAAAACAATTGTCAACTTGTTGCGTAATGATTCACATACATTTCCCCCATATATTATATATATTCCTGATGCTACTGAAAACTCACTGGGATTTATATTATGATACTGCATAGTTGAATACATTTAAATGTATCTTGGGTATATTTTTAAATGCAAGACATATGTAAAATCAAAAATTATTCCTGGGGGATTCTTTGGCAGAAGTAATTGAAGTCAAACACACATTCTGATTGGTTTGTCGTATTTTCGCACGTAACATTTATCGATAGGGAGACGAGAAGAATGAAGCTGACCAGAAAATTGGTATGGGCAAACCATTATCAGCACCTTGGATGTGCTCATGTTTAATGAACAAGTCGATGTGACTCACATGGAAACAGTTTTCAACATTGCTGTGTGCACATTAGGGATTAATGTTTAACTTGATCATGTGAACACGTTTCAGTTGTGTAGAGGTAATGCCCTTCTGAATGAGTGAGTGAATATTGCTTAACGCAATATTGTCAGCAATATTCCAATAGAATTTGGAACAGGCAGTGGTCATTAGCATGAGTAAAGAACCAGGCTATTGGCACAATGGCACACTAAACACCATGCTTACTCATTCGCTCACTCATTCAGTCATGAACTCACAAACTCATGAACTTACTCAGGAATGAATGAACAAAGTCACAAATTCACTGAAACATTGTCATGTTCTCAAGCCTGGAAAAAGACATGGCAGAGGTCAGTTGCACAAATAAAGAGCTAAGGCATTGGGTACAGTGAAACACTAAACACCATGCTCACTCACTCACTGTCATGTTCATCCGTCCGCTCACAATGCTTGCTCAATCACTCACCCATCTGTCCGATCACTTACTTGCCCATCCACTCACTCATTTGCTAGCCTGCCCACCTGCCCATATGCCCACCCACTCGCTCGCCCATCCATCCGTACACTCACTCACTGAAACATTGTCAAGTTCATCCATCCGTCTGCTCACTCACTGACTCACCTAATTGTCCGTTCACTCACTCACTCACATCATTCTGCTGTCCCCCCTGTCTGATATTGCCCAAAAGCGGCGCAAAACCACTCACTCACTCACTCACTCACTGCTCACAAGCCTGGAGAAAGACATGCCAAAGACATGTCAGAATAATTGTTATTCATCACCTTGTGTCTTGATGTCACAGAGCATGGAGTAACCTTGCCGCAACATCCCCGTGCAGCTGCACAATACAACAGTAACAATTCCTTGACATCATCTGTCCCTGATGGGAGAACAGCAACACTAACATCCACTCAAAATACAGATAGAACTTCTAAAGTCAACTTCATGGAAAACTGCCAATTGTCACCATAACAATGAAAAAAAAACTAAGGTCATATCCTTAAGGATAACATTACACCAGTAAATACTGACACAACTCCATACAATGACACGTGTCTCGTATATTTGACCCGTAAAAACATTCCCTCAGAAAAGTTTGAATCCTTTCTTAATAAAAACTTAAATTCAATTTAAGTTCAATTTCAGATTAGGTTTACTTCTTGCCGCAATGCTCCAAGGTACAGGATTTGTGGGAAATATGTTTTTTTGTGATCATTTCTTGTGACTGTGCATCTTACACACGAATGTTACACTTTGAAAGATATACAAGAATTCAGGAAGTATTCTGAATGAGCAACCAATCTTCAAGACTCCAAATATAGTTAAAAAATGACTGATACAACATTTATCAATTTTCTCACATATCCCTTTGTGTAAACTTCCTAATCTCATAATTTTATCACTTCAGTTTATATTCACAGGACAGAATCATGACAAAGAGTAGGCAGATATGCAGATCCCAATTTGAAGCAAAAAGGATTATTGAGGAATCTAGTCATGATGAACGTGGACAGTTATTTATCTACTGAACTAGTTTCGTGTAACTTTAACATAAGTTGAGGCAGGATCACAAGGGGTACATGGGGTTTTATGCATCCCGCGTTACGTTTTATACGAGCCGTAGGCGAGGGACACATAAAACCACATGTCCCCCGAGTGATATTGCTACAATGAATTTATCTTCCTGACATGTTTTTATAAGACATAGTAAAAGAAATAAAACAAATTCAAATATGATAGAAAAGAGCTGGTTGATTGAATGGAGGTTAGCGTGTGTAATGTCACGTGACTTCATTGGCTTTTTGCTGAGAAGCAGGGTGTGACCATAGATGAGCCGATCTCATAGATAAGCCGAGGTCTTGGTCCTTAAAATCTGTAAGAGGGATAAGGGATTTATTCTGCCTCTCAGAAATTCATGTTCATCCCGTCTTGCTCGTTGCGGGGTATGAGGGATTTATTCGCCGGCTGAGAAATTTATTTCCCTTCAAGGTGGGATACGTTACAAGTTGTAGCAGGATTATGACGGGTACATGGGTCTTTATGCATCATGCGTTTGGTTTTATACCACGATCCTGAAACCCCACGTACCCACGAGTGATCCTGCTACAATGAATTTATCTTACCGACATGTTTAAATATGACATTGTAAAATAATTCAAATAAATATCAAATTGATAGAAAACAGCTGCTTCATTGAGCTGTGGTTAGCTTGCGCTATGTCATGTGGACATCCACTGGCTTGGAAAAAACATGCGTCTATTTGCCTTGAAGCGGGGTATAAAGGATTTATTCTGTCTCTCAGAAATGCACATGTAGCCTGTATTGCTCGTGTCAGGGTATAAGAGATTTATTCCCCTGCAGAGAACTTTATTCCCCTCCAAGGTGGGTTACACAGTATTTTATCGAGATCACTTGGTCCTTTCAGATCTCATCATTCTGACATGGAGGTATGATAAAGTATTTTATCAAGATCATGTGGACCAATCAGATCTCATCATTCTGACACGGAGGTATGATAAAGTATTTTATCAAGATCATGTGGACCAATCAGATCTCATCATTCTGACATGGAGGTACGATAAAGTATCTTATCAAGATCATGTGGACCAATATCAGACCTCATCATTCTGACATGGAGTTATGACAATAGGATCTACTAGGGAAGGGTTGTGGAAAAAATACAAGCATTTAGTGTATCTGCAAAAAATGGACATCTTTAGGAGACGATAATTAATTGTGTACATTTCAGTTCAGTTATTTATTTACTGTAGTATGTTTGTGTAACTTTAACAGGATTAACTACTAGGGAAGGTTAAAAAAATACAAGCATTTAGTGTATCTGCAAAAAATGGACATCTTATGGAGACGATAATTAATTGTGTGTTTACAAAAGAACATCAAAACAATAATCATAAGAACACAAATTCAATTTCTTAAGTTATACATCACAGATAAGCAAACTGCCTAGTAACTTTCTAGTACTACCTTCTAAAATGTTACAACAACAAAAGAAATATCTCAGTGCAGTAAATGTTGATCTCCTCCGGCTCACAAACAAAATTGAGCATTGTCAATTTTGAAGGCGTCGGTGGGATTCACCTGTCCATGTCTTTGACAGTGAGTGTCATTAGCGGAGCTTAATATCTCCCAATACCCTAAGAAGTCCCCCAGTGATGAAACTGACATCTTGGGCCTTGGAATCGATAGGAAAACGCATGTCCTCTTAGACTTCTGGTTAAAGCTTAGCTTGAAATTAATACCTTTTAAAGACTTGGGTGTGAGATCTGTGTCACTCAAGGCAGGCCGATCACACAGTTTTAATTGTCATCCACATGGAACCCTTGCCTCACTGGTTATGTGACATAAATGAAATGTGTGATGCATGCACTTCAACACTTCTTATATGTCTGGCAGCCATTGAGACCCAAATCCCCTTTCGGATCACCACTACCAATATTCCAAGACTGCCAGGAAGCATCTGCTTCCATTGTTGCTTATAGTCCAGTGAGCATGCTTCTCGTTTCAGCAAGATTTACAGTTTCATGTTTTTAGGGTTAGTGGTTCTAGATTGGCCTTCACAACTTGTAATAAGTTATTTCAAAATGTTTTTTTAAAAGGATGTTTACTTCCAAGTAGCATCCAAGAATTAAAGCCACATTCCTACAATTCAGGTGCTTGCATTTTCATTGGTCCAACATAGAAATAAACAAGAAATGTTATTGAAAATTAATTATTTATTATGTAGTGGAGGCTGCTACAAGTTGAACTCAATCCTTTTCAATCCATGTGAATAAACATATTTAATTAAACCCAAGTAACCAGTGATTATTACCAATGCCCTCAATTTCTCTGAATTACTACTTGGCAGTGGGTGGTCTAATTATTAAGTGTTAGTGAGTGAGTGAGTGAGTCAGTATGGTTTTACGCCGCTTTTAGCAATATTCCAGCAACATCATGGCGGGGGACACCAGAAATGGGCTTCACACATTGTACCCATGTTGGGAATCGAACCCGGGTCTTCGGCGTGGCAAGCGAACGCTTTAACCACTAGGCTACCCGACCGCCCCATTAAGTGTCAGTTCATCACACCAATGACCTGGGTTTAGTTCCCTAGTGGAATTAATATGTGAAGCTCATTCGTGTTCGAAATATACCTCTGTTCGCAAAGCAGTGAATATGATGGTAACATGACAGTAACCTTCTACCACCACAGTGGCTCCTTGGTTGTATACTTCTCAGGGAGCTGAGAATGCAAATTGAGTGAAAACTGACATACTGACCGGTGTCATAATAAAATCTATCATGGTCTAAGCACATTTGAACAGCTATAAATTGAAAAGTGGGCTGTACAATTTTACAATATAAAATAATAAAAAAACACTGGTCTCTTTTTTCAAGAAAAATACTCCTTTAGACATGAGTGTCCATCACCAACTTTCATGAAAGAAATATGTGTACTACATATATATATATATATTGATAATATATATATATATATATATATATATATACAGTGCTTCTGCACCACCTTAATAAAAAGATTGCAACCTTCCAATTGACTTTAATTACAACGAGCAGAACAATCATCAATAAGGTGCAAGCTAATTATTCCCCTCATGCACAAGGTCGTTTTTCTGCTGCACATGCAAGTAATGCACATCAACATGATCAAAGCGTTCCAGTTTGAGCGGACTGCTCAATATATCAGGTTTCACCCAAAGGGCAGGTTTGCTAATTCAACATTGGTTCTTCTTAGGTGTGTGGGCTCCCAGTAGAATACCTACCTCAAAAGCCTGCAGCTAATCATTTGCAAATTTGCTGCAGTCCCTATTAGACATATGAGCTTGAATCCCACAACTTCTTCCCCAAGGCATGAAATATTTTGACAATTTCAAAACGCACAAATGAATCTTTTCAAAATATGCCTAAAGAGAAAAGTGTAACGATATTTGAAAGTGACAAGTGACGTGTCACCAGTTTACAATGTCTGTCACTTTGCGGCCCCCATGTAAGACATTTTCACAGAGTGCATAAATAATGCACGCGATCCTTTAGCCAGAGACACTGAGGGAAGTAAATTCTATTACCAATTTCAGTTAGTTTGTCGCGGATGGTGCATCATGGGGGCATCCTCCCTATAGCAGCGCCCTCTAGGAGAAATCAATATGTCGACAACAACGTGTTGTTAGATTCTGGCATGTAACATGGCTCTTGATACTGTAACACTAGAGAATCCTGTCTACCGATAATACAAGAATGGAACTCATTACCAACCAAACCAGAGGAGCGACCGTTGTCATTATCATTTGGTAATAATGTTTTGAGTGACATAAGGTATAAAAGTAATGTTCAAGTCATCCCAGACAGGATTTATAAGTGTCACAGATTATATCGGTTCCTGTAGAAAAAAATGTTCCTTAGTACTTTTTTTCCTCTTGGGGATTTATAGCAATGGAACAGTTTTCTCAAGGAACAGTTTTCTGGGATATATTTACAAGGCAAAACTTGTTCTGGATAGAAGTAATTCCATTCTAACAGATCATCGTTGACATAAGCATGCACGTTCTTCACATATGATACATACAAATTCCTACCTTGAAAAAGATGATTCATTCATTGAAACCGAGCACTCTCAAATAATGTCAAGCAATGAAACCGACATTATATGTTATGTGTTGTATTAGGCATGTAGATATGATAATATTTTGGCTCATGTGGTATATATATATAGATAGATAGATAGATAGATAGATAGATAGATAGATAGATAGATAGATAGATAGATATATACAGTGAGCATATTAACATTAAAGAGGCTGTACAAAATGTTGATATCTCAGATAAGAAACAAATGACTCGTCATTGTTTATCGATACAATAAAACACTGCAGGGAGAAAAAAAAAACCACTTGGGGCTGCACCCCTCATTTTTATTCTCCCTGCTGTGTTTTTGTACGATGAACAACTCCCACTCATCGTTTATTTCTTAAATAAAGATAATAATACCATGAAACTAATACCCCTCTCATCCCACTCTAATTAACTACAACCTTACTCAAGTAAACTTCAAGCAAAAACTACAACTAAAAAAAACCACAGCATTAAACAAGTTTTCACTTTAAAGCCAATTGACATCCTCATGATTTGTCACTTTCATCTACAAATATCCAAACTATCTTAATTAGGCAAAACAGATCCTGGCGATAACTATCTATCTTACTTGATCTTCAGACATGTCAGATTGTGTTTCTCCTTAAGAAACTGACCTGGAGCTATTATCAGAAAACTACCATATTTGCTCAGCATGATAAAAGCAGATCATTTTCAGATTAATGAAAATTCAGACTTAAATAAAAGTTTCAAGTTTCAAGTACGGATTCATTAATTTTCTTATACCTGGAATCCTTCCATTATCGGAAATGCTTCTTACGGACCTCTCCTAACATAATTTGTGTTCAACTGAATTTAATCAGAAAGTTCTGATGACAAATTTGAAGTAAATACCCGGTCTATCGTCGATTGGAAGTCGTGCAGCAAAATTACCCATACTGATAATCAGACTAATAGATCTACAGCATTTCTTATCGAACAAGTGACGAAGTTTATGAAAGGTCTTCTGTTACGCATGAAATAATTGAATTTGTGTTGTTGCTGTCATGGTTGTGAGGTGTGTATTGTCACATTTATCTTAAAGGTCACTTTGTCCCCAGTGTCATTTCAACAGACCAAACACTGGGACAATATAATCGAGTTAAAGCGACGTATCTGTTGTCTTCTAAGTGGTTATCTATTGGTAATTTCTATTTTTCACCTTATTAGTTTTTTCTTCATTTAGTCATTCATATTCTCTCTTGGTTAAAAATTGATATTTTTTTCCTATGCTGTAGGATTATGGCCGAGATTCAATCAACATCTGAACATTCGCGGGACTTTAACTAGCTGCTTGGTGGTAGTCCTGTATAAAGTACACAGGTCTCGAATAAGCCAAAGTTAGATAATGTTGATCATGGAGAGTAAGTGGATGGTTGACCAAGCTTGACACCTGAGAGTTTCTGGGGCTTTGGTTCTGACCGACACTGAAATATATGTGACAAAACCCTTTCTGTTATCGCACAAAATCTCACTAAAACAGTGTGGGGTCCCCTTAGACAAGTGATTTTCAAAATATGCCTCTGATCACCAAGCAGTGAATGGGTACCAAGTAGGATGATTGGGTAATGTGACTATTCACCTTTTAGCACGTCACAGGGTTGTATACTCCCCGGGAAATGAATTAAATTTGAGTGCACACTGATCAATTGATTTGGGTAATAATGTTGTAGAGCTATAAGCATTCTGACAGGAGTGCAATTTGGCGCCATAGAAACTTACTCATTCTTGTTAGTATTTCATTAAAATTGGCTTTATCTTGGACAAAACAAACTGTAACTGGTAGAGAAAAGTATCTGTCATATCTGTAGTTTTTTTTATTTGTTGTCTCACACCTCACGCAGCAATATTCCAGTCATATAATAATTATGTTTGGACCCGACAATCCAGTGATCGACATCATGAGCATTGATCTACGCAATTATTGGGATACAATGGCATACATCAAACAAGTCAGCAAGCCTGACCACCTAATTGGAAGTCACCACTGATGACAAGCGTGGTTTGCTGAAGACCATTCTTACCTAGATCTTCACAGGGGTGGTCTGCTTTGGATTGATTCTTGCTGGGGGCACTGTCTTGACAGTATCTTTTTATTGTAAACCTCTACTGTGATCTATTACTCTTCCATAACCCTGTTGTAAGACATTACAGTACTAGCATGACATTGATAATACACTGAAAATTATATTTAATATTTGAAGTTGATGGAAATATCTTCTGAGTAAGCCATATTTTGTCCATTTTCTTCCTGACAGCTCAAACAATTATCTGGTGTCAAATATTCTTAATCTCTTATTCAAGTCTTCATTTCAAATAACAAAAACATTGTTTTGGGCTGATGTTATTTATTTCGGAAGTCCATGTTGATCACTTCTAATTGTGCTGCACTTTCAAAATATTGTTTTTCATCAACCAACTTTTTATAAAATCAAAATACTACAAATGCATATGAAAGCTTCATTTAAGAAATGGGTAAATGGTTAATTCTGACAATGCTGAAGAAATCCTTAACTTTCTTAAACAGTGGAACAAGCAAACGAACAATTTATACCAAGATGGAAATCAAGAAGACTGGAAAGACGTCATCACTACAGAAGCTGTTTCATTGAGCAGTTCTATCTGGCCCAGGGAGCAAAGAACAGGATATTAGCCGGGATCCAAGATGGCTGTTCTTCCTGCACATCTTATAAATCAACAAGTTTTTACCATGTGTTCAGTGTTGGTTCTTGTTAACAGCTAGGTTCTAGGAGAAGAAGATTAAACCCAAAACAGTTTTCATGTAAAGTGAAAAGGTTTCCGAAGAAACCCTAGATAAGACGAGATGCATCACCCTTGTGAAGTGAACCAAACTGCCAATATTTTATAGATTTCCAACATTCTCAATCAAAACAATTGCAGATTGTGCTGAAAAAAAATAAAATCTTGAGATACCATTTGTGCATGACATTTTACAGCTTGTGCAAGAGGTCGCTTTTCTATAGCTCATGATACCAGACAAAACCTTGACATCTGCTTCAAAAATCAGAATGAACACTTCTATCTGAACCTGAAACTAGAATTCACCAAAATCAATGACAATATTTGACTTAAAAACTTTATCGCATTAGTTTGGTTTGCACATTGCTCTCTTGCATCAAACACAAACAGACATTGTGGAAGCAATTTGGCCTACATTTAATTCCATTTCAGTGCCAAACCCGGTTACATAGTTGCTTGAAGAAGTGTTGGAAAAAACCCAGCTGGATGGATACAGCATTGGAAATATCCACATGGAAATTGGTCTATCTGAACTTGTCAAATTGCATGCCCAGGTCAATATTCTAACAGATTAGTTCTTTCCCCCCATGGCATCCTGCGTTTGGTCTGGAGGTATGTTTTCTTATACAGCTAGTTTAAGATTGTTCGTATACACAACATGGTCAGCCCTTGGGCCAAAGTCATACTCTTCACACCAAAGAACAGTGGCCCAACAAAGCATATTGCCAACTCAGTTCGCCTGCCAACCACATGAGGGATACCTCATCATTTTGAAATAAATCATTTTGCCGAGAACAATTTGATCCTGACGAGTAAGGAAAATGACAATCAATAGCGCCGATGGGCTAATTGGTAGCGTCGCCCAGGACAATGCAGCCAGTTGGACAGAAAACAAGTTGCTTAGGACGATTGTGGCAATATTCTGATAAGATTTACATCTAAATACCCAACCATGAGGCAAGAAAAACACATCACTGTCACACCAACATCAAATCCATCGATGCCTGCAATGAAATTTGTGTTTCAGAGCTAAGAGTTCTGAATCTACTGCCAGTTGTCGTTTTGCTCTTTCTCTGGTTTGGGTTGTTTAGGGTTTGCATGACAATGAGCCCAGTGTGGGGAGCAGCAGCACAAGTCTGTCAGTAAGACTCATTTCCAGCAAATTACTACCACAGAAACTGATTCCTTTGATGTCATCTATTCAGTACAGACTAAGGAGATGTCCAGAGCCTTTGTTCTACTACACCATATTGATGGCCTTGGTGGTCAGGATACTGGCTGTATTAGCACTGTGTGTTTGATGTTTGTGTAAGCTTGCTCCTTTAAGCAAACAGCCTTGAGAAGCAAGGCAATGACCAACAAAATTGAAGCCCAATTTTAGTTAAAGGTCATGACACAAAGGGTTTGGGTTTGGTGAGTGCAAATTCCCCTTTCGTCTTTTTAGAGTGGCAGTTTCTCCAGAGATACAAAATTAACAAAGGAACACTGGGGTTATAAATTACTAGGGCAAATAGCCAATTCTACACAATTCTCTAAAAGCACCACTTGTGTAATTTCATATTTTTCATAAGATACCATACTGTAATTTACCTCAACAAAAGATGGGTTTTGTGATGTGGAAAAATCAAATGCTTTCAATTGAACTGTCATTGTGAAGTAGCATCATCTCTTTGCTTATTTATAATAACTTCTCATCCTTCATGTATAAGGTTAAGGAAACATGACACAAGCCTGCCCATACTTCAACAGCTGAACATTCAAAGATTCATATAGGATTTCAATAATGTACCACTCTTGTAGTCCTGTGACATGAACACAATGCCATGGCTACGCTAGCTGGTCTGGAAATATAAGGAAAGAAAACAGCATATGAGGAGGAGATGTCATAATAATATAACCCAACCTGAGTGATTGGCCTAAGAACATCTTGTTTCCATGACTGGGAGTTACAATCGACTTAATGCTTTGAAGGTCATAACTTTCACACAATAGTCGCCCAACAACATCACTGTTCAGAACAAGGTCATCTTGACCTTCAGGATGAGGGATGGAGGTAGAGCCATCATTCCTCACTGTAGCCAAATTATTTGGCACTGGCAAAGAGTTAGTGAGTGAATACTGTTTAATGATAAAGTCATCAATATATGACCCATATCACGGCAGCATATACATCATTAAATCTGGGCAGGCAATCCTGTGACTGATAGCATGACCATGTCTAAGCCGAAGGGGACTACCTCCGTGGTCTAGTGGGCGGAGTGCATGCCTGGAGAGCAGAAGGTGTGAAAAGATGGTTCTTGTTGTTACCCAGCTTGGTGCTTGGCTAAAGGACTGGTCGGCTCGGAGTCAGCATATTGTGTCTGTGTGGGGTATCCATGTTAAACTGTGGCATGGTATCTCAGTTATCTAGTACTATAAAAATGGCATTAGTCTGGACTGGGACAAGGGGTCCCACACACGTGCATGTCACATTGCTATACAAGTTCAATAATCTAGATCATGATGTTAGACCCTACTTCACCTCACCTAAGCCATAGGGTACAATGGAACACAATAAGCCAGGTCACAACCACCCTGTCATCATCATCAGTATGGGTACTCCATGGGCAAAACCAAACAAGTACAGAAAATAGTGTTGCCAAACACTGATGATATTTGCTTGGTATTCTTCTAAAGATCTGGAAATATTTCATTTTCATAGGTCAGTGTTTCATTTGTGAAAGAACCACCACAAAAATATCTAAAATGATCATGTAATGATCATGACTGAAATTATTATTATTTTTTTTTAAAACTTGGTGTAGGTGAAAAGTATTGTGACTTTTGAGCATTGTTTAATGGCACACAGCAATAACTCAGCTGTATGACAGGGGTCTGTACATGATAGTCTACACCCGACACAATCTCATTAAAATCAGATCTTAGTTCTCGCTACCACTAAAGAAAGATCTGAGGACATCCCATTACGGGTCACGTCAGACCGACCTTGCGCGAACTTTGACCGACCAATGGAATGACCAATCAAAAGGCAGCTTTCTCATGCTTTACGGCACTATTTTCAAATTGGCGACAACGCTTCAAAACATATTTTGACAAATTCTCAATTAAAAATTTGAAACCTGAACAAAAGAACATTTTGGAATCGCTAATAGATGGACTAGATTGTATGGATTCAATCATTAAACCTGTAACTATCGTTCGGAACACCCTGTGTTAAAGTTTTCAAGGATGCATGATCACATTTCGACTGTCACTTTCATGATCTGGTAAGCGACACTCTGATTGGTCGAATGAAAGGTCATTCTGACTTGACCTCTACTGGGATGTCCTTAGATCTTTGTTTAGCGGTAGCGAGAACTAAGGTCTGATTTAAATGAGATTACACCTGACAATGTAGTGATTGACATCAATAAATGTGGCATAAGTCTACCCAACTTGGATACAGTGACATGCATCAACCAAGTCAACGAGTCACCTGATCCCTATTGTCACCTCTTACGACAAGCATGGGTTGCTGAAGACCAATTCTAACCCGGATCTTCTTGGTGGTATTGTTCATGTCATGTAACCATCTCCAATGCACTACATTAATTGCTACACAACTAATCCTCATAAACACAAAAACATGTCGATCTTTTCTCTCAAAATACTTCCCCTCGCCGAGTCTGTAACTTCAAATGTCATTCAAAGCATCAGATATTAATTTGATTTGTTATTTATTACTTGTGGCATGTGCGAGTCACAAGCTGGTATGTCACATAGCTGCTGAAAGTTCATAGAAGCAGCTGCAAAAGCTAAACCAATTTAAAATGAAAAAAAATCAATAGATTCCTACGGCAAACTTTCACAGGAGCAGTCACATGAGATCTGATACCTTGACAATGGATGTTGCTGGAAGCATGTGTAGCAGCCATTAAATTTCCAATTCCCTTGATGGGATTCGAACCACGGACCTTCTGATCCAAGGTCGGATGCCTTGTCCATATGACCAAAGAGGCTAACCCCGTCAGCAAGAAGAAAAGGTAAAGATGTCATCTATGAGAAGACGTCAGGCCCGGCTACACATGCAATGAACACCTGCATGTATACTACGGGCATGTCATGATGTTTGCAATGAACAAGCATACATATTAAATCCACAAGTTATACTCAGGAAAGGATTCTTTTACCATGCATTATTTCCACTGCAACTTCTTCATTCAGTACGAGACTATTGCGTGTTATTTCGCTTTACAAAGTATTACTTGTGGACTTGGATGTTTGTCAGCTTGCTGTGGAGGAAAGCCTGAAGTGTTGCAAGTCTTAGGTGTCTACCATTTTGGTGAAACACTTGAGCACCTGTATGGTTCTGAAAAACCTAGACACATAATCAGGGGAAGTCTGGGATTCGATCATAGCTTTCTGACCAGGCTGAGCATTGTAACTCTCCACAGCAGATTGCAGCACCTTAGACTACTGGGCCATAATATATTTGCCACCAGCGGATAATGAAGATCATGAAAGGACAATATGACAAAACAACTGGCTTGTATGATTTACAAACATTGTACTGATGGAACTTGGCTTGTGTGATTTACAAACAGCATGAACATTGTACTGATGGAAACTGGCTTGTATGAATTACAAAAATTGTACTGATGGAAACTGGCTTGTGTGATTTACAAACATTGTACTTATGGATCTTGGCTTGTATGATTTACAAACATTGCACTTATGGAACTTGGCTTGTATGATTTACAAACATTGTACTTATGGAACTTGGCTTGTATGAATTACAAAAATTGTACTGATGGAAACTGGCTTGTGTGATTTACAAACATTGTACTTATGGAACATGGCTGTGTGATTTACAAACATTGTGCAGATGGAAACTGGCTTGTGTGAATTACAAGCATTGTACTTATGGAACTTGGCTTGTATGATTTACAAACATTGTACTGATGAAAACCTAGCTTGTATGATTTACAAACATTGTACTGATGAAAGACTGGGTTGTATGGTTCACAAACATTGTACCGATGGATACCTGGCTTGTATGATTTACAAACATTGTACATTATCAGTAATTCTCAACATATATTTGGGAAGAATACATTAGGCTTACATTCTTAAGGTACCAATATTTCTAAAAACTACCAGTGCCTTTGAATATATCCTCTTTTTATAAGTTTTTCCCATGAGAGATGCCAAAACTGTGTTTTCATCCTCACATGGTCGTAACCCACAAGTCAGTGTGTTCAGCTTATCATGTATGTATTTGAGCCCAGGAGCTGCAGCCTGCATGTCAATATCAAACAGCTGATTGATTAATGCTCACAAACATGATTCCCCACGCTGATCACCACTGAACTAGAACAAATTTACAATGCTCATCTCGAGGGATGCATGTCCATTGTGATGCCTGTACAACCAGGGATGCAGAGCTTCAATAAGGATAACATTCTATGATCGGGCATCGAAAATTCACATGAAACTTCGTTTGAAATTTGTGCAGTTTAGTAAAAGACCAGTATTGATTGCCGAGTTCCTGAGATGTGTCAATGTCTGACCGATATCTCTTGGTATGGCATATTTGTGTAACAGATCTCTCAAATACAGATGTACTCTCATAGGGGACGTTTTCCAAATTGCTTCTGTTGCTGTTTCATCGCAATTTTCTACCTCGTTGCAGATATAAACCGTGAGTTGTGTTACAAACAGAATACATTTGTCTATGCAAACAATCATGGAGTGCATGATGCATGATGATAGATGTTCTTCCCTGATCACAGGCCCCGAATGAGCTTATGTACTTTGTAATTTTGTGTGCTTCATATCAATGGCAAAGATGCCACCGGCTATTTCAACACTCTGTTAATGGCAGCAAGTTGAAACAAATTAGATATGGTTGCAGGGATGCCCGTTTGATTTGACTTGTTAGTGTGTCAATACTTCGACCAGCTGCACTGCCCTTAAAGATCCAGGACAGGTTGAGGTTTAAATGCCAATAACAGCATGGTACGTGTTCAACTAGTTCTGACGCTAGTTCTTAACCCTGCTTGATATTCCAATGTTGAATTCCATTGTGTTATGATGCGGAATAGCTTCCAAATACACCAAGACGTTCGACCACCACGTAGCTGATGTGGAGGACATTTCAAAATTTGATGAATCAGTCACAACAACGATGTCTGATGCCATTCCCTATTTTGACCAGGACCAGATTTTCCTGTGTTTATTTTTTTCAGGTGAACAGTTGACTTGCCTTTGCATGTGTTTGCAATCTGTGACACATAAGCGGGACACACTCACATTTTCGGAAACACCTGGTGCCATTACTATTTGATAGTGATTTGTGAACAGATGCTCATGAGGACTCAGAGACTTCTTATGAGGTGAGGTGAGGTGAAATTGGGTTTACAAGGCGTCCAAGATTATTGCACTTATATAGCGAAGTGCATGCACGTGTGTGTGTGTGGCTGCTTGTACTAGTCCTGACTGATGCCGATTTATAGTGCTAGCTCACTGGGAAACCATGCCGCAGTTTAACATGAATAGCCCACTCAGACACAGAATACTGACTCCGAGCCGACCAGTCCTTGTTTTAGCCCCTTAATGCCGAGTGCCAGACAGGGTAACAACAAGTACCATCTTTTAACGTCTTTAGGTATGACGCAACCGGGGATCGAACCCCGGACCTTCCGCTCTCTGGGCGGACGCTCTATCACAAGACCACGGAGGCTGTCAGATTTCTTATGATTACGGAAAGGGTTTTGTTGCTCACTATAAAGTAGTCTCTTATGTATGAGGTGTGAGGACATTTGTCATATTAAGTCATTGTTACTGTGCATTTCTTGATGGTATAATATAGTCTACTTGCTGAACAAATAGAAGTCATTCCAGCTATTGACTGTAATGACATCATGTGTTCACTGTAATGACATCATGTGTTGCCCTTAATGACATCATGTGTTCACTGTAATGACATCATGTGTTGCCCTTAATGACATCATGTGTTCACTGTAATGACATCATGTGTTGCCCTTAATGACATCATGTGTTCACTGTAATGACATCATGTGTTGCCCTTAATGACATCATGTGTTGCCCTACATGTGTTGCCCTTAGTGACATCATGTGTTGCCCTTAATGACATCATGTGCTGCCCTTAGTGACATCATGTGTTGCCCTTAATGACATCATGTGTTGCCCTTAATGACATCATGTGTTGCCCATCAAGAATATGGGTTCCCTGTAATGACACCACAGCATGGTGTTGTGACATTTATCGACACTGCTTAAAGTCAATATGAATTTAATAAAATATCTTATGAGACATTGATCATGATGCTGTTAGGAATGTTGAACGGGTTTTTCTGATCATTATTAAAAAAGTCTTTCCTTGATTATTTACCCCAAACAATGTCAAATATTGGATAACAATGTTTTTGTAAGACATCTAAAATTAAAATATTGAGTTAAGCAAAGCGGGGCAAGCCCTCTGATTGGTTTAGATGACGAAACTACCAAATAGCATATTAACAGATGAAGCCTGTTTGTCAGAACTCAACAAGAAGAACGTCAGTACAAAGCAAACACTGCCACAGCATGCTTCTCAATGGCAAAAACATTGCTGCAAACAAAACAGGAGCATTTCATCAATTCTTTCCACATGAAAGTGCAGCTCGAATCATTGAAAATTGTCAACAGTTTTCCAGGATTGGAAACCTGATTTGATTTTAGGAAAAAATTGGATGCTGGACTGTTGTCATTAATGAAATTTCTATTAATATCAAATATCAAATGAACACCATTTCAATTCTTTATCTTCAAAACAGGCTTTTGAAAAAGCACCCAGGAATTCAAAGCATATCTTTTTTAAGTGAGAGTGAGTGAGTGAACGAGAGAGCGAGCGAGTGTGTGTGTGTGTGTGTGTGTCTGTGCATGTTTGCGTGAGTCAGTGAGTGTGTGTCTCTGTGTGTGTCTGTGTGTGTCTCTGTGTGTGTAGGGGTAGTAGCAGCAGTGGTGAGTGGGACATTTTGGAAGTATTTTCAAATCAATGCTTAGATTAAGTATTGAATATTTAATGTCTTAATTACTGCTGGCTTTATGTATGGGACTGGAACTTTGAAATGTAATTTGCTGTGATCAAAATGAGATGTCAATTGGAACCCTATGCACTTCAGTTCAATGCATTCATTCCACTGGTACATAAAGAGCTATGCCACAAATATTAAATTTCTTTAACAAATGATAATTCTCACATCAGACAATGGAATAAAGTTACCTTGAAATAACATTTCCTGACATGCAAAAAGTTTCTCTGAAACTTAATAATACATAATCTCAAATCTTTCATTTCGAACCATCCATGAGAATAACATACATTTCATACAACAGTACCTACGTGTTCATAAAAATGTTTCAAAATGAGTTTGGGAAATGAATTTCACTTGCTTTCATCTTGTAACGATGCTTTCACTGCACAAAGAAATTGCTAAATTAATACTGACATTTGTAACACATTGATATTACCATGTTGAGGTGGCTATATATCACTTTCCACACGACGGACATGGAACCCTCATCATTCCTCACAACCAATGAGAAATATTCTTAACAAACTCAAACTTTCACAAGCTTTGAAGTTTAAAGATTAATCATTTATGAAATATCACTGAGAACACATTTAATGGCTTATGTGTGGTGTAATAATTTACCTGTCCATGTAACGTCACTATGTAACCAAGAGTAATAACGTTTAAATGCATTAGAAAATGGAAGGGTTTCCGGATGATTGAAGATGGAATATTTATATAATATGCAATAGAAATCAACTGCTGCCAAAGAGCTGATGGTATGGGAGCCATGGTGTCTTTGAGAGGTTCTGACCTCTAATGTATGGAGTAGAGCCAGGATAGAAGACCTGGTGTCCATGTATTACAATTACACGTAGAATTCTTGTCTTTCCAAGTGTTTTCAATGGGTGCCACTGGTTGCAGGATTGGCCTTAGGAATGTATAATATTTTGCTGACACCCCCTACCCAAGTTTTGCTGTTTGTTTGTTGCTTAACATCGATCTCAGCAATATTCCAGCTATTTGAAATCAGTCTGTAAATAATCCAGTCTGGACCAGACAATCCAGTGATTGACACCATGAGCATCGATCCACGCAATTGGGATACAATGACATACATCAACCAAGTCAGCGAGCCTAACCACCCGATCCTGTTATTCGCCTCTTATGCCTCTTACATGGGTTGCTGAAGACCTATGCTACCCCGAATCTTCATGGGTCACCCTAGTTTTGTCCTAAGTGCAGTTACAAACAACAAACAAACCCTTTCCATACTCCATGTGGAGATTCTATAGCAGAATACATTCCCATGCTTATCACAAGGGTAGGTTTATGAGGATTGGATGGTTACTCTGACCTGAGTGACAACTAGATTGCCTGGAACAGACTTGAGTTCGCTAAAATATATTATTGGGTGATAAAACAGACATTAAATAATATTCATATTACACACAATATTATCTCATTTTCCTCTGGTTATCTAATTTATGGCTGTACCAGCCTGTGACATATACATGAAACTAACTTTCTTGGTTAAAGCTCCATCTTCCTCATAAACAGTCGGCAAAGTAATCACGTTCTTGTGAATGGAAAACCAAACAAGATATTTCAAATGCTGATATTTGACATTTGATGGTTGATACTAATTCAAGAAAGTATTTTCAATCAGAGCTAAATGTCACTTGGTCTCAATCAGATTTTAGTGGTACTGGTATAATTTCAAAGGGTAATATCGACAAAGTTCATTATCAAATGATATTTAAGTAAGTGTCAGCACCTCCTTAGTTATAGCATTGATATATCTCAACACCTGAGCTTGGAAGTGAGTGAGCGAGCGAGCGTGCGTGCGTGCGTGCGGGGCTGCGGTCGGGTAGCCTAGTGTTTAAGCTTTCCCTCATCACGCCGAAGACCCGGGTTCGAATCAAAAATCAAAATTTGACCATATATCGCCAGCAACCTAACTTTGGCAATCTTACATAGGTCCACGAAAACATCAAGTTACCTTCACACTTCAGTTCTGGTGGTTGTAGGAAAGTTCAGCCAACTAATAAAATATTGCATTTAAAACTGTGATAGAAAAAATCATTGAACAATGTGATCTTACCCCTCAGAGTGAATATAATTTTACACTATTTCAACCCATTTGAAGGCAAACCTTTCCTAAGTAACTCTGGAGCTTATCACTGCTTCACAATCACCAGTACAGTCAGTGACTTCCCACTTTTTGTAGCTTTCCTCATCCTGCCTGCCTGTTCTGCATACGCTCACTCTCGACACTTGCAACTTGTGGCAATTGTTTTGTGCTTGTAAATTTAATTTTGAAACCATGATTAATGATGGGGTATGACCAAAATCTGGAGGAGAGAATGGCTGGTGAGCGTCACCTTCATCTCATTAGACTGATGTACAACTGTTTTTTCCAAAATGTTTTGTCTCACAGATTAACATTCCCATATGCTTGGTAGTATGGAGCACCATTAAAACACATTAGTTTCTCTTGTGTCATGTTTTTTTCAGTCCTTTCTAATGTTTGACTTACACTAAGTGCTCAAGGACACAGAGTTCGGAAGAGGGTAAAATTAGGGTTCTTTTTCAGCTCATTTGTCCTGGCAGAAAAGTTTTAAGATCTTGCAGGCTCCTTGTCCATTAGAACATATGGTATTGATGTTGGTATTTAGATGAAGCTGCTAGTTTTCTGTTACAATTAGTTGGACCCGAGAAGATCCAGGGTAGAATAGGTCTTCAGCAACCCATGCTTGCCGTAAAAGGCGACTACGAAAGAGGTGACTAGCGGGATCAGGTGGTCAGGCTCGCTGACTTGGTTGATGCATGTCATCGATCCCAGTGGCATGGATCGATGCTCATGATATCAGTCAATGGATTGTCTGGTCCAGACTCTATTATTTACAGACCGGCGTGATATAGCTGGAATATTGCTGAGTGCGGCGTTAAACAAAAAACAAACAATCAGTTGAATTAGATGAGTGAGAGAATGTGTTTTATGCCTATTTTAGTAATATTCCAACAATATCCCATTTGGAATGAGTGTGTTTGGTTTAACACTGCCTTGAACAGTATTCCAGTCATATCGTGTTTGTTTGTTCATTGTTTCTAGTTTCTTGTTTAACGTCACGTACATTAAAAAAAGTAAAAAAGCACTTTTAGGAGAGTAACTTTTTTGTGTTTGTTTGTTTGTTTGTTGTTTAATGCCTCACTCAGCAATATTCGAGCTATATGTGTAAATAATCCAGTCTGGACCAGACAATCCAGTAATTGACATCATGAGCATCGATCTCCGCAATTGGGACACAATGATATGCATCAACCAAGTCAGTGAACCTGACCACCCAATCCCTGTAGTCGCCTCTTCTGACAAGCATAGTTGCATCTTACGACAGACAAGTCGCCTTTTACGGCAAGCATGGATTGCTGAAGACCTTTTCTAACCCAGATCATTTATGTCAGTTATATCATGAGAGAATTTGGTTTATCAACTTTAACCTGTAAGTCGTATTGTAGAAACACTGGCAATGCCAGTGTTTTGTTTGTTTGTTTGTTGTTTAACACCACACTCAGCAATATTCTAGCTACATTGTATATGATGGTGGTCTGTAAATAATCAAGTCTGGGCCAGACAATCCAGTGATTGACATCACACAATTGGGATATGATGACATGCATCAACCAAGTCAGTGAGCCTGACCACCCGATCCCTTTAGTCGCCTCTTACGACAAGCATTGTCACCTCTTCTACCCCGGATCTTCACGGGTCCAATGCCAGTGAAATATATAATGTCAATCCAAAAAAACACATTCCATTTTGCGCAAAAGATAATATAGCAGTGAAAATTATATGGATGGACCACTGAAAATCCATACAGACAACCAGTGTTCACAAAATGATTGTTTTATACATATATTAACCCTTTTATTGTAAATAAATTATATGTGACATCATTTTTGTTGACAATTTGGCTTAAAATATTTGTGAAAGATCTATTCATAAAAAATTGCTGCAGAGTACACATCAACATAATTTAACATCTTCATGTCTTGTTTTTTTCTAACACTGACAACAACAAAAACACCGAGTCAAATCCATTCCCTGAATATAGGAACCACTCTAATTGAAAAAAAATCACAGTTTGAAACCATCATTAATTTAGCATGATTTGGCGTAATGATTTCACACATGACAAAAATTGCAATTTGAGATTTGTGAAGTTATTGAATAAACATTTTGGGCAATTCAATTCCATGGAATGTTGCGTAGTGAAACACAAGGTGATTCTTGAACACTGCAATATACAAGTCTCAGCATTTGCATAAACTCCTGGGAAATAATGCTTTCCACTTTACAGAAATCAATAACATCAGAATATTTGAGGAAACAACAGAATGCAGACATGAAAATAACTGGTCTGGCTTTCCGAAGTTGGAATATTTGTATGTCTTTATATGGAGTGCAGGCAGCATAAAACCATGTATGTTTTAGCAGCAACTTGCAGACTGGAGCTTAGTTTACCACTCCCAACTTGGGAATAATTCAAATTACGCTTGTAATAAATGGCGTTTGAAGCGTGAATAAAAAAACTCTACAGAGACCATTTATTTTCATGTTGAAAACCATTGGAAATACACTTTTTTACATAAAGGAAATAGATTTTTAGAGAGGTTATGAAAACATGGTATCTGAAGATTGTTTTTATTTATAGACGAGCATTACCCGTACAGGGATGTGTTTGATGGATTCTATTATACCTACTGCTGACATTTGATTAAAATTTGTATGACACACAGAGATTCTTCCTGCAGTGCTTCAAGAGCAGAACCATTTCCACACCCCTTGTTTATTGGGAGGGTAACATAAACTGAGATTGGGGGGTCATAATGGCTGCTGCATGTGGACAGTGATAGAATATTTGAGTGAGTGAGTGGGTGAGATATGTTTAACAATGTTTGATCATTACTTTAGTCATATCATACTGCATGATCTGAATGTTGGACAATGGCATGAATGAGTGAGTATGGTTTTACGCCGCTTCCAGCAATATTCCAGCAATATCACCAGAAAGGGGCTTCACACATTGTACCCATGTCGGGAATTGAACCTGGGTCTTCGCCGTGACGAGCGAACACTTTAACCACTAGGCTAACCGACCGCCCGACAATGGCATGAAGTGATGCAGGTTGAAGTCATGCCATGATTTATCAGCCTTTGCTCCGACAGGATCTGCTGACTGTCACTTTGAATCCTCGATTCGCACCAGTAATGATCCTTGGGTTATACCAATGTGGTAAATGTCTAAGACCTGCATCCCTTTGAGATTTTCTCCAGCTTTAAGTTGACACACCATGACATAAATGAAATACTGTTCCAATTGGCATTGAACCCAACTCGCCAATTCATAATTGGAAGCCATACCAAATTCTTAATTGTCCCAAAAAAGCCAGTAATAAAAGCCTGAGGTTCTTAGACAGTAACAGTGATGTCAGTGACTGGTATCCTTGAATCGACAAGAGCGAAAACCAGTCCTTACATCTACAGTTTCAAATGCCAGTATGTGAAATGATCATTTAAATATTAAAAATTTAAATTGATTCATTTGACATAGATATGGTGTGCACAAGAGTGAGAGTTGCTAGGGAACAGGATCACATACATAAGAATAATAAATAATCTATGGGACTCCATGCAGAAAGTGGAACAACTTTGAATATAGATCTATGATTCCACTCAAACATTCCACTCAAGCGGCAGGTTGCCAAATGGCTAAGGCATCTACTGGCCACTCCACAACACAGAATACCTTTCCATGTGGGTACAACGTGTGAAGCATATTCCTTTTGTCCCTGCTGCGATAGAGTTGAAATATTGATAAAAATGTCATCCAACTCTACTCACTCATCATCCCATATACTCAGCTCTATTAAATAGGACACTAAGGATTACTCATCTGTTGTGGCTGATGCCAGTACCAGTATATGAACTATCGCTAATGTTACAAAGTCCAAAGAATAAATGTTTAATTTATCACGCTAACAGGAATCTGTCAAGCTTTGAAGGCGTCAGCATGGGATTTGGTTCAAAGACGCAAAAAATCATTTGCTACCAGGGGGCACCATTTGACTTGTTTGAAGAACTATCCTCTGATGCAACAACAAGCGAACTAACATTCAAACCAGGCTGATCAAACCATGTCAACCATGTTGAAATCGACTTTGTCACTTCAAAATGTCTATCACTGACAAACATCAGGGCAGCTATCATCAATCACCATGTGAAACTTTCCAAATCTCCCTAAATCTGCTAATCTCACCGATTCTCCTATGAATCACACATAATCACACAAGTCACACGCCACTCAGACAAGAGAATCATTGAACCTAAAGTGATAGGTTAATTAGTACAGTCATTTGACCCTAGACTGAAGAGCTGAGTCCATTTCCTCATCATTAATTATTGACATACTTCATTCCTTACCTCAACTTCAGTTAAGTTAAGAGTTGAGAGATCAGACAGGGTCTATCTTAGAGGATGGTAGATTTCCTGACCCTAGGGAGACACCGGACCGACCTTAGGTCAGTGTGGCCTTGAGATATATCTGAGTATGGTTTTATGTTGCTTTTAGCAACATTCCAGCAATATCATGCCAGGGGGGGGGAGGACACCAGAAATTTGGCTTCACACATTGCACCCATGTGGGGAATCGAACCAAGGTCTTCAGCTAGACCAGTGATGACTTTACCCACTAGGCTATCCAACCGCCCCTGGTAAGTCTGACATTCCTATGGGGAAATTTCTATCAACTGTTATGATAATCATAATACTAATACTTGTAAACTCCAACTCAGAGTTCCTTTCGGTCAGCCACAAGCCAGCGAGATATGACATTAAAAAAATTGCATATGTTTTTCATCTACATGTATTTCATTTTTGAAAAGTCTACACATTTAGATCAACATGTCATAAATCGCTACTTTTTAATGAGAAATACATTAAAATGTGAAAAAATATTTGCTTTTGCGAATTTATCCTTTGTTTACACTGGTTATATGGCATCACAGGCTGTCATCAAAGCGAGAGCTAGCAATATGGTTGCTTTGATGCGTAGAGATATGTTGTCATGTCGCAGGTTTAGTAGCATATCTACATAATTATGCAAAACAGTATGTAAAGCACACTAAAAGGCTTCTATCAGAATAGCCTGCTCAGTTTTCACAATAACATTTGTTTATAAACACAAGAACAACCTGGTCACATTATATGCAAATTAGCTTGTGATAATGGTGTAATTGGCGTACGCCGTGCGTGATATTTGTAATGTTTTGAAATATCACTCACACCTCCTAGCTCTTTACACAGAACTGGTTGATTGCATAATGTTTATTTGTTGGTTTATTTGTCGTTTAACACCGCACTCGGCAATATTCCAGCTATATCACGGCGGTCTGTGATTAAGCCCTTACCAGGCAATCCAGTGATTGACATCATAAGCATTGATCCATGCAATTGGGATACGATGACATGTATCAACCAAGTCAGAGAGCCTGACCACCCGATCGCCTTTTACGACAAGCATAGTTGCCTTTTATGGCAAGCATGGGTTGCTGAAGACCTATTCTACCCCAGATCTTCATGGGTCTGATTGCACAATGAAAACAATACAACAGGGGCATAGATGCTAAAGGAACATAACAGAATGAAGGAAGTCCAAATGTTTCTTCGCAACAAAGTGTCTTGTGTAAAACATGTCACTTTGCCCAAACTATCAAACCAAATTCTGGATTACATTCATTAGTTCTAATGATTACCGTTCAGATGTCTACTTCTACCGGGTACCTATGTACACAACTAGTTGAAGTGAGTGAGTTTGGTTTTACGGCGCTTTTAGCAATATTCCAGCAATATCACGGCGGGGGACACCAGAAATGGGCTTCACACATTGTACCCATGTCGGGAATCGAACCCGGGTCTTAAGCGTGACAAGTGAACGGTTAAACCACTAGGCTACCCAACCGCCCCTACAACTAGTTGAAGTAATGTTTTGTTTTACCTTAACATGTCATAACTTCAGTTCTAAGGCTGATATTGATATTACACAGTGTGAGAAAGAATTTGGTTGCAATGTGGACATCAACTTCTAATTCATTTGACAAAAATTTGTACAGTGAAAATTTCCAGCTTGGTACCCATTTTTGCAACTGATGACACATCAAGTTCTCCACTGTTACAATCTTAATTAATTAAAAACCTCTGATGGTATTGTCAATAATATGAATAGCATTCATATAGTTTCAGTTGTCACATTAAGTTATAAATAAAACATAAATTATCCGTTAGAAAACTCATGTGTTTATGAGCAAGGATTACGACTTACGATTAGAGTTACTTCCCTTTGATTTGAGTCGCGAGGGAGGAAAATGGCTGACTTTAACATTCGGCAAATCATAACTATTGCACTGATTATTATAATTATCAAGCATTAGAGTTGGTTTAATACTATTGCAATACTTGACAACTATGGCAATACTATCCCAATAGTTTAAAAAACCCAGTAGTCACCCATAGCACTCTTGTCTGAGGAACAAACACAGTCTGTGTTTGAATAATCTTGTATCTCTTGAACTGACACCACACAGGGTAACTGTACCACCTTACACTAAAACACCCGTTTCTATTCCTTGTTAACTCCATAGCCCTCTGGTAAATATTCCAGACAGCCAAATTCACAATAGTCCTATTGAGATGACCAGTCTTGCTGGCAGCCAGGATTCTATGACCAGGACTACACATTGGTTATGTCTGTTCATTAACACTGGTATGGGTCACATAGCTGAAGGGTGAGCATTGTGAATGAAAATGCAATGTTTAGACTGATATGTTTATGTCTGGTTTGGTATAATTCTGAACACTTCTACAGTAAAGGAACCATAGAACTGAAAAGAGTTGATTAAAATAAAACCCCTAAAAGCAGTTGATCATTCACACATATTAAAAACAAAGTTTTTGCATCTGTCATTCCCAACATCTGTCATTTTCTTCATAAAATCATTTTACCTACCTCTCAGTGTAATTTGGTAGTTGTCTTACAAATTAACACTTTTAGTCTTGTGGTGGTAATTCTTGATATATGCACTAATATCTAAGAATATAAAACATCAAACACTGATAATCTGAGCTCATTGTCCTGGGGGGGGGGCACAGGTGGCCCAGTCGTCTAAAGCGCCGCGATTCGCTGTGCAGAGTTGCGTCCCTTGGGCACGCCAGAAACCTATGATTGTGGGTTCGAATCCCGGTTCGCCCGGATTATGTTTCTAGGTTTGTCAGCACCATACCCGTGCTCGTGGGTTTCACCGAAGTGGTAAACGTCTGAGACCTGCATCACTTCGGGCTTTCCTCCCACATTAAGCTGACACGTCGTAATATAACTGGAATACTGTTAAAAGCGGTGTTAAACTCAACTCACTCACTCACTCACTCACTCACTCACTCACTCATTGGCCTGGATAACCAGACTTTTAAGTTGGGAACTTTTATCTACTGTATATGAACACCATTACTCCATATTCTTATGATTCTGAAAACGAATTAAACCTGGGCGATAGCATGGGTCAAATGTAAAACATCAATACCAGAAAATAATCAGTCTCGATAATCTGCCCAAACAGATTCCAATGGGTGTAAAAGGCAAAACAGCAGTGAAAAGTATTTGAATGGATCACTGAAAATCATTGATAGAACCAGGTGTTTGCAAATTGGGATTGCATGTCCTGCCCTACTGGTAGCAAATGCCACTCATGCAGTTTCAATAAAAAAAAGACTAAGAAAGCGCCTTTGGGAAAGTAACATTTGTTTGTGATACATGGTGATGGAGAATTAACAGTGGCACAGAGTTTCATGGTTAGAAGCAAAATTACAGATTTAATATCAAACCGGCCCCCTTTTAATTTGTGCTGTTTATCCTCTGAGTAGGGTGGGTGGCCCCTCAGGTAATTTACATAGCTTATCTGTCTGTTCACCAAAAGTGAGGTGTGGTGGGTGGCCCCTCAGGTAATTTACATAGCTAATCTGTCTGTTCACCAAAAGTTAGGTGTGGTGGGTGGCCCCTCAGCTAATTTACATAGCTTATCTGTCTGTTCACCAAAAGTTAGGTGTGGTGGGTGGCCCCTCAGCTAATTTACATAGCTTATCTGTCTGTTCACCAAAAGTTAGGTGTGGTGGGTGGCCCCTCAGCTAATTTACATAGTTTATCTGGCTGTTCACTAAACATTATGTAATGTGGTTGGCCCCTCCCTCCACTTATCTGTTCACCAAAAGTTATGTATTGTGGTTGGCCCCTCGGCTTATTTACATAGTTTATCAGTTTCCTGAAATGGACGCTAAGCTATCTCTGTAAGTGGCAGTTTAGAATCTGTGGTCTGTATCAATGAAGACAGAGGATTTCAACTTTCTAATTCATTCCATGTGACATTTCCGAAATGATCCTATTTATTATGATAATGGGGTGATATTACAGACACATCCAAGTGTATGGGCTGGAACACTTCCCTCAAACTGTCTTACACCTTTAAACATTCAAAGGCTGCTGTGTGACAATGTGGGTTCGAAGACCTTCCACACCCTCCATACTCGCAAGGTGATTTCCACCTGTTTCCTAAACTGAAAGAACACATTTGTGGAAAGCGCTATGATGACAACAATGACCTCAAAGCTGCTGTGAATGGGTTTTTCAGGGTGGCTTCAGAACACTTCTTCCTGACTAGAATTGAAAAGCTTCACTATCGATATGAAAAGAGTATTGAAAAGCAGGAAGATTTTGTTGAAAAAAAACCCAACTAGAAACACTTTCACAATTGTTAGTTTTGTTTGTCAGGCTTGGAACTTTTTGACCAGCCCTCGTATCAATGTTTATTTTCTTTGATGCTTAGATCTGGAGTTATATACTTTGACTAAAAACATTCTGTTTAGGTTAACCAAAGAGATTTCAAATCAATACCAACTACATTTAATTTTCCAAGCCAAACAGTCATGACAAGATCAGCTCGTATTCTGATGATCTTCCTGAAAAGCCTCTAATGAGTAAATATACACCCTTGCAAATTTCCCCCAACTGTGCAACTGAAAACCTAAAATCATGAATTTCAATGATTTGTCAGTTAATTGAGTAACAGATTCCAGCAGGTCTCTACTGTTACAGAGTAAATACTATGCGTACTGACCGTTATCAAGTTACAAGAGGGTCAACTGTACCATTGACATTCTCATTACATCAATGGTTGCTGATTGTCTTGATGCCTTGAGCTGGGCCAGACATCTTCTGTGGGTTAAAGACAACCGTAAGGGGCATGGCATTTCCACCATGAGGAGAAGAGCCACATCAAGAACCCCTACAGGGCCGTTTCTTTTCAAACTAAGTGAGTAGTTTTGAGAACACATGGACTTCAAGTGGAAGAAAATATATATTGAAAGAGTTTCAGTAAGAAGAGAAGACAACCATGTCTAACTTCATGTGACATTTTTGTCTGACATTATATAATTATGACTTTCAGATCAGGGGCTATGTACGATATTTGCACTTTTACACTCAACGGATTCTGTTTTGGCAGACAATCAAGACTGGTTATTCTCTAGCATATAGTACTGAATATAAAATGGACACATAATGCTGAAAAGTTTTGCTTCTCTTTTCAAATGATATGTCTACAAACTAAATGTAAAAAAATCAATTTTCCTTAAAATACTGTATCTAGACTATGCAAACTATCTTAGTTTTGTTTGTTCAATGTCCTTGCATATCTGGGATTGACCAAAGTGGCAATCTGGTAGGGTCTTCAATCCTACGGTGGCGTAGCCTTCAAGAATGACAAACTGTTCTTTAGTGGAGATTGATGCAATTAGTAATTATGAAAGAAATGTTATGAATAATTTATGGATCCCACAAAATAGGTTCATGGATCCTGGCATTAGTATGCTACAAGGTGAAATGTCTAGACATGAGTGATGGTCCGGCTAGACATGGACCACTCAGAAGCATAGAGTGACAATATTAAATCTAACACTCCCTCAGTCTCAATCAATCTCAACATCTTACTCAAGATCCATAAATATGAGATGCCTTGTCAAGAGTATCTTATTTATCTGATCAGAATATACCAATTGATTACCCAGACACAGCTAATCCATATGCCTTCTGATGTAGTTTATGAGCATGTTTGTATTTCTAGGGTGGCTGGTACAGAAATCACAATAAACACTTTGAAATAATTTATGATGTTAGTAACATGTCAAATGTGCAGTGCAAGTGGATTATTGATTCAATATACATTATTTAAAAAGTGATTCAATATTTCAAAATAATAAATCATCAAAACTATACACTCATACAAATGATTCTTCCCCAACCATCCATCAAATTCATATCTCAATTGGCATCTACAATAAGCATAAACATAGTGATAACTTTATACCCAGGACAAATCTACTGACAACAAACCTACAATCCCCAAGGATGCTATAATGATACTAATCTCTGTAAATGATAAAGAATCTATACATGGAGCCTGTAGATCCAAATAAAAGTCTCAGAACTAACACCTAAATTGGAATATATTGAAAATCAATCTAACTCAGACATCAGATCAGAACCAGACATTGAATGAAGCTGGGCTATTTAATTGTGTTATACAACAGAGACGAGTTGTTGATGCTACAGCAAGTCTCACTCAAACCGTGTCCAGTCTCATGTCGCCAAAGGTAGGCCAAGAATCAAATTATTCCAAGGATTATTCTTTAAGGTTGTAAATATAGCAGAGGGGGATCAATACTGTCTGAGTTTAAATTATGTTGATGTTTGACCATGTCAACTAATATGAACAAGCAAAAAACCAAATAACATCATTATTAGAGTAATGTAAATGCCACATTGGTAGCCAGAATTAATATGAGATGACGTTGCCACCACAGGAGCAATATTTCACCAAGTTGTTAACTGTATCATATTGAGCTTTCCTCCCACATTGAACTGGCATGCTAAATGAAATGCTTTCAAAACAGCATTAAACCAAACCACTCACTCACAGAAACCATACAGACTCTGAGCTGTGAATTATTTGGATTGTTTGATAGGTGTCCGAACTGTAGCCATTACCATTTTCACATGTGCTATCATTATGAGCTGCAGTGCATGTTACGTGTAGCCATGAGTATTTCTTGATAATTCACAACAGTTTCAGGTTCAGGACTTGCCATATTAGATAGAGGTATGGTTGGTTAGTTCCAGTAATGAAAAGACCATGATAATGTGTCTGTCAGTGATGAACGGTCACCAAAATTGATCAAGGCATGAATCAGATGGTAACCGTCACACCTTGTGAGTGTTAATATAGAGCTAAGAATGACTTTTTCACCAGCCATTAATTGTTTATTCTCAGATCAATTCAGATTACAACCTTGCTGATATAGTGCTAATGCACCCAGACAATGTAGATTAATGCTCACACTTTCGACCCCTGGTTTATCTAGATATTTGATGTAATTTTGAATATGATTAACTATCAGATAAAGGGGATGGGTTTGTTATCCCTACTATGACTTGTACCCAATGTTCCTGTGTTTTTTCAAGTGAACAAAAATTGATTTGCCTTTGCATGTGTTTGTGATGGGTGCAACTGGTGGGACAGGATAAAAGACACTATGAGATAATTGAAAACATAAAATCAACTCAGCTTTGGCAGAGATTTCTTATCAAAGGTGTAAAGGGTATTGCCATTTTAAAAAAACCATCTAAGTGGCAAGTCACTCAAGTCAGACTCCAAGCTTATGTAACATAGCTAGAGTTTGTGAGATACAAATAGTCCTTCCAGATCTTCACAATGATTGTGGGACTTAACACACATACATACAGTCTTCAAGCCTTATATCATATAGGGAAATATATATGTATTCAATTTAGTAGCAGTTTAAAGCACCTCAGCCGAAGTTACCATCAGTGAATCTGACCAAGTAAACAAGCCCCATTCATGGTTGTACAGACCAAGCAAGTCTGTCTCATCGTCAAGTAAGACCCAATTTGTCCTCAGCAAGGGCCCAGGAAATTACCATCTCAACTGCGGATGGAGGTCCAGCAGAGAATCGAAAGTGTCCAGACTTGGACGCGATGATGACGAAAGGGGAGATTATAAATCGCCTCCTCCTGCTATGCTCCCGTGGGTATTTACTGACAGTTTGGTAGAGATTTATATCTTCAATATATACATATCTTGGTAATTACATCCATATCATTCCTGCTGAGTTCCATTTTTGAAAGATGCTTCACAAATGTATTTATCATGGTCAGAGTTTGTGTGAGTTGCTTGGGCTGAATCTCATCTATCTGGTGCTATCTATATCAGGATGTCAGAAAGCGTTATATGAATGAAAACAGGGGAGTCTTGATTATCTAGACCTCTTCCAGAACCTCATCAATTGGGACCTTCTTACATTGAAACATTACTATCTGAACAGCATTGATTTGATATTAAAAACTTGAACGGTTGTCTTCTGAATTTGAAGATGTTGTTAAGATTTTCCAAGCCTCATTATTCCAGCAACTTGCTGATCAAAACTCAGCTACTCAAGGTGCAAACTGTTTACAGGATCCCATTTGGAAATTTCTAGTTTTTTTCAATACTGGTTCTTTAATAAAGCGACAAAACCCTTTCCATATCCAATAGAATTCTCTGCATAAAGCAGAGTCGATTGTACGATTCCGACCATATCTTGAGCATGTGTTTATGAATCACTATTAAATAGTAATGATACCAGGTGTTCGCGAAAAGGTGAGCGTATCCTGCCCCATCGGTTGCACCCATCACAAACACATGCAAAGGCAAGCCAATTGTTCATCTGAAAAAACACAGGAATATATGGTACAAGCCAAAATAGGGAATTGCTTTTAATTTTTGTCACTAATGTGTCAAATTTGGATATTTCACCACATGTCTACTATAAAACTTTTAATATTTAGTACATTTAATATATTTATTATTAATAAATATATTTCTTAATCTGGATATAATAGATAAAAACTGCACTCTCGGGATGCTGTTCACCAGAAATACAGGGGCATTGTGTGTTCATCAAACTGAAGGACTGTGTTCAGTTCTGCACATGGATACAATGTCTCAAGTCCTTTCATAGAGTCCCCTATCATGATAGGCCTGGAGTTTTGCTCAAAGCAACATTAAACAAACGAAAATGTAAATAAAAGAGACAAAACCCTTTCCATTGTCACAAGAAATCTCTGCTAAAAGCAGAGTCAATTGTACGAATTCGACTGTATCATGAGCATGTGTTTATGAATCCCTATCAAATTGTGACACCAGGTGTTCATGAAAAGGCGAGCGTATCCTGCTCCACCGGTTGCACCCATCACAAAAGAAATGTGGCATTTAGAATGTTTTCCTTTTACTTTAAGATTGTGTCATTAATTTCACAATCACAGATATTGTATTTTGTAAACAGTTTGTTCTTTTTTTAGTTTCTTTTTTCCTTGATGTACCAAACATAAATATCAACATAATGACCATCTTTTTTTGTCTTGTGTGTACCAAAATACAGTCCTTCGGTGCTCAATCCTTCTCTCACGCTGGTGCCTCTCTATGGAATTCCCTTCCCTTCAGCCTCAGGTGAGGTGAGGTGAGGTGAAATTGGGTCCAAGATTATTGCACTTATATAGCGACGTGCATGTATGTGTGTGTGGTTGTGAGGCTGTTTGTACTGGTCCGGACTGATGCCGATTTATAGTGCTAGCTCACTGAGATACCATGCCGCAGTTTAACATGAATACCCCACTCAGACACAGTATACTGACTCCGAGCCGACCAGTCCTTGTTTTAGCCCCTTAATGCCGAGCGCCAGACAGGGTAACAACAAGTACCATCTTTTAACGTCTTTAGGTATGACGCGGCCGGGATCGAACCGCGGACCTTCCGCTCTCCGGGCGGACGCTCTACCATTAGACCACAGAGGCGATCCCCTTCAGCCTCAAATCTGCACCTAGAATCATTGTGTTTAAATCTGAACTCAAAACGTACCTTTTTGAAGGCTTCAACAGAATGTGTACATTTATATTTTTACTGTCCCCTCTCCGTTCTAAATATGTACATTGAGCATGTGCCCCAGTGATAAGGAATCTTGGGCTTCAGAAAGAGCCTTATTATTATTATTGTTGTTGTTTTTATTATTATTTTTATCATTCTTATTAACAAGAATGTGTAAACTGTAAAGGAATATACATCAACATTTACATTTGTACCCGTCAGCAACAATGGCACATTAATTTGTGAAGGAAGGTAAAAACTGCCCCAAAAATATTTTGATGAAACTTTCTTTAAATGTTTCCTGCCTTTTAACAACCGCAAAGCACTCATGACACAAAACGAAGAATTTTCACTTTGGAAACATCTCAGTGGAACCAATAGAACACTTTCCATGAGCCCCTGCAGTGGTTGTGCTGAGTGCATTAAGCTTCCCGAAAACAAACATGTTCCTACTGAGGTGAAACTGTTCTCAAATATGGCGAATATACTGTGCCTGTTTAAACAAGCCGTACATCATTACGATGATAAAATGCATCAACAAAAACGCCTGCACTAACAATAGACATGCAACATCTAATGGCACTGGTATTGCAAGAACTACTTTGATCAGATTCATAAACTTCCTCATACTTACAATGTTCTGAGTTATTGCAAGTTGGGGGGAAAAATCAAATTATAGATAAATGCAACGAGCACGCTGTGGGTGAAAGCTGTAAGAGTAATGTTGTCTGGTATGGCAGAATGACCCAGTTTTTAAAGTAAAAATGGTTTGACGGATTGGTTTTGGGCGTCTGAAATTACTGTCGTAAATATTTTGACGATATGATCAATAAGAAGAGGAGGGGCGACCACAGAAAGTGCCAGGGGGATAAATGCGATTGCCCCCTCAAAAACTTCAAAAGAGGAAAGAGGAAGAAAGCTTTGGCGACATGATGTATTTGAGCCCCATATCAGAGTCTACTTTCAAGGGTCACCATACTAGGCCTTTCTGTGTACAATTAGCAAGTCGACCAAGCTCCATTTTATCATAATTGCAAGGTGGGAAGTGCAGAGCAGCATTGTAGAGAAATGGCACCCTTGAGAAAAACTGCCGCTACAGCAATTACCAAGAGTTCCAGGCAAACAAAATGTCGCACAAGTTAATGACAAATGTTGTGGATGCCAACACCACCTGATCACCAAGACTAGAGGCTGTTCTGTTCCCCTATACTGGTAGCTGTCATCAACAGCCTCTACCAGTGGGTTTGGACAATTGGTTCTAGTACCGAGACTGATGGGACTGGTACCACATAGGTACACTTTACAAAATTCCACAGTCAAACATCAATGCGTTCTTCAAATAGCCTCAATTATTTCTGGCACTATGTCTTGAAGATATCATTAAGTTATCAGGAACATTACGACTTGTTGAATTATTAAATCCACAATTATCAGTCAGGCTGTTTTCACAGGCAGACAATTCTATCTTAATATCAGTTTCAGTACTGGCTGCATTGTGGCGCTTTATAGTGAGGTTGGCATTACTAAGAAGTAGATTCTTCCTGAGGAGACCAAATGTGCTTAAAAAGGGGAACAAGGTTGGAGAAAGTTCAAGTTTGATTAAAGTCACTTAACACTAAACATTATTTGTCTTCTGACTCAGAATTCCTGGTCACCAACCTAGCAGGTTGTAATTACCCTAATTACCCAAACACATGGTCTCAGTGTCATGGCATGATAATTACAACATTTAGAATAGGAACGAGCACCAGACCATGGAGCAAAGTGCCCTTTTAAGTAGCATCCATTATCATTAGGTATCAATTCATTTCAAATGTAACAAAGCCACATTCAGACAATTATCTAAGGTTGCTGGATTGGTACAGATGTTTCAACCCAAAGAAGGTTGTAATATAGGTCCAGCAAAGGTCAAACACATGCAGCTAAATGAAACATTTCCTAGACGCAAAATACCTGGCTAAAATCACCAGGACCAAACATGATTTGGGCCAAAAATCAAACATCACCCAGACCAAACACAATCTTGATCGAACATGACCTTCCCTTCACCAGAGAGAACCTTCACCAAACATGACCTTAACCAAACATGACCTTCACCAAACATGACCTTTACCAAACATGACCTTCACCAAACATATAACCTTCACCAAACATACCCTTCACTAAACATGACCTTCACCAAACATGACTTTTACCAAACATGACCTTTACCAAACATAACCTTCACCAAACATAACCTTCACCAAACATGACCTTCACCAAACATGACCCTCACCAAACATAATCTTCACCAAACATAACCCAGAACAACCAGTATTAGTTGTTACATTCTGCCAAATTTGAATACTTGATGCCGTCCGAAATGATGTGGCTGTATTTTCAGAAGGCTAGGACATTCCAGAGCATCCACAAAGGGTGACTAGATTCTGGCCACAGTCCCACCAAACTTCATACATGTCATTGTCTGCTGGAACTGACTCAGTGGTATGATGTTATGAATCAGGCAGCTAATGATTACCATAATTACAGACCACTGCCCACATGTCACTGGTCACAGTGTCTGGATCCTGACAGGAAATAGTTACCAGACAGAGACCTGCTAGTCCCTCCCTATAGATCTTCTTTGTAGTTCTCGGAGTCCCTTGACAGTCAATGGACTCTGGACATTATTTAGGTCTATACAAGCACTTGCCATCATATGTGGCTGACAGCTGTATTCAACAAGTCAACACATTCATTATAATCTCTCTACACATCAACAATGCAAAGCAAAATGTCCCCAATAAATGACTTCATATACTGGAAATACTTTAGATACCCACACAATGTAGCCAAGAGCTAGCAACACCTGTTTTTTGTATATGTGACCTATTACGCAACACATACACAATTACAGTAAACTATGTTTATAACGAACATGCTTATGATGAACTGATGGATATAACAAATTATTTTTGTTCCTAGCCATTTGCTGTGAATATGCTGAATGTATGCTTATAAGGAACTACTGTTCCACCAATCTAAAATGTTTGTTATAACTGTAGTCTATGAAATCTTATATTACACAATACATTTCTCTCCTGTAAAATTAAAGTGATTAATTTTCCCAATGCTAAGTTATGGAATAGAGCTACTGGTAGCTAGCTAGACTTGCTTTTGTTTCATAAAATACATATATTCTACAGTCATGGTGCAGGGTTCACAATTATATAGTGATCCTTTATAAATATTTCATGGGGTTAATGGATGTGAAAAGTAAAAACTGACAAGGTTTTCTGGAGATTCTTAACAACCAAACACTGAAGCATATCATGATGTTCTGTTGGTGCCAAGCAGGGACACTGAACAGATTCCTAAAGGGGCCCCACGGCCAAGTCCAAGTCCAAGTCCAGACATTGTAATTACAGAGCCATGTGTGTAACAGAGACATGGCTTCTGTGTAATTAGGGTGATCATAACGTATTAGCTTATTGTACATCATTAAAGTGGGATCAGCCGACGAACTAAGAGGTGTTTGCATGACTTAGGTCTAATTTGCTTGTATTGCTAAAGGACTTGAGCCTTGGTCCCTTCAAATTGTAATGGATATATTTTGGAAAAAGATTAAGTGATTGAGCTTGTGAGTGGTTTTGTGCCGCTTTGAGCAATATTTCAGTTATATAAGGTGGGGTACACCAGAAATAGGCTTCACACATTGTACCCATGTGGGGAATTGAACACCAAGGATTCATTCTTTTCTGGAATCCATACTGTGAAAACATATGTTGCTTTTAACTGATGATCATATTTACAAACGTCCTCTGCAAATATTAGTAAAAACAATAACAAAATGAAATAATAGTTCTGTTTGGGCACATATTTCATTTGTGCAAAATTTAGTTCATACACATATGGCAAGAGGTAAGGTGAAATGGGGTTTAACGTCGAGTCCAAGATTATTGCACTTATATAGCGATGTGCATGTACGTGTGTGTGTGGCTGCTTGTACTAGTCCGAACTGATTTATAGTGCTAGCTCACTGAGATACAATGCAGCAGTTTAACATGAATACCCCACTCAGACAAAATATACTGACTCCGAACCGACCAGTCCTTGTTTTAGTCCCTTAATGCCGAGCACCAGACAGGGTAACAACAAGTATAATTTCTTAACATCTTTTGGTATGATGTGGCCTTCAGCTCTCCGGGCGGACGCTCTACCACTAGAACATGGAGGCAGTTACACATAGCAAGAGGAATTGGTTGATCTTATATTATAATTGATACAACCTTTCCAACATAGAAGAAATATATCATGTTGCAGCAAAATCAGGTACATTCAATTAATATTTCATCTGCTCTTGTTTCCAGACAGTGCTATATGGTTTAAGGGTGGGAGTCGTGTATCACATGTTTGCAGGCTACATGGTTTAAAGGTGGGAGTCGTGTGTCACATGTCTGCAGGCTACATGGTTTAAAGGTGGGAGTCATGTATTACATGTTTGCAGGCTACATGGTTTAAAGGTGGGAGTCGTGTATCACATGTTTGCAGGCTACATGGTTTAAAGGTGGGAGTTGTGTATCACATGTCTGCAGGCTACATGGTTTAAAGGTGGGAGTCATGTATCACATGTCTGCAGGCTACATGGTTTAAAGGTGGGAGTCGTGTATCACATGTCTGCAGGCTACATGGTTTAAAGGTGGGAGTCATGTATTACATGTCTGCAGGCTACATGGTTTAAAGGTGGGAGTTGTGTATTACATGTCTGCAGGCTACATGGTTTAAAGGTGGGAGTCGTGTATTACATGTCTGCAGGCTACATGGTTTAAGGGTGGGAGTTGTGTATTACATGTCTGCAGGCTACATGGTTTAAGGGTGGGAGTTGTGTATCACATGTCTGCAGGCTACATGGTTTAAAGGTGGGAGTCGTGTATCACATGTCTGCAGGCTACATGGTTTAAGGGTGGGAGTCGTGTATCACATGTCTGCAGGCTACATGGTTTCAAGGTGGGAGTTGTGTATCACATGTCTGCAGGCTACATGGTTTAAAGGTGGGAGTCGTGTATCACATGTCTGCAGGCTACATGGTTTAAGGGTGGGAGTCGTGTATCACATGTCTGCAGGCTACATGGTTTAAAGGTGGGAGTTGTGTATCACATGTCTGCAGGCTACATGGTTTAAAGGTGGGAGTCGTGTATCACATGTCTGCAGGCTACATGGTTTAAAGGTGAGAGTCGTGTATCACATGTCTGCAGGCCAATGGTTTCAAGGTGGGAGTTGTATTTCACATGTCTGCAAGCTGGTCATTTAAAGGGGTTCTCAAGTACATCCTCTGAGCTAGTACCCTATGTGAAACACCAAAATATATGAGGGTGGAATTTAAATGACAGTCAGAACGCACCTAGTCAGGAAGGATCTGGCAGATGGATGCCCAAATGAAAAGGTCACTTAAGCCAGTGTAAGATAAACAATTGTTGTTTTGGTGATGGGACAATAACAGAGGCAATCAAACACAGAAAGGACTTACCACATAGATACGGCTGGCATTTTTATCAGTAAGTTTAAAATCAATCCAAATTCAATTCAAAATTCTTGGAATCTAAGGAATATGAGTAGTGTTGAAATATGCATTTAAATAGCGACTATGTGAAGGTCAAGGTATTGCTGATGAGAACTGAAACGTTGTTAACTTACTCTTAAATGACCTAAGGCAACGCTTATTTTGTAAAACTGGTTTTCTGATCCAACTGACCAGATCAGATCAGTCCTCCTTTAATATCTCCTGCCTCTATCACAGGCTAACTGGGACAGCAAACTAACCAAGTGTAGCCCTCCTTCAATACCGCCTGTCTCTATCACAGGCTAACTGGGACAACAAACTAACCAAGTGTAGTCCTCCTTTAATACCTCCTGTCTCTATCACAGGCTAACAACTTGGACAACAAACTAACCAAGTGTAGTCCTCCTTTAATACCTCCTGTCTCTATCACAGGCTAACAACTTGGACAACAAACTAACCAAGTGTAGTCCTCCTTTAATACCTCCTGTCTCTATCACTGGCTAACAACTTGGACAACAAACTAACCAAGTGTAGTCCTCCTTTAATATCTCCTGCCTCTATCACAGGCTAACAATAAGGACAACAAACCAACCAAGTGTAGTCCTCTTTTAATACCTCCTGTCTCTATCACAGGCTAACAACAGGGACAACAAACTAACCAAGTGTAGCCCTCCTTCAATACCTCCTGGTTCTATCACAGGCTAACTGGGACAGCAAACTAACCAAGTGTAGTCCTCCTTTAATACCTCCTGTCTCTATCACAGGCTAACAACTGGGACAACAAACCAACCAAGTGTAGTCCTCTTTTAATACCTCCTGTCTCTATCACAGGCTAACAACAGGGACAACAAACTAACCAAGTGTAGCCCTCCTTCAATACCTCCTGGTTCTATCACAGGCTAACTGGGACAGCAAACTAACCAAGTGTAGTCCTCCTTTAATACCTCCTGTCTCTATCACAGGTTAATAACTGGGACAACAAACTAACCAAGTGTAGTCCTCCTTCAATAACTCCTGTCTCTATCACAGGCTAACTGGGACAGCAAACTAACCAAGTGTAGTCCTCCTTTAATACCTCCTGTCTCTATCACAGGCTAACAACTTGGACAGCAAACTAACCAAGTGTAGCCCTCCTTTAATACCTCCTGTCTCTATCACAGGCTAACAATTAAGACAGCAAACTAACAAAGTGTAGCCCTCCTTCAATAACTCCTGTCTCTATCACAGGCTAACTGGGACAGCAAACTAACCAAGTGTAGCCCTCCTTTAATACCTCCTGTCTCTATCACTGGCTAACTGGGACAGCAAACTAACCAAGTGTAGTCCTCCTTTAATACCTCCTGTCTCTATCACAGGCTAACAACTGGGACAACAAACTAACCAAGTGTAGTCCTCCTTTAATACCTCCTGCCTCTATCACAGGCTAACAACTTGGACAGCAAACTAACCAAGTGTAGCCCTCCTTTAATACCTCCTGTCTCTATCACAGGCTAACAACTTGGACAGCAAACTAACCAAGTGTAGCCCTCCTTTAATACCTCCTGTCTCTATCACAGGCTAACAATTAAGACAGCAAACTAACAAAGTGTAGCCCTCCTTCAATAACTCCTGTCTCTATCACAGGCTAACTGGGACAGCAAACTAACCAAGTGTAGCCCTCCTTTAATACCTCCTGTCTCTATCACAGGCTAACTGGGACAGCAAACTAACCAAGTGTAGTCCTCCTTCAATACCTCCTGTCTCTATCACAGGCTAACAACTGGGACAACAAACTAACCAAGTGTAGCCCTCCTTTAATACCTCCTGTCTCTATCACAGGCTAACAACTTGGACAGCAAACTAACCAAGTGTAGCCCTCCTTTAATACCTCCTGTCTCTATCACAGGCTAACAATTAAGACAGCAAACTAACAAAGTGTAGCCCTCCTTTAATAACTCCTGTCTCTATCACAGGCTAACTGGGACAGCAAACTAACCAAGTGTAGCCCTCCTTTAATACCTCCTGTCTCTATCACAGGCTAACTGGGACAGCAAACTAACCAAGTGTAGTCCTCCTTCAATACCTCCTGTCTCTATCACAGGCTAACAACTGGGACAACAAACTAACCAAGTGTAGTCCTCCTTTAATACCTCCTGTCTCTATCACAGGTTAATAACTGGGACAACAAACTAACCAAGTGTAGCCCTCCTTTAATACCTCCTGTCTCTATCACAGGCTAACTATGACAGCAAACTAACCAAGTGTAGTCCTCCTTTAATACCTCCTGCAATCACCACATAGTGACCTCCCCAAGGTCATTTAGAAGGATACATTTCTAAGTATATTATAACTGTAAAGAAAATGAAAACATCTATTACTTCTTTGTCGTCCATCACTTCACAAAGGAGACTCACAGCAGATGAGTTTTATCTGACTTCAGTGACTAAGCAATGTTAGATTAAGACCACCGGCCCTTCTTACAGTTGTTTGACTATTTTGATGGATTCTTTTGAAATCTCTTGTGACCTCAAAGAATAAGAAAACATTTCCCAAGTATGCAGACATCACTTCAAAGGAACTTAACAATGTAACGCCTCACACAAGAAATTCATCATTTTGCAATTGTGCATGTTGTTAATCTTTTTGGTTTTTGCACTGTCAAATCATCTGGACCTCTGCTAGTGGTCCATGGATACAGCGTCTGCCTGGAGAAGGGAAGGTCAGTAGTTTGATAGCTGGCTGTGTTATACCAAGACTAAACAATTGTCAGTGTTGTTTCCCTGCCTGGGGCTCGATTAAGGAAACAAAACTAGGAGTAGAATCTGATTGGAGTCAGTATATTGTGTCTGTGAGATATTCATGTTAAACTGCGGCTTAGTATCTCTGTGGGATAGCACTATATAGCCAGCGCAACAAAAACCAGCACGGATGCATGCACACAAGCACACAAACACGCAAGCAAGCATGCACACAAGCACGCAAGCAAGCATGCATGCACACACACTGTAACTTTTATACAATAAGATTGACACATATGCTTTCATTAAAATAATTAGAATTCAAGAAAATCTCTTCAACTTATTTAGCTGTATAAGTATTTTTGCATCTAATGTTTCACAAAATAATTTGTTATTAAAAAAACCAAAATAATAATAAAAAAACCAAGTGGCGCAAATCTGCACAGAGAATTGTGGCGACTTAGACTACAGGACCATTTGTGCCCCAAACATATCTATTGGTCAACACTACAACTAACATGTCAATAGCTGAATGCAGTATCTATCTGACTGTGTAACTACTCAACATTCGACCGCCTGTGTGGTCTTGTGGTAGAGCATCCGCCCAGAGAGAGGAAGGTCTGCGGTTCGATCCCCTGCCGCGTCATACCAAAAGACTTTAAAAGATGGTACTTGTTGTTACCCTGTCTGGCACTCGGCATTAAGGGGCTAAAACAATGACTGGACGCCTTGAAGTCAAAACTCAGCAATATTCCAGCTATATGACGGCAGTTTGTTAATAATCGAATCTGGACAAGACAATTCAGTGATTGACATCACTAGCATCGATCCACGCAATTGGGATACGATGACATACGATGACAAGTCATCGAGCCTGACCACCCGATCCCATTAGTCGTCTCTTATGACAAGCATAGTCGCCTTTTACAGCAAGCATGCAAATGTTGAGTTGTATATCAGAGCATCATAGACAAAATCACTCTACCTTCATCTTTTGCACATCTATATCCATCAATTAAGAAATGGAAATCTCTACCACGGAAGTGACTTCTTCTCATGCAGACATCTTCCACAATAAATCTACCGGTACACCTGGCACTGGACAGAATGACTGGAACTCAGACCAACAATGACCAGCATTTCTGCTGCAGACACATCCTCTGTTAACTGGATACCAAAAGGTTACTGAGATGCTTGTTTATTTGAAGTGTCATGTACACGGTGTAATGACCACACACATACACCAGACATTGCAACAGATGATGGACCACTACACTGGGAGGGTGGGAGGAGGGGGGGATGGGGGTGGGGATGGGGGGGTTGGGGGGGGGATGATGTGTTCATGACAAGGTGACATGGCTGAAGGTGACAGATTCTTCATATCATTGAGAGTACAGTATGCTCACAATAATTGATTTCATTGGTTTTAATATGAGCTGACAAGAAGATATGTTTGTGCTGGAGGAGGTATTAAAAATTGTTTGCTTGATACACTTGATGACTTGAAAATAAATAAAGCGACAAAACCCTTTCCAAATCCAGTAGAAATCTCTGCATAAAATACTCTGTTTCTAAGAAAAGAAGGACCATTTCTGGCCACCAGGACATTACCACAATGGTGCTGAACCATCACAAAACCAAACTCCATTACAAAACCAAATTGCTTTGATGATTAAAAATCAAGAAACTTGAAAATGTGAAGAACATCACCAGCTTGTACAGAACACATTCAAGATGGCGTCCACAATGGCGTAAGACACAACATTCATTACATCGACAACAATATCAGTAACAACCCTTCTGCAGCATCTAGGCAGTTATTAAATAATACTGCAAGTAAGGGCATTGTTATTGAATAATTGATTTCAATCCACATCCCCTCAGTACTGTGAAACTTGATTAACGAAATCATTTCCGTTTCTTTCCTTGAAATGGTTGTCAGAAATCTGCAACATGTAGCGTTTATTGGATGTTGATGAGATCAGTATAAGCATTGTATGGAAATCATGTTTATACAGTAAACACCCTTGTCATGCTATGACCCCCACATCAACAAGTTAACTCTGGCAAGAGTCGCCATCAGAATTTCTGAACAGACAGTTGTTTTCTTTGTTGTTATCTTCAACAACATATCACACGTGGCAATGGTTGTTCACAAGACCTGTGCACTTCAACTTGGTGCTCGAATTGGGATAAAATATTAAATAAATATAAACGTGAGTTGATCAAACACTTGCTTTGTCAGTTTGATTCGTAATGGGCTTTAGTTGCTAAAACTAACACAGCAATGATAACACACAGGACTAAGAGTTTTCATGTTGGATTTGACCTTTAGGATTTTATTTTTTATGATTATGTACATCTCAAATTAGTTTTTAAAATGATGTTTTTCTTCACTGTATGTTTTTAACTGCTTCAGAAATGAGACGTATGAAATGAGTCAACTCAATTCACAATCATGACAGATATATCCTTATCATGACCTACTCGAACAAGAGCATGAAGTTTTTTAAATTGTGCTGAAACCAGTAGAAATAAAACTTAAATTTAAATAAAACTGAAATTGGTCAATAAAGGATCAAATTGTATATTTATCATTTAATAGAGCAGTATATTTTATGTAAACATGCATGCAGACTCAGGTAGAATTTGACAAATTCATATACCGTATTCAATGTAATAAGCGCCCACGGCGATATTTGCTAATATATTCGCTAGTGAACAATCCCAATTAGCACCCCTTCCGACTGATCAATGTACACAAGACTTATTTATTTGTGTATAATACGCACCCTTGTGTTATATGCACCCTTAATTATGGGCAATTAAATTCTAGAAAATATGCCTGTCGTGTATAATACGCACATACTTTTTGCATTATTTCAGGCTGTCAGCATAAACCATGAAAATTACGATCTCTCAACTCTGCTTTTTTTCTCACCAAAATTATATTCTAATAAGAGCCCCCTATTTCTAATTTTGAGAGCGCTCTGGGCGCTTATTACGTCGAATACGGTATGCGTCAAATATATATGTCTTTTAGCAAAGTTGAGAATATCACAGATCAGAATGTAGGTCTCAAGCAACCTTGCTGGTCACAGGAAACTAAATGGATCGAGTTGTCAGACTCAGTGACAAGGTCAATGTAAATCATGGTTTCCCAAATATGTGAGATTGCTCACAATATCAATCACTGGATTGTTTGTTCCATACTTCATTATTTACAGACAGACAGCAGTGCAGCATTTAATAACAAACAAGAAACTTGAAAATCTTACAAAACCCAAGTTATTTCATTCCTGTCACGAGAAGAGGCTGCACTGTTGGTCGTCCATCTCATGTTTCAGTGCTGGGATTACAAGATTGATAATACAAGTGAGGTCAAAGGAGTTGTTTTTATTTTTTTCTGAACAAGGAAAGAGAGATTGCCGACTTTGTTCATGCACATTAAAATCAGCGAGGCAGTGTGTTACAGAACATCAAAAACTTGAACTTAAAATATTCCATGTAAAACTTCTATCAGTCTCCCAGTTTCTCAGCCTGACAGATAACCAGCCCATTAATCTGAGAAAATAATATCCTGTAAATGTGACGCCATCCATAATTGCATTTCAATAATGCAATCTCTATAACATTCTACAGTTTAACCTCCTCACAATTCCCCAGATTGTTCTGCCAAACTGGTGATATCACCCAAAGATGCCGGAATCCATTACCCATGAGGCCTAATTGACAGTAGTACAAAGCCACACAATATGTTTGCACAAAAATCCTTTGCGTGTTGAATTTCTTTCTTAAACAATTGGCCTTGAAACTGTCTCAGATGACGTGGACCACATGCTAAATGTGTCTATCAAAACACATGTGTTGGATACACAAGACCCAACAAAAATACAAACTGAGAAAATATATTCGAAAAATACAACTATTTTTGTACTTCTGACAAAATTCAATTTTATGATTTGATCCCTACAAAAACCTGCAAAACATTTTTGATCGGCATCTCTCTTTATCTATATATTTCACATTCATATGTTTAACTGTGAGGCAACCAGATTAATAAACATGGAGAACAGAAAATTAATAATTTTTTAAACGATAATTTCCATCTACAAAACTGGATATATACAAACAAATATGTGGAACCAAGCATCTTGCACGACTAACCCTGGCTAAGCTGTGGTGACCATATCTCTCCGCTGCTCCTTACGAATAGTTGGATATTGAATTGTCACTACACAGAGTTAAGGCCTGTCTCAAAGTGTTTTCCTAATAGATCCCCAATCTGAATCTACATCACACTTTATGCTTCAGCAAATTGTATGGATTGTGATCTAATGTCAAATGCAACATGATTCACCTCCAAACCGACAAAAACAAGTACTTATATTTTAGATCGTGCAACACTAAATTTACTTATCGAGTATGAAACCCAACAGAAAATGATTATTTATCCACCATTGGCCAGCCCAAAATCTGTACATTCCCATGGTTCCAAACACATAAGTACAGAGAAAGTTGCAAGATTGAAATATACATACACAATTATGGCAGGGTTGTCAGTGTGGTTTGTCCTGAATCGGAAATCTATTGGGAAAATGCCATGGGAGTTTCTAACTCTGTGCAGCCACAAGTCAAAACCAAAATCCTTTAAAGGGAACAGCACGGAAATAAGGTTACCATAGCTAACTTCAGTTGACGTAGCTATAACAAAGTCTCCATTCCAGCTTTCCCTAGCTGACTCTAATATATGACAAGATAGTTCTCTGAATCTGAGCATCACAGATATATATAACAAAAATACATGAGGGTTTTCTTGTTGAAGACCATGCAGTGCCGTAGCCAGCCGGGTAGCCAGCTGGATTTTTTATAGAAAACCGTTTTATTTGAATCATGAAAATACAAGTTGGGTATAAGTGATACTTGTTCAGATATTTGCCCCCTGTCAAAAAAAGTTAACTACAGCCTTGCCATGATCCACTTGCTCAAAGCTGTTTTAGCACTTATACCACACAATGCTCATGGCACTGCATGCGTTGATCGAGCAGCCAAGGACAAATTGTTCCCTGTTTGAAACTCCCATAACCTTATATACTACTCCGAGTTAATTCACCCAATTTTTTCATATTAATACAGTTAATTATGGCAAAGATTCAAGTGTTCTTTAACTTCTTTTGAGTAGTATATATCTATAAATATGTTATGGACATCCTTAAAAAAATTGTCAATGGCTTCATAAGACAAACCTGTTCAGTAACTTAACAATGAGAGGAGGGAATTGAAAGAAACTGCTCTTTGATTTCAATCTATTTTCTGCTGGACATAAGATCGATAAAAATTGAGAGAAATTCCCAGTTTCAGTGTAAATAGGAATGGTGTTTTCTTATTGTGATGCAATATCTCAAAAACACATGACAGGGATGCAATAAAGAACTGAACTGGCTGTCAATCGGAATTTCCAACTAACGAGAATACAACAACCTGTCAAAATTATTTCAGCAACATTTGTCCTAGTCACATGACAAAGAAGAGAATTATCAATGGGTTGTAAAATCGATTTTTTGATTCAATAACTCAACTGATGTGGAAAGAAATGCATATTTTTTTTATTTATACTCCCCAAAACAACACTCATCCACAAAAAGCTAAAAAGATCAATTCAAGAGTAAAAGATTTTCAATTTCCGATGGTTCACAAGAAAAACACTCATGTACGAAGACCAAATTTCCTTTTTAGTTCCATTGCAAAGGCCCACATTTTTTGTCGGCATAAAAAGCAAGAGGAATGGGCTTGTTGAGAGGTACTCAGATTTTGAGGTCAGTTTGGAGATGGTTTTTGGTTGTCATTTGCAATGAACATGAAATTCAATCAGTTTGCAATCTTATTGTTTCAAAAATATTAAATCAAAGTTAATCGAATTTCTACCACAAATTCAACTCTTAAAATCAGAATACCGGAAGAACCATTTTACAGAATGAGCAATGCATGAAGTGCTATCAAACCCATTGTAATCCCACAGAGTGTGGGAAAGTTAATTCTGTTGAGAGTTGTTCAGATTGTCATAATTGTGTAACCTGCACTTTGAGTATGTCTGGTTGTGATCACTTGTAAAGTCATCTGCTTGTCTCACTGAGTCTCTGTTACAGTGCTTGTCTTGCTGAGTCTCTGTTACAGTGCTTGTCTTGCTGAGTCTCTGTTACAGTGCTTGTCTTGCTGAGTCTCTGTTACAGTGCTTGTCTCACTCAGCCTCTGTTACAGTGCTTGTCTTGCTGAGTCTCTGTTACTGTGCTTGTCTTGCTGAGCCTCTGTTACTGTGCTTGTCTTGCTGAGTCTCTGTTACAGTGCTTTTTTACTGAGTCTCTGTTACAGTGTTTGTCTCACTGAGCCTCTGTTACAGTGCTTGTCTCTCTCAGCCTCTGTTACAGTGCTTGTCGCTCTAAGCCTCTGTTACAATGCTTGTCTCTCTCAGCCTCTGTTACAGTGCTTGTCCCACTTAGCTTGTTACAGTGCTTGTCTCACTGAGCCTCTGTCATAGTGCTTGTCGCAATCAGTCATAAACTTACACTGCTACATCTTAGTCTTATATATTAACATCAAGGCCAATGGAAAAAGCCTGAAACTGTCACACTTTCCTATGTAAAATATTAGTGTACTCGGGGCCAGCTGAGATTACGCTCGCTAGTATTTTAAAAAAGATAACAGTGTTATCACTATCACCCACCATGGGGCACATTAGAACTCTGTTCAAATAGTAGTGAACATAAACTATAACAAGTATTTGTCACAAAGTGACGAAATGTCCCCCGCCTGTATATACACCATAGTACCAAATATGAAGACAATCCAGCGATTAGTTCTTGAGATAATGAGGCAACACCGTTTTCCAACTCCAAAAGCAGATTTGCCTGCTGTGACCTTGAAAATAGGGTCAAGGTCACCAAAACCGACTGGTGTCTGCGGTGTCTGTATATACACTATAGTTCCAAATATGAAGACAATCCAGCGATTAGTTTTTGAGATATTGCGGCAACACCGTTTTCCAACTCCAAAAGCAGATTTGCCTGCTGTGACCTTGAAAATGGGGTCAAGGTCACCAAAACCGACTGGTGTCTGCGGAGTCTGTATATACACCATAGTTCCAAATATGAAGACAATCCAGTGTTTATAGTTCTTGAGATATCGCGGCAACACCGTTTTCCAACTCCAAAAGCAGATTTGCCTGCTGTGACCTTGAAAACGAGGTCAAGGTCACCAAAACTGACTGGTGTCTGCGGAGTCTGTATATACACCATAGTTCCAAATATGAAGACAATCCAGTGTTTAGTTCTTGAGATATCGCGGCAACAAACAGGTGGGACGTACGGTCGTGAATACTATATCCCCCGCTTCGCGCTTTCGCGCGGCGGGGGACAAAAAAAGAGTCCTATAAAGTCATCAGTAAACTTTGATTAAATGTAATATAATTTACACAAATGGCCCCTTCTCTGGAAAAAAACCTCAGTCTTGATAAGTATCTCTTAGATAAAGCTAGTAAAATTACATTGATCAAGGGGCATAACTCTGTGAAAAATAAATTACGGGACCAATTTTAAACTTTCATTCAGGTAACTTCAGTAATTGCTGAGAAAACTTGTCCCCATTGCACACAGTATGCACTAAGTTGAAAAGCACAGATCAAGGGCAACAACTCTGTAAAAATAATAATTGAAGGGATCAAGTAAATTAGTCTTGACAAGTATCTCTTAGTTAAGCCTGCAAACTTTCATTCATGTTACTACACCAATGTTGGAACTCTTTTGAGATCATCACCAGTAACATCCGTGTGTAAAATTTCATTTCTCTGACTTAAATTTTGAGAAAGAATTTCCCCTTTGAGAAGCAGATCCTGGATAGATGGAAAGACGGAAGGATAGACGGACGAACTCTGTTCCCATATGGCATATGGCATACTGATCATTAACTTCTGATATAAAAACCAACTTAACACCACTATATCCACATACAGATACTAAAGATCACATTCAGACTGGTAAAACAAGAACAAAGATCCTTTGAACTTAACAAGAACACAAAACAATCATTTCAAGCCACACATCGGTGGAAATGTCACTGGGCTATAAGGATATGATGTCAGCTCATAAAAGTCATAACGGAATTCCAGCAATCAAATGACCATAACACTAACACTTCGAAAGTTGCAAGGGTATTATAAAGTTCACTGATGTTTAGTATGGAAATAGTACCATTTTCCTGTCTGATTCTGTCTATTGCACATGGCATATTAAGTTTATACAAAGAACTATTTCTGTAGCAAATGTTAGTTACACTCATATATGCGTTTGTCATTTACTCTAATAGCTTTCATCTACAATTATTTGACCATGGTAATGTTGATATTCAGACGATTGGTGCAATGTATGCACATTCAGACATCAAATCACTTCCTACAAAGATTCTTTCTCATTTTTACAAAGGTAATTAATAAAATATTCCTTGTGGGTTTACCTTCTGAGTCTCTACAGAAATGGCTCATTAATTGCAAACTTCTTGACTTCCAAAAGACTGACTATTTTCATATACTGTTCATTAATTGCAAACTGTCCGAAGATCTTTCCTTAATTAATTCCCTGCGGGAATACAACTGTTGCTTTGATTCAAATGTCAGAGTCTTAAGTTACAAGTGGTCTGTTCTTGGGCCAGTGATGAATATGTGTAGTGAAACTGATTGTGCTACAACAAATTCCATTACAGCCGGCATGAGCTACAACAAATTCCATTACAGCCGGCATGAGCTACAACAACTTCTATTACAGCCGGCATGAGCAACAACACTCCATTGTTGCCTGCATGAGCTACAACACTCCATTGTTGTCTGCATGAGCTACAACACTCCATTGTTGCCTGCATGAGCTACAACACTCCATTGTTGTCTGCATGAGCTACATCATTCCATTGTTGCCTGCATGAGCTACAACACTCCATTGTTGCCTGCATGAGCTACAACACTCCATTGTTGCCTGCATGAGCTACAACACTCCATTGTTGCCTGCATGAGCTACAACACTCCATTGTTGCCTGCATGAGCTACATCACTCTGTTGCAGCTACAACTCTCTGGGAACCTGGGTCCAATTCTGACCAAGAATTCCTTAGGGAACAATAAATATCAAAATGTGGATTTATTTTGGCAGCACTTTGATGTTTGAGGACTGATTGATTGCATGCAGTGTCTTTATGGAATAATACAATGGCAATAATATTAGGTGGTTTTGATGCAAAGCCAAAATTGAGTTGGTGCCAAGATTAGCAAGAAAACAATTGTACTTTATCATCACTATCATGATTATATTAGATACAATACATATGGAGGACCGCCTCCGTGGTCTAGTGGTAGAGCGTCCGCCCAGAGAGAGGAAGGTCTGGAGTTCGATCCCAGGCCACGTCATACCAAAAGACGTTAAAAGATGGTACTTGTTGTTACCCTGTCTGGCGCTCGGCATTAAGGGGCTAAAACAAGGACTGGTCGGCTCGGAGTCAGTATACTGTGTCTGAGTGGGGAATTCATGTTAAACTGCGGCATGGTATGTCAGTGAGCTAGCACTATAAATCGGCATCAGTCCGGTCTAGTACAAGCAGCCACACACACACACACACACACACACACACACACACACACACACACACGTACATGCACGTCGCTATAGAAGTGCAATAATCTTGGACTTGAAGTTAAACCCCATTTCACCTCACCTGACCTCAATACATATGGAAGCCGGGGACATGGCTGGCCCCATCGTCTAAGTTGCAGAGTTGCGTCCCTTGGGCACGCCAGAAACCTATGATTGTGGGTTCGAATCCCGGTTCGCCCCAATTATGTTTCTAGGTTTGTCAGCACCATACACGTGCTCGTGGGTTTCACCGAAGTGGGAAACGTCTGAGACCTGCCTCACTTCGGGCTTTCCTCCAAAATTAAGCTGACATGCCGTGATAAAACTGGAATACTGTGAATACTGTTGAATGTCACTAGGAAGCGACATATTCAATTTCACCTCACCTCATCCCAAAGTAACCATAATAGCATGGTACAATGACCTAGAACTATACTAAAGGTGACTCTTTGAAATTAATATTTCTATCTCTGATTTCATAACAAACAAGAGACCCTCTTCATGACCACAGTAGTTCCTGGTGCCAAATGTGAGAACTTACAACTTCATATTCTGTGTTCGTAAGTAGAACTAGTTGGACAAAGAAAAAGTTGAAAATTGAAATGCATAACATAACCATGTTATCATTTCATTATTTTCAGATTAAGTCAGCATTTGGCCCAAATCTTGAAAGAGTTTATAAAATATTCATTTTTTATTCAGCTTAAAACGCAAGTAAGTTGTGTGTATGAGAAAGAAGCTCTAGCTATTATGCAGCTGGATGATGCATTTCTTCCTGCAATGAATGTGACATAGATGAGTTGTGACATCAGTTGCTAAGAGACTGACACTTCACGACTAACTGAACCAGTGAATACAGCGAAAGATAAAAAGTCTCGATGTGAGGCATACTCCATTTCAACGAGGCGATCATAAAGAGGAAGACATTTTGTTGCTGTAAGAACTACACTCTCATGAATATATTACATCAACAATCTATCTCTTTCAAATCAAGACTGTGAGGGAACTGAGGGAATGTACTTTTAAATCTGATCAGTTATCAAACAGCTGTATCATGAAGACCTTTACACAATCAAGCCGTTGTCGAGCAAACATGCCAACTTGTTGATGGTAGTATATACAAGGGTTTAAATTGTCGGGGTACACTGAAACACAGTAAGTCAGGTCATAGATTGTAACTGTCCGACCCTCATTAGTAGCTGTTACAGCAATCATGCAAACTAGTGGATGGTAGTAAATACAAGGATTTACACAGTCGGGGTACACTGAAACACAGTAAGTCAGGTCATAGATTGTAACTGTCTGACCCTCATTAGTAGCTGTTACAGCAAGCATGGACTACTGGGGACCTATCCTGTTCCAGACTCCAAGCAGCTGAGTAGACACAGATTCTATTGGGCGTAAAATGCAAAATGGTGATGAAAATTATATAAATGGGTCACTGAAAATCAACAAAAAATGTTCATGCCGGAGAATAATCAGTCTCCATTAACTGCAGGAACAGATTCTATTGGGCGTAAAAAGCACAATTGTGAAGAAAATTATATAAATGGGTAACTGAATATCAACAAAAAATGTTCATGCCAAAGAATAATCAGTCTCGATTATCTGCCAAAACAGATTCTACTGGCCGTAAAAGGCAAACTTGTGACAAACATTATATAAATGCATCTCTGAAAATCAGCGATGACACCAGGTGTTTGCAAAAGGGAGGTATGTCCTGATCCTCGGGTAGCACCCACCACTCTCACTCTTTGCACAAAAACGTTAGTGTTTGTTTGTTGCTCAACGCCATACAGCAATACTCTTGCCATATGATACTGGCCTGTAAATATTCGTGTCTGGACCAGACAATCCAGTGATAGCAAGTACGGACTAGACAATCCAGTGAAAGCAAGTATGGACTAGACAATCCAGTGACATCAACTGGGACTTTCAAGTGAAACAGAGACATCAAACATAATATATCACCAAGACATTGTAATGTCATGTACTTTTAGAATCACTATTTGCACAATGATCAAGCACCAACACTAAAACTGGAGAATGCTGAATATATTTTCAAGAAACAGTAACATAAGAGAAAAATATGTTTAATAAAACATTCTTACCCTCGAATTTCACCGAAAAAATTCTCCTACTGATTCCAAAGCTGAACATATCCCAGTATGGAGGCATCAGTCCCATCCATCTCTCTGTTCCAATACTCTCCAAGTCCACAATGATATATACTCTAGCTCCTCTTCACAAAGTCACAAACAGTCAAGTTATTTCTATCTGCCACTTTTAACAACTGCCATTTTAATGTCAAAAAGACCCTGAAAACAACTTTGTGACCTTGCTAATCGGTCTGTGCCTGGCAATGATGGGATCAATGCTAAATTTCGGTTGGAACCAAAATGTCAGATTCCACAGGGTCAGATCAAGGTTCCAAAATAGCCTTCTTTTTCCGTGTTATGACAGCAGGAGCAGAAATAGATCAATAATTGGTTGCAATGGGACAAGCTGTAACCATAATTTTGTGCTACTTGTGCAAATTATTCTGAACTTTGCACACTTCATAGTTCAAATTTCCTTGCCCGGCAAAATTTATTTTGGGATCAGCATATACATCCACAAAGCAAAAAGTGCCTGAATTACATGGATTAAATTAGATTACGCGAATGCAGGTGAGAATCAATTAGCAGAAAAAGGCTGAATGAGAAATGAAACATTTTTCTTGGGTTATTTTAGTCCAGCAAAAACATGTCAGTGTTAAAAGTGTAAGGGTGTTATTTTTTTAAATGCATCGAATAAATTACCTTGCAGTTTATTCATGGATTAGGAAATGTTTTTGAATGTTCAAAATTACATTAACAACTTTAACATTGGTCATTTTTATTCAGAAAAAATCTAATTTCAATAAGATATCAAATTCCTTTTAATATTCAGTACTGATACTAGAAATCTCAAGTGAATTATTCAATAAAATCTCTACAAATCAATACATCCTTCTTCACAAGCATGTATTCTTGTTTAAATATCAGCATCAATGTATAAACCATTATAACATTTTAAACTTAAGCAAGATTTAACAATCATCAACAAATGGTTTCATATCAAGTTCCACCATGCATGATCATGATCATGAATATTTGAAAAGATCAAGTTTACCCAAAGCCCAACCAGAGTGATAAAATCTCCAAGCACTGCAATGGTCGAAGCTGGTAATCTATAGATATTCAATTCACTGAGAAGAATAAATGAACCAAAGCATTAATCAAAATGTCAAAGCATCCCATAGGAATTCCGACCCCTCAATGAATTTTACAACAATAATCTATCAATAGTATTTGGAGACATATTCCAATTGATCTGCCAATGTAATTCCTGATAAAGTAGGTGATGTAATGTTGCAACTTCTTCAACATGTGCATTCATCTAACGTCAAAAATCCAACCCAATCGTGTAATGAAAAACAAACAAATTTTGGAAGTGAAAAAAAAGTAACAGAAAAACACCTAGGTTATTGATTCATGTTGTGCAGAGAAATTAAGCTGTCAAGACTCAGACAGAATTTGGATTCTTTTTGAGTGATTCTTCCTTAAAACACGCCAAACCGCAATTTCAAGTTGTGTTCCCTTGTGCAGATATTGCAAGTTGACGTGGTCTTGAAATGACATCTAATTGATTTCAGGCAAGTGGCGACCTTCCAACCTAATTTTGATTTAAGAAATATTTTACACCTATCATTAGGTAATAATTGATACTCTCAAATTGAACATGCCACAATTGTCTTAAATTATTTTGTCAATTGCACTGTTCCTCTAAAAATGTGTTTTCAAGGCCAATTGTAGCCAAGAATTGATTTCATTCTGTTTCAAATTTGACAAATTAGTGCTTGTTTGATTTTTTATGGATAGAAAAATTGGAATCAATTTCAAACAATGAAATCAATTTCACTCAAAAATTTAAACCTATTCATTACCTTGAAATCAATGGGACAGTCTAGATATTTCCATTTCTGATTTCATCAACTTCAATAATGTTGTCAGGATAATAGTTCTTCACCTTAAAACTACAATATTAAACATGTAAACAGTGGACAAATGTTATTCTCTTTGATCTTTCAGATCAAATGCTTCAGGATGCATGAATATATTATTATGAATTACCCGATTTTCAAATGTGGCAGTTTGAATTCTCAACACTGAGTTACAGATTTTAAAACGTGATGTGATTATTAAAAACTAATTTTTTCAAATATTATTATACACTATTAATCTGTTTTGACCAGAGATTTCTTATAATTATGGAAAGGGTTTTGCTTCTTTTATTGTCAAATAAGTGTCCTTCCAATAGACATCAAACCAGACCATATTGGACATAGGAAATTAACATTCCGTACCAAGTTTAATATGAATTCAAAGGTTAACAGAATCCTGTCTCAGTCAGCCTAACTTGCGTTTCCCTATTGCCCTCTGGAATCCGTCTTCTCTGACATATCACAACAAAGTAATTGGTTGCTTTCCTCTGACAGACTCGGGGCTATATACACTATGACAGAATGGCCCATTGGGAAATTTCAACTAAGAGGTTATGTCATAGTATATGATCAATATTATGTGGTCACTGTGTCATGCATTGATATAGATGGTAAGGTAACTTTTGATAACTTTTAGTCATTATGTATTTACTGAAGGTGAAAAAATTTAAATAACAGGGACACACAGTTAGTTGATTTTATATGAACCTGTCATTGAGCTGGGAATTAATGGAGCGTATGGGGTTCTTTGTAGACCTAATTTCTTTCTGTTGGTGATATAGTGTTCACTTCAGACTTGTGAAGATGTGGGACTATGCCTACCTTTGCTGCACAAATGTGAACCATTATGAAATTCGGATGGTTATCATTGATGATTAAACCTACCCCAATTTCTGGGTCCCGGGAAGACTCCGGGTTAGAATTGGTCTTCAGCAACCCATGCTTGTCGTAAGAGGTGACTAACGGGATCAGGTGGTCTGGCTCGCTGACTTGGTTGATGCGTGTCATTGAATCCCAATTGAGTGGATCGATGCTCATGGTGTCAATCACTGGATTGTCTGATCCAGACACAATTACTTACAGACCGCCATCATATAACTGGGGTGCAGAGTTAACCAAAAAACGAACAGTAAAGTGGGGGAAAGAACTTGCACCAACTTCACACCATGGCAGCCATGTGGGTTTTCTTAAACTTAAGTGAGTGAGTGAGTGAGTATGGTTTTACGCTGCTTTTAGCAATATTCCAGCAATATCACGGCGGGGGACACCAGAAATGGGCTTCACACATTGTACCCATGTCGGGAATCGAACCCGGATCTTCGGCGTGACGAACAAACGCTTTAACCACTTGGCTACCCGAACGCCCCTCTTAAACTTGAGAATGACAATGGCTCAATGGTAAATTACATGTCCATTGTACGATTCTGACTATCATGAGCATGTGTTAAATATCCACTTTCAAATAGTGATGATTCCGGGCATTAGAGATAAGGTGAGCGTATCCTGCTCCACTGGTGGCAACAATCACAAACACATGCAAAGCAGGTCAATTGTTTTCCTCCTAAAACATTGGAAAATATGGACCACATCAAAATAGGGAATTGAAACGGATATCATTTTGGTCACTGATGTGTCAAACTTAGAAATGTCCTCCACATGTCTACCATTAAGTTTTTAAAAAGCTTTAATAAGGACTTGAATGTTGTAACTCTCATTAAACAACTTTTAAACAAGAGTAAGTGTTTCATTTTGAAAGTAAAGAAGTTAAGTGTTTGTTTGTGACATAATCAGTTTGTCAATGGTCATTAAGTATAATATTTGACCTTTGACATTGATGAGTAAGCCTACTGCAATGTTTTGTCTGCAGTAGTCTAGTAGACCATTGTCTTTATGTTGCAATTATGTCTTTCATTTGTTTTATTTATTCCCCAAAATTCCCAATGTTGAATAAGAATATACAAGAATATTATTTTCAAATAAAACTTCATGATACATAATATGATTGAGTAGAGGTTACGAATTCACTTCATAGAACATTTACATCTTCATGCAAACTACTTACAGAAATATAAACTTTTGCAGAAGTTTAGTAATATATACACCCAAATTGAGGACTCGTTTATAGCAAACTGCTTGTTGCCCATGGCAACACATGACACCTAATCCATTATTTTACTCTGGTTTGTAAAGTGATGTATCATGTACAAGGCAAGGGGGACAGACAACGATTCCAGTGATAAAAATCCACTGTGTGTTTAAAGACCATTTACTATGTACATTGTTGCCATCCATCTGTGGAAGCAGTATCATCTTAAAAACTGCAATGATGTCATCAAAGATTGGATCATGTGTTTCGTGAGATAAAAGCAGTTTGGGGATTATGACAACTTAGGAAGAAATCCCTAAGCATTCACAAGAAATGGGAACAAAGAATTTAAGAACATTGAGAAGTTGACATTCTAGTGCATACACACACAACATAAGGACAATTTCCACATCACAAGGCTTAATCTGTTTAAAAATAGATAGAAAAATATATTAAAAAATTTAAATATTGACAAGTATTGAATATATACTGCACAAAAAAGTGAAGGATGATTTCCACATCACAAGGCTTAATCTGTTTAAAAATAGATAAAAAAATATATATATATTTTTTAAATATTGACAAGTATTGAATATATACTTCACAAAAATGTGAAGGATCATGAATATTGTCATGGATATTTTTTTAAGTAGTAAAGACTGAGCACACATTTTCATAAAAAATAACCCCGAAAATATTCAGGCACTGTAGCTCACCTGGTTAAAAGACCATAGACAATGAGTACTTTCTAAAATCAGCATTAAGTGGACTGATTTTTTTACTTCACTCTCTCAGTAGTATAGAGGTGCATACATTAGGAACATCTTGCATTTAATTGGAATCAAAATATAAGGAACAAGAGTTATTTCCAAATTATACAATCACATCAAGGCTCTCTATATATTAAGATTCATGTCTTCCAACTTCAAAAACAGAAAGCCAACTGATCATGTTTGCCAGTTCCTGACAGTTTTTTGGTACTATGAATTTGGGTTTATTCTGACAGCATAATTACCATGATACATTAGATTGTCTTTCCCTGAGGATAACTGCCCAAAATAGAGCCGAGAGGTTGCTAATCTGAACATTTAATGTGACAAGAAAGAATATTTAAATGTCTAAAGATAAAATCAAAATGTATAGTTGCTTAACTAAAATGCAAAGAGGAAAAATAAAAAAGTTACCAAATCAAATTAGGAAAAATATGACCCTGAATTTCAACTTTGCTGAGTAAATTCCACATAATCTTTTCCATAAAAAATGAAATCAAAATGAATGGTGTTAACTTGATAGATGCCTAACATGCAGTTCTTATTAAAGAACTTTCAAAGAAGAATCGCTGAACAATTGTTCAATTGTCCCTTTGATGTTACACAGTGTAGTTAAAACAGATGAACATGGGTGCCAGGATTGTTTTGTTGTCTGTGTAGTCTCAGAACACATGGACCTTATAATCAAGCGATCTGGAAAATAGCATGTTAGCATCAGTGAAGCTTGTTAAAGTGATGGAATGAAAGCAGCGAAATTATTGAATAACTTCTGTGACTTTTACAAGTCTGATATATGTGGTACTCTAAAAGAGTGAGTAGGTGAATGTTGTGTTACGCTGCAGTCCGCTATAGAACAGATATATCATGGTGGCTTGTAAGCAACTGAGCCAGGCATCTGGTTGGCAAATCAGTGGTTCATAGAAGGTGCATAGCATCCCTCTATTGCACATCAGTGCTATTATAAGAAGCAATAATAGACAAAGTAGGAGTAGAAGTACTGTTACAATAGTAGTAGCAGCAATAGCCGAAGAAGTAGTAGCAGGAATAGAATCAGTAGTAGTAGAAGTAGTAATAGTAGTGGTAGTAGTAGAAGTAGTGGTAATAGTATGGTGTGGTGGTGGTAGTAGTAGCTATAAAACACAAAACTGTAGCAGGAATAGTAACAATAGTAGTAGGAGTAGTTGTAGTAGTAAGGACAGTAGTAGTAGTAGTAGTAGTAGTAGTAGTAGTAGTAGTAGTAGTAGTAGTAGTAGTAGTAGTAGTTGTAGTAGTAGTAGTGGCAGTAGCAGTAGCAGTAGCAGTAGTTGTAGTACAAGTAGTAGTGACAGTAGTAGTAGTAGTAGTAGTGGCAGTAGCAGTAGTTGTAGTAGTAGTAGTAGTGACAGTAGTAGTAGTAGGAGTTGTAGTAGTAGTAGCAGTAGCAGTAGCAGTAGTTGTAGTACAAGTAGTAGTGACAGTAGTAGTAGTAGTAGTAGTGGCAGTAGCAGTAGTTGTAGTAGTAGTAGTAGTGGCAGTAGTAGTAGCAGTAGTAGTAGTAGTAGTGGCAGTAGCAGTAGTTGTAGTTGTAGTAGCAGTAGTAGTAGCAGTAGTAGTAGTAGTTGTAGTAGTAGTAGTGGCAGTAGCAGTAGCAGTAGCAGTAGTTGTAGTACAAGTAGTAGTGACAGTAGTAGTAGTAGTAGTAGTGGCAGTAGCAGTAGTTGTAGTAGTAGTAGTAGTGACAGTAGTAGTAGTAGGAGTTGTAGTAGTAGTAGCAGTAGCAGTAGCAGTAGTTGTAGTAGTAGTAGTAGTAGTAGTAGTAGTAGTAGTAGTAGTAGTGACAGTAGCAGTAGTTGTAGTTGTAGTAGTAGTAGCAGTAGCAGTAGCAGTAGTTGTAGTACAAGTAGTAGTGACAGTAGTAGTAGTAGTAGTAGTGGCAGTAGCAGTAGTTGTAGTAGTAGTAGTAGTGACAGTAGTAGTAGCAGTAGTAGTAGTAGTAGTGGCAGTAGCAGTAGTAGTAGTTGTTGTTGCTATAGTAGTAGTGGCAGTAGAATTATAAGTAGTAGTAGTAGTTGTAGTAGTAGTGGCAGTAGCAGTAGTTGTAGTAGTAGTAGTAGTAGTAGTAGTGACAGTAGTAGTAGTTGTAGTAGTAGTAGTAGTAGTGACAGTAGTAGTAGTAGTAGTGGCAGTAGCAGTAGTTGTAGTAGTAGTAGTAGTGACAGTAGTAGTAGTAGTAGTGGCAGTAGCAGTAGTTGTAGTAGTAGTAGTAGTGACAGTAGTAGTAGTAGTAGTGGCAGTAGCAGTAGCAGTAGTTGTAGAAGTAGTAGCAGTAGTAGTAGTAGTAGTGGCAGTAGCAGTAGTAGTAGTAGTAGTGGCAGTAGCAGTAGTAGTAGTTGTTGTTGCTGTGGCAGTAGAATTATAAGTAGTAGTAGTAGTAGTAGTAGTAGTAGTAGCTATTAAAGACAAAGATGTAGCAGCAATAGTAGTAAAAGTACTACTAGTAGTACCAACAATTGATGAAGAAGTAGCAGAAACAGAGCAGCATGTGTTTGGTCAGGTCAAACTGGTGGTTGATAGAATGATCAACTATTCTGTCTACCACGTCCAAAACGGCAACAATCTGATCCTTATCTGAGTTTGCTCATTCACAGACTGGGTATTTGGGGACTATTCAGCCATGAAATCCCAACGGGATCAGTTGTTGAAGTTGCATGAATGATACAGTTTTGCAATGCTGCAGGTGTTTGCTGTTCTGATAATGACAGCAACATCACGTCGTATTAGTAGTACCATTAGCACATCAGCGTCAGACATGAAAGCTGCCACACTTACATTTACATCAGGCTACAATGTTAATCAAATATAAACCTATGAAAAGGTTTGTTGGCCAAACAGAAGATCATTGTATCATCTCTGCTCTCAACTCCCTGAGGAGGATACATCTACCATCATGTAATGAGACTTGACAGCATCAATATACCCATTAGTGGCTCATTAAAATACAATGATGCTGAATACATTCGGGCAGACAAGCCCAAACAATCAACCTATATAAGTAAGGTATTGTGCCAATATGGGGAAAGAGCCAACCTACATCTGAAATTCAGCTATGGATGCTGAATTGGTATCTGAAATTATTGAGAACAATGCTGACAGAGTCATCCATGCAACAATGTGTATGCAGCATGTGGTTGAAATTGGTATTTCATTCACAACCTGCATTTAACTTCAGTCTAAATTCAGCAAAGAGCTGAAGTCATTATTTCAGTTGTGCATTCATTTCAGCACAATATTGGAAAGATTATCTCAGGAACACTTAACATTCAATTCAGCACAATGTTGGGTGGATTACCTCAGGATACATAACATTCAATTCAGCACAGTAATGAAAGGATTATCTAAGGATCAACTTAACATTCAATTCAGCACAATGTTGGACGGATTACCTCAGGATACATAACATTCAATTCAGCACAGTAATGAAAGGATTATCTAAGGATCAACTTAACATTCAATTCAGCACAATGTTGGATGGATTACCTCAGGATACATAACATTCAATTCAGCACAGTAATGAAAGGATTATCTAAGGATCAACTTAACATTCGATTCAGCACAATGTTGGATGGATTACCTCAAGATCACTTCACATTCAATTCAGCACAGTGATGAACTGGTTACATCGGCTTTACCGTAAATTCCACATAATGCTGAAATGACCTTCTAATGCAGCAGGTGTATATGTAGCAATACTGAAATGACCTTCTAATGCAATGCTGAAATGACCTTCTAATGCAGCAGGTGTATATGTAGCAATGCTGAAATGACCTTCTAATGCAATGCTGAACTGAGTACCTCATCTGCCGTATGTCTTCATCACAATAATTCAAGCTACTCTGGTGTCACAATGAAGTCATCGATATTTACACCAGCACTTTTCAACATTCCATATATTCTTAATAGTGACCACATGGCAACTGCTCAGCCCAGACTCATTTATTCACTGACCACCAGGAAATTGCTACATATTGTTGTGACATAAAACTACATTCACTCATTCACACCTCCTCACGTAAAGTATAACTTTTCATAGAATCTAGTTCACATACCACCTCATAGAATCTTCTCAAGTGTCTGTCTTTATATATCTTAACAAACCTACACAAAATGTACGCACACAATAACCATTCTTCTCAACACTGCTGATTCATCCTCGTTTGTGATAAGGCATTGAGAAACATCTGCAGTGACATACTCTAATCCTCTACGATATCACTTAACAGAATTGGTAGCGCCACACAATGGAAGCACTAGTGCTGCACTATATAGATCTCTGCATTATTGATGCAGCCACTGATGACCATGAGAGAGGCGATGTGAGGCGACACTTGTCTACCTCAACGTGATGTCATTAACATTTTGACCGATCTTTGAGTTAAAACACAGTTGGTCGGGGCCTCCTTTGTGTAATTAGTTGGCTTTGTTGTTGGAAATGCGTGAGTTTCAAGGAGCAATGTAAAGCAATGTTTATGTACACTGAATGTATGTTGTGCTTGATGAGGGTAAGATCAACTGTATCTCGCCTCGGTTCGACAGCTTGTGATACATGAAGCTCTCCAGAGAGTCAGAATGATGAAATTGCACGTGGTTGTCATGGATTTCATGAATAGTATTACACAAAGATGGTGTATAACACATCATGATGATCTAAACAACACATGATTATCAGGAATTCATCAATGATTTTGTACACAAAGATTATGTAAAACATATAATGATGAAATTACACATGGTTGTCAAGGATATGATATGTGATATTACATACAGATAGTGATCTTGAATAAATACAATGAATTCCGTCTAAGAGGAAAACAAATTTCTCAGCGGGAGAATAAATCCCTTACACCAACCAGGAACAAAACAGGCTGTGGATTTCGGATTTTTTCAAATCAGTGAAAGTCACATGACATAGCAAAAGCTAACCTCAGTTCAGTCGAAACTTGTTTTCCCTCAATTTTGAATTTGTTTTAATCCTTTTCCAATGTCATATTATAACATGTTGGTAAGATAAATTCGCTGTAGCGGGACCACGTTGGGTACATGCAGTTTTACGTCTCCCTCATTTGGTTTTAAATCACTCGCCTATATTTGTATATTAAAGTTACACAAAAAATAGTTCAGTAGATAGAAAACTGTCCACATTCATCATATAATAGATAAAGCCTGAAGTGATGCAGATCTTACATGTTTACAACCAGGGTGAAACCCACGAGCAAGTGTATGCTGCTCGAAAACCTAGAAACATAACCAGGATGAACCAGGATTCAAGAAGTAGCATAATATAAAAAGGACAGGTTTTATGATATAAAAAGTAACTGTCTAAAACTGTTTTCTAGTGTCGTCATCTGTGCAAGACTTCTCATCCCTGTTTCTGTTTGACTAGAACAGTTGCGACATACATTCATATTGGCTTTCCTATCATTTTCTTTCATGCAAGACTTTAACATGATAAGTGTCAAGTGTCCATGAAATGAATAATTAACCTAAAGCAAAAAATATATCGTATTGCAACAAACTACATACTTACAGCCCTCGTACATACAGGATTTATTCAGGCTCAAAGATTTCTCCCGAGGATCAAGCAATATAAGCACGAGTCAGTTGTCAAAGACATTACCATGTTGGTAGGAAGTCATGCACATCAGATTCAAACGTTTTCAAAAGGGCATCTAGGTGTTTTGTTCATTTCATGTTCAATCAATTACTTCAGTAGCTGTGAAAAGCATATCCAGAAGCAGGAAAACACAAATTATTCATATGCATTTCAATCAATTTCATTTAATTTTAAGACTTATTCTCAGACTGGTTGTATATGAATAGATACAAAAGCATTTTAAATGTTTCCCTTACCTCAGTGATGGAAACTAACTGTTTTAGTCCACTAGTCCTTATAATGATAACATATAGCAAAACCTTTAATAATGGCAAATTTCTACCAGTCCTTATGATACCTTAACTTTTGAGCAGTTTGGCAAGGGCTACAGGACTAGTGCCAATTTCTACCGCTGCTTACCTTCACGCTTGGATCTTTAAAATCTAATTAGTTAATCCAAAATCCAAAATTGTCTCCCAAGATGGCTCGATATCCCTGTCCACTTGTCAATATCCTCCTGTATGTTTTCTAGGTACTGTTGTACGCATGCAGCATTTTCATTATATAATGTACAGATGAACATATCTTAAATATTATGGGTGAAGGGTTGGGTGAATCATTATCAATTAATTACAACACTCCTCTGTGTTAATTGTTTTCCATTACTAGACTCACAAAATAATGAATGAGTTACGGCAACTGATTGTAATTGGAAATAACATCTTACGCATATCACCGAAATGACCCAAGCCCCCAAAACATGCTATTTCCATTTATGGTCATACAGTGCATACCACATGACCTCTTGGAACCTGATCTGATTGGCTGATCGCTGTACTAGTTACTCATGGTAATGACACAACCGTTGTGTGGGAAGATTGTTGCAGATGTTTATGACTTTCTTCGTCAAACCAGACAATTCTCCTAAAGACTTTATGTGAGAACTATTGCTTGGAGATGGAAGAAGGCCTAGTTAAACAAACACAAAAATGCTCTTTAGGCATTAATTATAAAACAAAAGGGAAGTACATCCTCAGACACTCCATTGCAACTAATTGTTCAAACAGAAATTGTAAAATACTGTAAATCTTGAAATTAACGTGAGCGTGAATTAGATACGAAAAATCCGAAAGGTCTTTGCTCGCATTATTAAACATCGCATTTATATCAACAAAAAGACATTTTGGATTGCAACTTAGACGAACGCTGGAAACAAACAACTATGTATTCCACATCAATGTTTATTGAGCAGCACTTGTAACAAGTATATAAACAATGTCATTCAAACACTAATTACATCCTGTGAATTGTCACTGCTTGGGTCAAGACAAGAGTTCTAAACTCACTTATGTCATCACTGATCACACCTGCAAGTCCAGACAGACGCCACCCACACAACACAGTGTCTTTGTTCTTTACAACTGCGTCAAAGGTCGGCACGAGCCAGCGCGCATGTACTGTTTAAGCGGAAGTACTCTACTTAGCGCTAATAAGCGGTGCTATTTGGTGTGTGATTGTATTAATGTAAGGTTGGATTAAGGTGAGGATTCTCCTGTAAACCTGACAGAGGACATTTTGTTAAGATATAAATCCACTGATGCTTGAGATGAGGGGGTGTCGCATTCATATTGAGTCGTATTTTGGGCTAGGTGCCAGTGGTCGCATTCTTTTGGAGACGCATTTATTTCACTATTTACAGTACCATATTATCAATGACTACGTGTAAGAGTAAATATTATCGTACCCTATGTTTTATCCCGGGGGTGAAATTCTCAAGTGTCAGGATGATTCTCCCTAGTGAATTTGAAGCCATACCAGTGTGGCACTAAGGTAGTATACTTTACTCTAGGGAGTAAAACTTCCCCCCGGGATAATATTTAGGTAGGATATAATCCTCGCTTACATATGCACTGTGCATCCTTCTAATATGTAAAATGGACATGGAGGTTCTTACAATCTTCTTACATCTCTGGCGCTAGGTTTTGTTTGTTTGTTTGTTGTTTCACACGTCACTCAGCAATATTCCAGTTATATGATGGCGGTCAGTAAATAATCGAGTCTGGACAAGACAGTCCAGTGATAACACAAGCATCGATCCACCCAAATGGGACACAATGACATGCATCAACCAATTCAGCGAGTGCTATTAACTTCAAAATATTCTCCTAATCTTTCACACTGAATAAAATAAATGAAATATGTAGTGTTCACAGCTGTATTAGACCAAACTCACTGACTCAAATAACTATGAAAACATCACAAAAGAAGTGCAAAAGTATAATATTACTATCCTCTAAAACATCCAAACATTGTAACAGACTCAGCCATATTGAAATACAAAGGTCTGTTAGGCAATGTTAAAGTTTCGACAAAAGATATCAGTTATCACATGCCACTGTTCCAGACATTTCGTGATATTGGTAAAGGTGAACATTCATTGACCTAGGCCCCATCAATCAAAGCTGTGGTTCCCCGACCTTCGCATGTCAACCAGCTTAGTTGCATCAATCCCAATCCTTTCCTTGTCTATGCTCACGGTGTCAGATACACGAAGAAAGTCAAGTATTGGAGCTGAGGTGAAATGGGGTTTATTGTCATGTTCAATATTATTGCACTTACATAGCGATGTGTGTTTGTCACCATGTGCATTAGTGCATGCGTGCATGCGTGCATGCGTGCAAGCATGTGTGTATCTGTTTCTGTGTCTTCGTGCACTAGTCATTTTTATAGCGCTATTGTAAGCAAGGATTATATCCTACCAAAATATTATCTCAGGATTTTGATTTTTTATTTTTATATTATGGGATAGGATTAAACACACTGGTATGGGTTCAAATTCACTTGGGAGAATCATCCTGACACTGGAGAAAAATTTCATCCCCGGGATAAAAAATAGGGTAGGATAAAATTCACTCTTACACTATCCCTTTGAAATACCATGCCGCTGTTTAACATGGATACCCTAGTCAGACACAGTATACTGACTCCGAAGCTGACCAGTTCTTTTTTAGCCATTTAATACTAAGCGCCAGGACGAGTCACAACAAGAGCTATATTTTAACGTCTTTTGAGAAGACGCAGCTAGGGATCAAACCGCTGACCCTCTACTCACAATGCAGACATTCTGTCCACTGGACCACAGTCGTGGTCTCACATATCGAAAGGGGCATGAGACAACAAGGTAGCACCCTGGACTGTTACTGGAACCTCTAACCTGCCACCAATCATCGATACTTGTAAGAAAATAGAACTGTCAAAGAAAATATAAGCGACAAAACCCTTTCCATATTCATAAGAAATCTCTGCTATATGCAGAGTCAATTGTACGATTCTGACTATATCATGAAGGCGTGTTTGTGAATCACTATCAAATAGTGATGACACCAGGTGTTCGCGAAAAGGTGAGTGTATCCTGCCCCACCGGTGGCACCCATCACAAACACATACAAAGGCAAGTCAATTGTTCACCTAAGAAAACAATTTCCATGAAGCAATTACATTGGGGATGATAGTTGTATGTGCATCAATGTATGGAATACTGTTGACATGAATACATGCTGAATACTTCAAGCACAGCAGGAGAAAAAGCCAGTATTACTGTCGTTTTAGCGCACAAATAAAGTATATGCTACAATTTTTACCTTTGACTCAGCAACACAATGTCAAATGTTTGTAAGGCTATGGCCTAAACATTATTAAGACTGGGACAGGCAAATCAGTCATTGATGCACAATCAACGTCCCAGTCCACGTAGGATGTCAGTCAGCCAAGTCATATAGCCTGGCCAACAACAAGCAACAGAATGTGTTTGCACAATACACTGAATTGTGTCCGTATATCATATAAAATTGTGTCCATTATCACATCAAAATGTGTCCATACATATCACCAAATTGTCTGTTCATCAAAGAAAATTGTGTTTGTCCATACATCAGAACAAATTGTGTTTGTTCATACATCAGAACAAATTGTGTTTGTCCATATATCAGAACAAATTGTGTTTGCTCATTACACTGAATTGTGTCCTTACACATATTAAATTGTGTCCAAACATCACACTGAACTGTGTCTGTCATCACACAAAACTGTGTCCATTATCACACCAAAATGTGTCCGTACATATCACCAGATTGTGTCTGTTCATCACACAAAATTGTGTCCATTATCACACTATAATATGTCCATACATCACACCAAAATGGCTCTGTCTTCACACCAAATTGGGTCCATACATCACACATCAACATATATTCATCATATTCACAAGCACCTGCATCACCAATAATCCTATACTACGATTAAACATAGCATAAGCAAAGTTTAACATAGACTTACGACAGATGTAGCGCTATAATCACTTTCCTGTCCAACTGTCAAGGCAGTGTCTCCCAATCTTCGGTCCTGAAGCCTCCAGGTGACACCTGAGCTATTTGTATCCCTAATCATCGGTTTCCATTTTCATCCAACTCTTAAAATACATTTTGATTCCTGTCCAAAAGAATACTTCCATTCTCTGGAAGCCATGAATTCGATCAGCAATCAGATCTCTGCATAGTTCCTGTTTTCTATAGACTGTTCAACTTCCTTAGTTCTACAAAGTTCCTGACACGTTCAGATTGAATCAATGTTTCAAAGAAAATCAAAAGATCCTCAGTCCTGCCATAGTATTCTCATACAAGGGTTTTTCAGAACACTTTCAGAACACTTTCAGAACACTTTCAGAACACGATGAAATACAGTTCGCTTAGCCCTTAGTGTTCTACTAGTTGTCTTAGAGTCACGGCCTGACTTCCATGCATTGATCTTTCAGAACACTTTCAGAACTCTTCACAATATCATCAAATACTGATAATTTAGCCCTTACTGTCCTACTAGTTGTCTTGTCATGGCCTGATGTCTATACAACAATGATCTTTCAGAAAATTGTCAGAACACCATCAAACACTGTTCGTTTAGTCCTTTGTATCCAACTAGTTGTCTAGTCAGACACTGTTCCCATGTCCTACGTTTATCTAGGAGGAATACCAATCTTGAAATTCATCACAGATCTTATAATTCACCTTTTAAATGGATGAGCAAGGTGCATAGTTCTTTGATGATTCATCATTCAAACTCAATTTATCATAAAGGAATGTGTTTTTGTTATACTTTGAAACAACAGCTTATAATCATTTCAATATCACATCAAGCCCTGTGGGGACTCAGGCTAGAATAGGCCTCAGCAACCTGTGCTGGTCCTCAGAGGTAAGTATATGGTTTAGGGGGTCTGACTTGCAGACATGGTTGATATGTCATAGTTGGATGGTGCTCATAATATCAATCACTAGATTGTCTGATACAGACAAGATTATTTAAAGGGTGGCCGAAAAATTGCTAAGGCAATGTTAACAATTAACACAAAAATTCATATATAACTCTCATAGGATGGTCTAACAATTATTAATATTCAATAGCTGCACTGACTTGGACATTGCAGACAGAATTCATTTTTAGAGAATAACAATTTGTTGGACAGTCAAGTATTCACTGTGATGAACTTATACTCAAGAAAAAATACAGAAGTACTGGAGAAAGGCCAATAACTGATACTAGTTAGAAAGTAATTTTTGGATTATCAAACAATAATAACATGCTTGAAAGATAATATTGGACAACACCACAAAAAGCAAAAATCTTTGGCAGTTAAATCATCTTTTAAATCAAAAACTTCCTTAGAAACTAAAACAGCTGCACCTGCCTCCTCGTTATGGCAGGACATCATGCTACAGAACTAACGTTCCAGTCAACCTCGTTTTTACCTTTTCTAACCAAGTGACTTGCTGGGCTCGTTAGCAAGAAAAAACTAGGATCAATGTCTATCGCAAGAGCTGAGAGTGACCAATTCATGGAGCCAACAATGCCTCAGCAGGTCCTATGTGGGTTTTCCATTGATTCCATGCAAGGTTCCCAGATCCTGAATTGTCCTGGATTTTTTTTCCGAGCATGAAGAAATGTCTATGTAAAAAATCCATTTGATGAGTGAGTGAGTTTACAGTGCTTTTAGAAATATTCCGGCAATATAATAGTGGTGGACACCAGAAATGGACATAACATATTGTTAATGCTGGGAATCGAACCAAGGACTTTGGTATGAAAAGTGAACACATTAACTAGAAGGCTACCCTACAAGCCCCTATTGATGGAAATTTATTCATGTGACACTTCGTTTTGTCTTAAGTAAGAGCTGATTTTCAAGATGATTAAAATCTAAAAAACATTCTTGCTCTCAATTTGCTTGTATTAGCTTCTACTAGGCCTGGGACCAGCCCAATTTTACCACCCGGGTACCCACACCCCTATTACCCGACCCAACCCAAGCACCTGCTGTTGGTGTCAAGAGATAGGTACAAAGTGTCCGATTGGGAACAGTTTGACAGTAGCCCTGGCAGAATGTATTAAGATACACATATAAAACGATGTGGTCATGCATACACTGAAGTTTACTGACATTTTAGCTTTGTTCAAACATATATAAGTCAGAAGGAACGTGATCATAGTCATGAAGAAATGCAAACATTAGAGACTTAAAATTGTCGTGTAACCATGTAGATATATCGTGAATTTTTGTCATGAAACAATATATCACGTAACTAACCACGGGTCTGGGTAGTCCTGTGGGTACCCAGGGTCCTACTCAGTACCTACCCGACCTGAGTACCCGAGTTACCCGTCCCAGCCCTAGCTTCGATCTACATGACTTTAATTTGGTATTTACTGACATGATTTAGAGTCAAACAATAAACTTATCATTAAGTCAGCCATGATGCAAAGTTTGTCAATTAAATGTTCCACTTATATCATATTATGTTATGTCAAAGATTACAGCATTATAGCAATATTTCAATATTTTCAAATTCTACTAAATAGGTTTTGTCAAAGAAACCTGTATTGCAATATGTCACAATAAACAGAGGGAAAACAGAGCTCCAGATAAGCTGCGTATCTGTGTAAAATACGCACCAGAAATGCAGAAATACGCAGTAAAATAAAATCCAAGCATATCAAATACGCAACGAACATTACAGATAAGCTACAAAAATAAAACTTGTGCGTATCATCAAAATATTGTGAAGTAACCCTGAGTATTCGATTAGCAAATCAGCAACTTATTTTGAAATTATAAACGGGCATTCCGTCAACCTTGCCAAACTCCACAATGACGGTTACATCACGATCATTTGCCATCACACTTTCTTGTGGATGTATTGTGGTATTTTTGAGTCCTATAAAGCTCTCGAACCCACACGACACCAGTTTGCAGGGACTAGATGAATAGTGTTTTTTAAATATTTAACTTAAATACCCACATGTGTAAAAACTAGTGGGTAACAGAAATTTGAATACCCAGATAGAATTACTGATACCCAATGATTTTAAAATGCATGGGTAAAACACCCACAACACCAAAAGCTTATCTGGAGCTCTGGAAAAAGGACTGGAATGAATCCAATGAGAACACAAACTGTGGAGCCAAATAAGCATAATCTCTCTCTCATAGAAACATTTAACATTTCAAATCCTGAAAACTGATCCAACAGTAAAAAGACTTATCTATAATGAGTAACAGTAATCATATAGTATCTGTAGCACTAACTGTCAATAAAATCGATCACATTTCAACATCAACCTTGTGTTAATACCCTTTATAATCAAATTACACTACAGTACATGACTTGGCATTATGAGCTGATGACAGTGTAGCATCTCATCTTACCTTACAATGTCTCTGTTTCCCTGTTGTCAACCAGATTCACAATTTACAATTCATATTGTATTTCCCATGATGCCAGGCCTTTCTTATATACAGTATAACCACGTTTATCACGTGAGTTGTTCTTGTAAAACGGTGATCCAGTTATAAATACTTTAAAGAGGTTTTGAAGACAATTGAAATCTAAAAAGGACTGGTATTGTACCAGGAGGAAAATACTTGATATCCTGTTATTTTAATTGCTGTTTTTTTAGGATATGTATAAAAATAATTTTAAATCCTAAATGTAGCACTTTGGAATACACACACCTCTCTACACAACTGTAAATTATAGGGGGGAAAATGTGTATTAAATACAAATCAATAAGGGTGGTATTCAGTATTTACAAAACAAATCATTTAATTACTTCTGCAGGTACAAAACATACCAATGTCCTTACTTAATACACACTCATCCTACTTAAAAAACACTCAATCTTTCCTTAATAAAGACCCATATTACTTAATAAAGACCCATCTTACTTAATAAAGACCAATCTTACTTATTAAACACCTATCTAACTTAAAAAACTCAGTCTGGTAATTCAATAAACACTCTTCTATCTCAGTCTGGCCATTCAATAAACACTCTTCTATCTCAGTCTGGCCATCCAATAAACACTCTTGTATCTCAGTCTGGCCATTCAATAAACACTCTTCTATCTCAGTCTGGTAATTCAATAAACACTCTTGTATCTCAGTCTGACAATTCAATAAACACTCTTCTATCTCAGTCTGGTAATTCAATAAACACTCTTGTATCTCAGTCTGGCCATTCAATAAACCATAGAGTATAAACATCCATGATGGCAACACATTGCATCACCATGGAGTATAAGCATCCATGATGGCAACACATTGCATCACCATGGAGTATAAGCATTCATGATGGCAACACATTGCATCACCATGGAGTATAGGCATCCATGATGGCAACACATTGCATCACCATGGAGTATAGGCATCCATGATGGCAACACATTGCATCACCAAAGAGTATAAGCATCCATGATGGCAACACATTTCATCACCATGGAGTATAAGCATTCATGATGGCAACACATTGCATCACCATAGAGTATAAGCATCCATGATGGCAACACATTGCATCACCATAGAGTATAAGCATCCATGATGGCAACACATTGCATCACCATGGAGTATAAGCTTCCATGATGGCAACACATTGCATCACCATGGAGTATAAGCATCCATAATGGCAACACATTGCATCACCATGGAGTATAAGCATCCATGATGGCAACACATTGCATCTACATGGAGTATAAGCATTCATGATGGCAACACATTGCATCACCATGGAGTATAGGCATCCATGATGGCAACACATTGCATCACCATGGAGTATAGGCATCCATGATGGCAACACATTGCATCACCATGGAGTATAAGCATCCATGATGGCAGCACATTGCATCACCATGGAGTATAAGCTTCCATGATGGCAACACATTTGAATCACCGTGGAGTATAAGCATCCATGATGGCAACACATTGCATCACCATAGAGTATAACCTCAGTACCAAACTTCACAACAAATTTATTGATTTCCGGCAAATTCCCACTTTCCCAGAAAGACCTGTCTAATTTTCTTGAAATATCTGTCCAGTCCCCTTGGGTCCACTTCTCAAGGAATGAAAAATGGTAACGGAATTGAAAATTAAACATCACATGACTAAACACATTCCTTCATGCAGACTCGGCAAAAAGGGTTCAATGTCTCCTTTTATTTCTCTCCTGTGCATCATTTTAGGCGACATCTAATACAGAAAAATTTGCAAGAAATTGTTGTTAATAATTAGTTCCCTTAAAGCCTGGACGTGATTTTATGACCATGCTATGAAGACTCAGTTGGGACTGTGAAGATTAAATTGAAAATTAAAAAAACAGACCAAAATAATTAGCAGATGTTATGAGTCCTCAAAGAGGATAATATACTGTCCCCACTTCTATATGCTTTTCTTAAAGCCAATGAAAATGAACTACAATAACTTGTGTGGGTGACCTTATGAATGTTGGATGTTTCTAAAAGGTTATTTACTTTGGATAAGTGTGGGATGTGTTATCTGTTCACTGAAGCAAAATTACTATTTCTGGATAAAAGAGTTTTATCTTTACCTTGCGTAAGTGAAATCCTAGCTGTAGTATAACGTATGAATATTTATCACATATGCATGTATATTTGTGTATATTCGTATATGTACATACACATACACAATCTCTCACTCACACTCACACTCACACTCACACACACACATATGTGGCATCATCATCATTATTTATTTTGCTCATCATCATCATCATCATCATCATCATCAACACTATCATCCCTTTATAATTCAAACATGTCAAGGTTATCAAGCGAGTGTGTTTTAAGAATGGTTCATTATCCTGTATTAGGAATAACATTGTATTCAGTAGCCTTTGCAAACTATATTACCTAATACCTATTGTCACTATCTGACTGTCTACCCACCAATATATCAATGCATACATTCAAGGAAATGTTTAGGTACTTATTGTTTGACAATAGAATTTAAGAATGACAAAATATGATAAAGATGTTACCACGCTTGTGCTTTGGGGGATGACAAATGTCCTGTATTAGGGTTGACCATTGTATATAGCAAGCCTTGCGCATTAATATATTACATCACAAGCTCAGTGAATAGTCGGTCGGACCGTAAAATCAGTTGATATAGTTCCAACTGAAACATGTATTTTAGACTCTGGTTGATTTTGTAGAGGCAAAATGTATTCATGATTTTTAAAGGCGATTTAAATAAAAATAACTTTGTCAGTGACGATCTTTCGTGGCAATCAATCATTCCATCCACTAGAGTAATGGCCCTTTATCAAAGGGAAGCTACTCTAATCTATGAGACGATTATATTACATTGTCATTATGAAAAACAATCAGATATCCCACACAGCAACGAAATGAAACAAAGCAAAATTTAGTAAGACCTCAAGCTGTCGGCTTCATTCTGCCACGAAACCTACCCATTACATAAAAACAAAATCTGATAGATCATATTTTTCACATCTCCATAATAACTCATTACAATCCTCCTCTTTGAATTAGTCACAAGAGCATTGAATGTCATTGTCCAACCAATATAACTATGACAAACAAGGCAGATCCTCATAGAGATAATGTCTGCAGTAAGACATATGCTAGACTGGTGGTAAATTCAGGCAGTTTTACCACCAGAGGTCAAGTGAAAGGGGTTTAACATCTCGATTATTGCACTTATATATACGTCCATGCACGTGTATGGCTGCTTGTACTAGTCTGGTCTAATGCCATTTTTTAAGTGCTAGCCAACTGAAATACTGTGCCTCAGCTTAACATCGAGGCACCACTCAAACTCAGTGTACTGACTCCGACGACCAGTTCTTTGTTTTATATCCATAATGCAGAGCGACAGGCAGGGTAACAACAAGTACCAGCTTTTAACGATTTTTGGTATGACATGGGTATCAAACCATCGACCATCTGCTTTCCAGGCACGTGCTCCATCCTCTAGACCACGGAGCTGGTCCAAAATGACTAGAGGCTCAATCATTAATAAAGGTTGAATCTTGACACAGAAACAGAAAAAAACTAATGGTCAGCAATGACAAATTCTATTCAACTTCTTTTGATTGTACTACAGCAACAATTATTTGATTCACACACATTTCTTTAGATTAAAAACAGAAAAAACCTAGGTATGGAGTGAAACAGTTATCGGAAAGTAGATCAAAATGTTATATATCAATAAAACCATGCACACAAGAACCTCCCTATCCCTAATGCTACAACTCTGAAAGTAGTACAATATTAATCTTTCTTTAGAAAACCAAAGTTTTCTCAAAGAAAATACAATAATAAATATAAACTAATAATGTCCCGTGACAGCAAGCACCTTCACTGATCAACCGCTGTCAAAGTGTTCCAGTAAAACCTGTACATCATTCCAAAAATCAATGGAATTCTTTTCCCTGGAAACTTTGAAATTCGATAAAATTGAAATGATATTATTATTTGCATATTCAGCACTTTAGGGTTGCTGCACACCAGGGAATAGTCAATAAAGTTTGCTTCATCATAACCAGACATATAAATCTATGGCCTTTAATGTTTCATCAATGTCCACTTGATATCGGGAAATATGATTTCCGTTTTTCCCTATTTTATCCCTCAGCAATAAATGAAAGCATTATTAGATTAGGACTAATTTTTTACTTCAAGTTAATGCCAATATCTCTCGAGAACATGAACACCTATAACACTCATTCAGAGGTGTAACTGCAAACATGTTCACAAATTTCTTAGGCTGATACAGACGTGTCAATCACGTGGCCAAGTGCAAAGGAGCATTACCTTAACACGTTTAGGACATGGTCGAGCTGCATCTTGTCAATATTCATTCAATTACCAATGTGCACCAGCTATCAAAGTTCTGTTTTTGCTTAAACATCAGCATAGAAATTAGGCCTGTACAACATAATAGACTTGAACTGTTCACAGTGAGAAGAGCTAAAGAAATAAATTTCATCACATTTTCCTTTTTTCTGAACATCATCTCTTGTGCTTAAACATAATCCTCTGAAATAAGTTTCATATTCATATAGAAGAATAATGACTAGAGTTTCATAAAGGCGAATATAATCATGGATAATCATAAATATATGGTAATTATGGTAAGTTCATATTTATTAAATGTAAATGTTAGAGATGGCATGTAAATTTTGTTAAAAACGTGTTTAAATGTGGAGCTGTCACTGTTGAAAGTATAGACATGTCATGAACCTCTTGCACACATTTTTCCAAATTTTGAATCAATTCCAAAACAGTAAGTCTTATTTATTAAAATATTAATTACCCCTATGGCGTCTGGAGATTGGTTTGTCTCCAGCTATGATGTGTTTTATTATGTAGTTTTGGTAACAATATCAATAATTTCTTTAATATAAAACAAATGACAGGCTTGACAATAAGGCTTGATACGAGGGAAATGTACAACAGTTTGTGGGTAATATATTTTTAACATCTACAAATCAGCTTCCGTCATAGCTGCTATATGCAAATTACCAAGCAAACCTTTCAAGACATGAATATTGCATACGTATATAAAACACCACTGTGGATATGCCACTGTGCGTGAAATATCACTTGCTTTATTCATGACTCTATTCTATATCCAATGTAACACCACAGCACATGAACCTGAAAACAATTTTAAACTGGATAATTGAATAAATGTATCTATTTTGTAACATCCAAACTCTCACCGTCATTATCAAACTTATTGCAGAAACACCTGTAAGACCCATAGGCTGCTCTGTTGCATTGAAATGAACATGCGTAAATTTCACTCAATTTCATTCCTTACCTTGCTAGTTTGGTCTTAACAACACTGTAGCACTAAAATCCAAGGAATCACATTCAGATAGGAATCCAAAGTAAGCCCTTTGGTGGGAAAAATATCATTTAAACAAGCCTAACAAGAAGGTCCATACTTCGGTACAGTCAGTGGAAACACAGTCCTACAGCCTCGCTTAGTCTCCGATAACGGGAGAGTTTATTTTCACAATTAGGGGCAAGAGGTAGCTACCTCGACCAAATCCTCAGCGAGCTCTGAGAGTACTGGCATCCAACCTCCTCTCCCTATTTATTGATTTTAAACTACTCGGGAGAGATTCTGTGACAATTGGATTGGAATTTCCAGACAAGAACTCAACGCAGATAGCATAGTCTCTTAACCAGTCGCCCGAATCACTCCCAATACCGATCTCATACCTTGCGTTTAGATGGTATAAATAATGTCAAATTTCTCACAGGCCATGTAACTGCTTCTCCTATAAAATCCTTAGGGAGTTTCCTCTGTGAACAGATAGTAGGCTGGATTCAACGAGAATATAATTATCCTCTAGGCTTACGCAGCATTGTGATCACAAATCGAGGATCGCCATCTAGAATTTGTTAGTCTCTCGAGATCGTGAAATCTTTGTGGTCCCATTTGACATTGCTCGGACAAATTAAAAAAGCAGCCTTTCACTAGAGTGATATTAGTAGGTGAAATGCTTAGACAGAGCAGCATGTTTGGTAAAATTTCCGAATAATTTGACCCCATCTTCTCTTGGAAAGGCTTCTGCAACGTATGTTCTATCATGCTGCTTCTGAAGCATCATCAATCTTAAAGTTTTTGTTTTCATTTAGATATGACAGTTGGAATACATACACCAATGTTATGTAGTGAGGGTTTTAGTTCATACCGATCCATCATTCTATAATGTACAAGTTTGAGTAATATTATTTTTATGTTTTGTGTAACCCTTGGTTAAAAACACTGAGTTGGATGGTCAGTTAACTAAAGAAAGTTGACACAAAGATGTCCAATTTTCTTGACGTTTGTTGTTATATCACATGATGTAGGAGAACACGTCATTATTTTGAAATGAAATAACTCATAATGGTTAACTCATCTGGAGGAAGATATGCGGATTTGGAGTGAGTTGGCCTCCCCTCCAGTCATGTTAAGTTGGGAGAAAAATGCAGATGGGCAGAGGTGAGGTGAGGTGAGGTGAGGTGAGGTGAGGTGAGGTCACAATTGTTTCACATGAAACATGGAAACAACAAACAGCACTCTATGATTAAAGGTATGTAAAGAAATAATACTTCTTGGTTTTGTTCATTTGTTTCTTTCTTGGTTGTTTAACGCCACACTTAGCAATATTCCAGCTATATGACAGCGGTGTGTAAATAATCAAATTTGGACCAGACAACCCAGTGATTGACATTATGAGCATCGATCCACGCAATAAGGAGACGATGACATGCATGTACCAAGTCAGCGAGTCTGACTACTCAATCCCATTTGTTGCCTCTCACAACAAGCACAGCCACCTTTTAGGGCAGGCATGGGTTGCTGAAGTCCTATTCTACCCCTGATTCTTGGTATGTGATTTTCAGGTCACTGGATGTTTACTACTGTTGTGAAATCCACAAGCACGGGTATGGTGCTGACAAACCTAGTAACATAATTAGGGCAAACCTGAGGATTTGAACCCATGATCATAGGTTTCTGGCGTGTCCAAGGGATGCAACTCACAGCGAATTGCAGCGCCTAAGACAACTGAACCACCTGTATCCCTGCTAGCAGAACACCAAAACCCTGCTGTCAAGATTATTTCCCTTGCCACACCCGTGAAGATCCGGGTAGAATAGGTCTTCAGCAACCCATGCTTGCTATAAATATCGACTGCTTGTCGTAAGAGGCAACTAACAGGATCGGGTGGCCAGACTTTGTTGATGCATGTCATCCATCCCAATTGCGTGGATCGATGCTCATGATATCAATCACTGGATTGTCTGGTCCAGACTTGATTATTTACAGACCGCCGTCATATAGCTAGAATATTGCTGAGTGTGGCATTAAACAACAAACCAACCAACCAATCCCTTGCCCAAAAGGTATCAGTGCAAATGCCCACAAGACTAATATCTGGAATTATATTACCAATTTTGTAGTACTGTACCCATTTCCAATATTTACTACTACTACTGATATCCTACTTCACCCCAATTTTAACATTTGAGGAAATAATCAACATAAATGTAATTTTGAGTAAGTTCCATCTTCAAATACTGTTATTATGTCTGAAAGTTGACAAAGCCATCTTGACAACAGTAGGACTTTAATAACAGACAGTACAGTTACATCTAACTGCTGGGCAATAAATCCACATTTCTGTCCCAAATTGAAATTGTAGCTATCATTATTTAGCAGAGATATCCCCAAAGAATTACTTTATAATAGATATATCATATACCAAGACATAGCACAGAGTGTAGTTATTGCCTTTTGATAAGCACCATTATCCTCAATTTGCAGAGTGGGACCGGCGATGGGAAATACCAAATTGCAGAGTCGTGAAATGCTACCCATTAATTTTGATTAATAACAACCCATCAATCATTTTTTTAACTATTACATGACCCTGGCACAGATGTGGTTAAAACACACGAGAGAACATTGACCAATAAACGTGTGACGTTTTTAGTCAGTATTGATTATGAATGACACCATGCAGCACAAAAAATGATGGATGTTGATAGCATTTTAACTGTCCAAATATAGACAATGGACTGACTGTTTGTATGGAGGACTGACACAGATACATTGCATCTTCTGGGAACCAGTAGTTAAAGTTTAATGAGTCATGTATTCGAACTTTATGGCCAGAGAGTGAATTAGAATGAGCCTCTGCTTTTCCTTTGGTGATAAGAGTGAGTGAGTATGGTTTTACGCTGCTTTTAGCAATATTCCAGCAATATCACGGCTGGGGACACCAGAAATGGGCTTCACACATTGTCCCCATGTCAGGAATCGAGCCCGGGTTTAACCACTAGGCTACCCAACAGCCTCTGTGGTGATAGGAGACAGGAAATGTGGCGTGAGTGAGTGAGTGAGTGAGTGAGAGGGTGCCAGGGTGTGTGAGTGAGTCGTTTTGGGTATGTGTGTGCGTGCATGCATGCATGCATGAGTGAGTTAGTTGGAGGGTAAAGGTTTCAGGTGAGTGGTTGAGCGAGAGGTTGAGTGAGCGGTGGAGTTGGTGAGTGAGTGGTTTGGTTGAATAAGTGAATGGTTGAATAAGTAAGTGTTTGAGAGGTTGAGTGAGTAAGTGAGTGAACGCATGGTGTCACGCTGTTTTAAACACTCAGCCAAATGACTGCAAACACACCAATAATGAGATCAACACACAATCCAAACTCTGTCTTAGTCATATGAAGCAAACACCTTAACCATCAGCCTGGTTGGAGAGATGCTTTGCATGGCCTGATGATATTCATGAATGAGATATGGTCAAACAACAGTAAAACGTCTCTTGTTTCGTTCAAATTTAGACACTCAATTTAGTTCTGTCACTATCTTGACTATTCAAAATCGTTTGTCACTCAGAAGATTGAATCTGTGTAATCTCAACAAGGTTGATGGCAGGTTATCTCCATGCTGCCATGCAACTTGTATTATCACAGCATGGTTTGGTAACAGCATCTGTTATTCACGGAATTCAACTTTGGAAGCCTGAGTGGACAACTTGATGAAACAAATAATCATCAAATGAGAGGATTGGCATAAGTGGACAAATCAACAGTCGTGTGATTTCAGGATGAAATTGGTCCCCAATAACCTATGCTTGTCTTAAGAATCACCCCTGTGAAGATGCGGGCTAGAATTGGTCTTCAGCAACCCATATTTGTTGTGAAAGGTGACTAACGGGATCGGGTGGTCAGGCTCGCTGACTTGGTTGATGCATGTCATTGTATCCCAATTGCGTAGATCTATGCTCATGATGTCGGTCTAGGGTTGTCTGGACAATATTTGATTATTTACGGAACACCATCACATAGCTGGAATATTGCTGAGTGTGGTGTTACACAACAAACAAACAAACAACCCAAGGATAAAGTTTAACCGAATCGAGAGGCCACGTTATCTGTGATTTGGATGTTTGCCTGTATTTTATCTCAATTTTATCTCAATTAAGCTCCTACTGAAGTCGATGGTCTGCCTATTTATATGCCATCCCAAAAGACTGAATGCTGACTACCAAACATCCAACCCACACACCCACACCCACTCAGAAAGGCTCGCCGTCAAATGGATTGAAATAGTGTAAAATTATATTCACTCTGAGGGGTAAGATCCCATTGTTCAATGATTTTTCTATCACAGTTTTAAATGCAAATATTTTATTACTTGGCTGAACTTTCCTACAACCGCCAGAACTGAAGTGTGAAGGTAGCTTTATGTTTCCGTCACCTATGTAAGATTGGCAAAGTTTGGTTGCTGGCAATCTGTCAGATCTTGTTAATACTCTGTCATTTGTTTGAAATACTAAACTGTGATATTCTAGTTGTTATACCACTCACTCACTCACTCACTCACTAGATCAACATATATCTTCTTTGTTGATAGCTAGGTTCATTTTGACTTTTGAATTTATAATTCTCCCTTCGAAATGAGAGTTTAGACAATTTGAATGTCACTTTTAGGCATAAAAAAGGGTACATGTGCTTCAACCATCATTCGGGGCGGTCGGGTAGCCTAGTGGTTAAAGTGTTCGCGCGCACGCCGAAGACCCAGGTTCGATTCCCGACATGGGTACAATGTGTGAAACCCATTTCTGGTGTCCCCCGTCATGATTTTGCTGGAATATTGCTAAAAGCGACATAAAACCATACTCACTCACTCAACCATCAGTCATACTACTCTGAACTGAACTGAACTGGTTTCAAGGGATTTCTTGAGTGAGTGAGTTTTAGCTTCAACGCCCCATTGAACAGAATGTTCTGTATATCACTGCGTGTCAGCTTGATGCTGTACATGTATTATTTCAATGCAACCCATGAGAAATGGCAACAGTCTTGACACACCTATAACCATCTTCAGAACAAACTGGGATTCAACCCAATCCTAGGTCTGGGCATGCCAAAGGGATGCAACTCTGCACAGCAAATTGCTGTGCTATTCAGGCTGCTTGAATTCTTGAATTTAAATAAGTGTTCAAAATATAATAATATTAACGTCACTTTTATACAACATATTGAAACAAATAGAACAGATGCCTTTGAATACATCTCGGATCAAAACACAAGACTTACACCTGTATTTTCCAGAAAACAATTCCATTATGTCTTCTTAATGCAACTGACATTGTTTTCAGGAACGTTTCAAAGAATCACTCATTAACTATTTAGACCCATTCCTTTCATTTTGACATTTACAATCTAATCAATTTCACTAATGGCATGCACTTGTCATTCTGAATACACAACTGAAATAAACAACATTCGCCATTCATGCTTTTAATGTCTTGCTTCTACATTATCCATGCATATATATGCCTTACTAGAAGGGATTGTCTACTTTCTTTTTGAATAAGTAAATTAGAAAAAAGCTTTAGATCTCCATTTTGTATCATAGACTTTGCAAGACTGCTGCAGTTCCAAGGTCACTGATGACACGACCAGTGAGACTGACATCGCCAGCTGTGAAATTTAACAAATACAGTCGAGGAGTCAATAGTGCTGGGACACAAATCATACAAAATTTACAGCGTAATTTTCACCAGTAACAAAAGGTTACATTTACTTGAAGAAAACCAAACAGGCTTGTATTTGCATCATTAATGTCACTTCACGGACACTGAACTTGTGAAAGTACAACGAAATAGACCATCTAGATTTCTCACCAGGGGGCGTCTCAGATGTCGAGGGGAATGAGTTATCACCCTTTCTGGTACATTAACTGCTTTAGTGGAAACAAAATGAAAGTGAATAGAGGAAGTTGGAAAGTTTTGTTGACAAAGTCTCCAGGCATGTACTGAGGCCACACTTTTTACATAATTCTTTTACGGCTCTGCCGACTAAATTTTGTCGAAATTAAAAAATAATAAATCAGAATTTGCCTCTTTTTTCCCCCCGCTGATAAGCTGATACCATTTTGCACCAAAAAATATTTTTTAAACAAGCACCCACTGCAGTTGACATTTATAAAACATGGTAATCAAAATAAAGTTTGTTGTTTTTCCTGAAATTGATAGGATGCATAGATGAACAACAATATTCCCGTTTGATTCGTCAGGTTTGCATTGGTTAAAGCAACGTGCTGTGTTGCAAGCTCTCCTCCCACATTAGACATTTTTATTTTTTTAATAAAAGCCAACCTGTCATGGTGAAGAAAACTAAAAAGAAGAAGATTGAATTGCATTTGTTTTGCTTTTTCACCCACCCACCCACCGAAGTATTTTCCAGTGAGAAAAAAGAGTGTGGCCTAGTGAGTGAGTGCGTGAGTGAGTGGTGGGGTGAGGGGGGGAATGTGAGTGAGTGGGTGAGTGAGTGAGTGAGTGAGTGAGTGAGTGAGTGAGTGAGTGAGTTGTACTGCTATCAGCAATATTACAGACATAGACAGGGAAAATGAAAAAGAATGGGCTTCACACATTGAACCAGGTATTTGACATCACGCTTTTAGCGTACCGAGGCATCTATTAAAAATAATTACAATAATCATTATCACCCAATTATCTCTTACCATAGAGCTGATATTAAATGCATTAACTTCACTCATCATCACCATAACCTTCACAATAATATCTTCATCATAATCATCATTTTCACCACCATCACCACAATCTTTGACGTATGCGTCCATCTAATATTACAGTTGTATCTCTAGCTTTGAGTGTCCATCTCATATTAGGCTTCTGTAATGTATTCTTCCATGGGTGATTATTTCTCTTATTAAAAACATCATTGCATACATTGATGGGTGGGTTAAAACAACATTGTGAATAATTAAAATAACTATTAATGTCTGTGACTAGTCTTTTATGACCTACATCCTGGATGGGGACCACAAACTAACTGCTGCCTCCGAGATCAGAGACACGGACAAGGTAATTAAATGAATGAGCACAGAAAAGCACAGTAATGCGATTAAAAAATCTGAGGTGGAAGCGGGCAGACAGTGTGGCTAGTTCGTTGAAACTGCACAGTGCAACATAGACCAGGACACATGTTTTAACCCCAGTGGCAGATTGTTTTTGTTTGGTGACAATTCAACAAACACAGAGACAGTCACAAGACACGAGACACAAGACGCACGCACGCACGCACGCACGCACGCACGCACACATTCATTTGGCCACACTCTTTTTCTAACTTGCTTTACAATTTTTCTCACTGGAAAATACCTCGGGGGGGGGGGGGGGGGGGGGGGGGTGACCGTTCAGTTCTATATAAGTGTAATAATCTTGGACACGATGTCAAACCCCATTTCACCTCGCTTCAACTGCACTGAAAACACAGCATATTCATTTCTTTTCTATAATGAAAGTGCAGAGTTGCATCCCTTGGGTACGCCAGAAACCTATGATTGTGGGTTCGAATTCCGGTTCGCCCCGATTATGTTTCTAGGTTTGTCAGCACCATTCCTGTGCTCGTGGGTTTAACCAAAGTGGTAAACGTCCGAGACCTACATCACTTCAGGCTTTCCTCCCACATAAAGCTGACACGCCGCGATATAAGTGGAATAGTGTTAAAAGAAGCATTAACTCACTCACTCACTGTATCATGAAAAACCTTTGGTGTCCGATTAGATACAGATTTAAGCGGCACGGGTTGAGTCCATTATGTTCAGAGGGTTGTCTATCTGAATTAATTTTAGTTAGTTAACTAGTTGACACACAGGCTGGTGCTGCATATCCCCAAACACTGTCTTAAGTATACTTCACTGACATATTAACAGACCTTGAAAGTGTATAGCATTTCAACTTTTGTAATTCAATGTGAAGTAAGCGCCCCAAAACGAATTTTAGCAAGCTGAACAAGTACGTCTCATCTAACGCTTATGATGTGACACCGCTCATTGAGATGGAAAAAATCAGACATTACAGTAAGCTTAAGAACCGCCAAACATCAAGCTGATTGTGGTCTCTAAAACTTAGTCAATTTCTGGGTAATCCCCACCAACAATGAAGTACTTTCTACAAATATTAGCTGGTGATGCAAATGTCAAATCGGCTGTTTCAATCATAAGTGTATCTATATTCTGATTTGATACCTCTGATTGACCATCAGAATGGAATAATTTTCAAATTCATGGAAGATTACCTAATAATGAAAAGACAATGTCTTAGATTCACACAAAACTAATAACAAAATCTAGAGATAAACTGAACATGGGAACAATACAGTAGATGCGTGTACTAATGCTCATGATATCAATCACTAGATTGTCCGGACCCGGCTCAGTTATTTACAGACCACTGTCATGTAGCTGGAACATTGCTGAGTGCGGTCGTAAACAAACAAACAAACAAACGAATGAACAAACAAACAACAAGACAGTAGAGTATCATCCCTCTTTAACTTATCCATTTATCTTAAAGTCTGTTCACTATTCTAAACATAAGGAATTAATACTGTATGTATATCCCCTTGTCTGACCAGTGCAGGAACTCACCACCTGGTCTGAGGCAGGATGAGGACAATGAGAGGACGATTGAAAACACCGGTACAATGCGTTGACAAAATGACCGTGGTCAGCCTCATTGGTCATCAGACTGGTCAGCTTTCTGCGTGGACAGACACACGACAGGCAGCAAGCATGCTGTAGCATAATTAGTCTCTGTGAGGTGATCTGTAGAAACCTATTCTACTGAACATTATACACCATGGCCAATCTCAGATAATCTAAAACCAATGTCTAGTTTGGTCTGCAGCTTAGGCATTATTCATTGTTATATGAACATATAACACCTGATCTTAACAATTCACGCCTTGAGCAAATTAATAAAAATAAGCAAAAATCAAATTAAGATAATCAAATTCTGTTTGTCTGTGTGTTGACATTTTAATGCAAAACTCAGAAATAAAAGCTGCAAAGACCTTTCCATAGCCACAAGAAATCTCAGTTGTACGATAAGCAATATTCCACCGATATGACAGCACCCTGTAAACAGTCAACTCTGGACCAGCCAAACCAGTGATTGATATTATGAGCAACAATCCACACTGTCTGGTGTTCAACACACTATCAAAAAGTCACTTAGTCTAGCATTCGACCCATTAGTGAGTGAGTTTGATTTTACACAGCTTTTAGCAATATTCCAGCAATATCATGGCGGGGGACACCAGAAACGGGCTTCACACATTGTGCCCATGTCGGTAATCGAACACGAGTCTTGAGCGTGACGAGCGAACGCTTTAACCACTAGGCTACCTGACCCATCAAGTGGCACTTTACGACGCCAAGCGTAGGTTAAGCGCCTATTCTTTTCCAGAATCATGATGTTTTTAAATATTAAAATTAGACTAAAATAACATGTTCTGTTATCTAGTATAAATATCATGAATATCACGGTACTTTGGAATAATTTTAAAAATATCTTTACTGGGTTTTATATTATGAAAAATTCTGTAATTAATTGAAATCTTATCATTTTGAATAAAACTCCTTTAAGAGCTTAGACAGTATCAGCACACACAAAGGCAATTTACACAGCAAGATACAGGATGTCTAAAGTGTCAATATACAATCTAGTGAAGAGAGAGAAAAAACAAAGTTCGCACAAACGCATTAAAAATATCCATTTAGGAAGACTCATTCAAGAGTTCAATCTCGCACGACAACAGCCAAGTATATTTGCCGACCACCTCGATCGCTGATGATACTGCCCCTGATTCAAATTATTCACTGGCAGTTCAATTACAAAATTTGCTCTTCAAACAACACCTTCATTAATCTTCAACATCTTCAAATATGACCTCCTAATGTGGCCGAATAATTGCCAGGGCATTCCATTAAATTCTTTGCTCAAACAGCAACCTTCACGAAGGAAACCTTGTGATTTGGATGACAGACATTCTATCTCCAAATAACCATAGACATAGCATGGTTACACTTGGAAATACAGGTGATTGGATGCAGTAAAAACTCTTGACTCTACATGTAACAAACAGTGATCACAGGAGGGAAAAAATCAATACTTGACCTCCTGCGGAGGAAAATGTGACTTTCCTACCCAGACTAAAGTCTGAAAATAAGTATTTATGTGGTCACAGTTTTAAGGCAGTCTTACTCTGATTGTCAGAGGCTAATGGTTTTGAGGAAAGATCCACTTCATTTCTGAACTGCCAACACCAAAGCCATTGCTTCTGTGTAAAGACTACTTTCCAAACAACATTCTAGGAATTGGGGTACCAGTGGACCTTTAGCTTTGCTGTATGTGGAAATTTTTCGGATGGGAAATTGTCAATCGAACACTGACTATCATAAGATTTGGTTGATGCTGAATGGATATTTTCTTCTGAAGTTTAATATCAACATTCAAGAGTTTGAATTTATGGAATTTAAGGATTTCTATGGAAGAGGATGCAGTTTCAGTTGCAGAAAACAAGAATCTGGGGCCTAATATTACAGCAAGTTGAAGGGAGACAGTGTTATGTAGTGGTGGTAACAAAAGAGTGTCTCATCTCGTGGTATTAAAGGCACAAGATTGGAATTCCAAGTTCAGCATTTATTTTAGTTTTCAAAATCAGAAATCAAATGGCATATATTACTTTGCTTTACATGAAGTCATTGGGCTTCATAAACAATGAGATCTTCCAACATGGTTAACAGTGTAAAGAATCCATCTCTAGACATAAAGATTATGCCAAGCAAATACAACCAGGAACCAGTCCCAATTTGATGGGGTTCATTCTGGAGCAAGTGAAATATCTTTTACAGTCTCAGCAGGATATAATGATATCACCGAGGGAGAAGGTGTTATCAGCGTTACAAAATACAACATGATGATCATCCTCTGTGGTGGCAGATTCAGTTGGAAGTAAATATACTTTTCAGCCTTAAATCTTATCTCAGTTGTGACTATGAAACATTTCACTCAGAATACCAAACAGCACATGTACAAATCTGATGTTGTACACCTTTAATGGTATAACATTTGGATTTGGTATGTTGAGATGGATGATTGGTTGCTGGGGAGGGTAAAGTAGGCTCATTTTCATGGTTTAGTACTTGTGTCTAGACTGTTCTAGTATCATGTCAAGGTGAGATTTGCCAGATGGGCATGAAAGTAACCCTATATTTTCAACTTAAAGATCCCAAAACCTGAATCTGCAGACCAGAAAAGTGTTCTATGGGCAATTGGACTCTATAGCGCTATCATTGCTTACTTGATGGAAACAAATTCACCTGACAAGAAGTGTGGGATGATGGATGACCTATTGATGAAAGGATTTGGTGATGGATGGATGGATAGATAGACTTTTAATTGATGGATGAACTATTGATGGATAGACTATTGAAGGATATACAATTAATTGATGGTTGAACTAGTATTTAATGATGACTGTTAAATGGATTGTAGATGGATGAAATATTGATTCATGGATGATGATTTAACTATTGATGGATAGACATTTGACTGATGGATGAACTATTGACGGATAGCTATTGATGGACAAATGAACTATCGATGGATAGACTATTGACTGATGGATGAACCATGATGGATAGACTATTGACTGATGGCTGAACTATTAAAGAATTTACTATTAATTGATGGTTGAACTACTGATGGATAGCCATTGATGGACGAATGAATTATCGATGGATAGACTAATGATTGATGGATGAACTACTGAAGGATAGCTATTGATGGACAAATGAACTATTGATGGATAGACTATTGATTGATGGATAAACTATTGAAGGAAAGCTACTGATGGACAAATGAACTATTGATGGATAGACTATTGATGAAGGATGAATGGATAAAATATTACTGATTGGTGGAATATTGATTGATAAATGTACAGAAATCAATGACTGAATGGATTATCGATGTATGGAAGGGTGGATATATTACTGACAGATAGAGGGACTATTGATAGATGATTGATACTGAATGGATTGTAAGTGAATGAATGATAGATAACTATTATTGGGTTGATGTACTATTGATGGATGGATGGATGGATAGATGGATGGATTTGAAGATGAACGATATTTTAATGTACAGAATATTGATAAATGATGGAAGGAGTATTAAGAAATGGAAAAGTAATCGAAAAATTCCAAGACAGTTGCAAGGACACCAATTGTTTTGGCATTGGCTGTGAAGGCAGTTGCAGGCAAAGAAAATTTTGCTTGCCCCAGAATTACCCAGATTCATACTCATCAATGACATTTTAACCCATATCACAGATTGGTCAGTGTCCTCTCACACTCTATCATATTCCTTTCATTTTAAAAAATAAAAAATTCTTAACAAACCAAATGCTTTTAAGAAGAAACCATATCCTTATATTACAGGTATCTGGTCCACATTCATATCTGTATCGTTACTATCAGTCCTACTTTTGTACTTGCTGGTACCACAAGCAGTAGCCCAATTCACCAGCTATCCATCCCTCAGGTACACAAACAGACTTGTAACATTCAAATGCAAATTTCCTGAAATCATTTCGATTCCAGATTACAGTGTTCCCTTGATATTGCCCCCTTCAATATAGCACTAACTCAGTTATAGTGCACAGTAACGCATGGCTCCCAAAATTTATTTACATTTTTATCAAACTCAAGTTTTACACTGACACAATGTTTTCCCCCCATCTTATCACCACGAGCATGTAACACCAGAAATACCAGTCACCAAATCCAAACTGAAATTAACATTTTAATTTAATTTTATTTAAATCATTTCTTTTTGCTCTTATATCTTAAATTCATGAGTCCCTGGATCAGATAGAATACCAGAATACCAGTATTAAAAATGGTTCCACCAGAAACTTTTCACCAATTACTGGTATGGTTGAGACCAAAGTGTTTAGTTTGGAGAGAAATAATGGGACATATAAAAACATATAAGTACCAGTATGAAAACGTTTAAATTATATTTAGAAACTTGAATGAAAGTCAAAAGTGATCTCCATCAAACCCAACCCTACCACAATCTACCACTAAGTGTTTAAACTGTCCTAAAAAAACTGCATAAAAAGGACGTTTACTGAAATTGAAGTTCCTGGGAGGACCCGGGAGTTTTGTTGGAGATATGGGTATTTTTTTAGTCACAGATTTAAATACAGTAATACAATTTTTTTCACTGAAAAAGAAGAGCTGATCAATTTGCATATTCTCATAACATGTTTTTTTCATCGACATCCAGCATTTCTAACAAACATTGACGTCATCATCATTATTATTATTATTATTATTGTATATAGCTGCCAAGTCGAACCACCCAGAACTTTTCAGAGAATGTGAAGACCCCCCAACACTGGAGTCTCTGCATTACCGTGATTGTCAGAAGGGCTGTATTCCTGGTAGCGAACCCAGGTACTCTCCCAATGTCAGTCAACAGATTGGGAGGTACTAAACCTAAGGCACCGAGAACAATGGGGACGTCAGACAACTTGGTACTTGGAATACAAGCGTGACATTTCAAAAGCAAGATCTGCATATTTACCAAGTTTTTCCTCAATCTTGTCAATCACATTAGTGTCAAAAGGGACAGAAAATTCAATGATATAAATGATTTCCTTTGATTTATGAAAAAGGACAAGATCAGGTGTGTTGGCCTGGATACGTCTGAGGCTGTATACGGGCTTTTTCCAAAGAATTTTGTATTTATCATTTTCCATGACGCCCCCTACATATTCTGGGTCGTACCATGGATGGACCCCTGTTAAAACCAAAAGTATTGCAAAGACGGTAATAAAAGGATCAAGCCATTCCATCATGTCGCTTAAGATACTGTGTTTGTGCCAAGGCGGGGCATCCACCTACAATGTGTTGGACAGTCTCATTAAATTCACTGCATAATCTACATTTCATATTTACATTTTGATGCCAAATCACACATTGACGATTTCGAGTGGGAAGCGACTGGTCCTGAGCAGCAAACAGCCTTCTGTTTCACTTTTCAGGCCAGCCTACTTTATCCAAGTGAAGGACTCTGTAGGGTTGCTGACCTTCTCAACACACTGCACATAAACTCGAAAGCCCCTCCTTGAAAAACTGAGTCTGGGCTGATTTGATATGGCACTTCACCTGGTTGACACTCATTTCTGTACCATCCAGCAGTACAGAACCATCAACAAAATCAACACTGACATTGAGATTATGTCCCACATCCTTGGTTCGTTTACGAAAACAGTGGAATGCCTTGTTTTCATCATAAGTTTTGACATGCTTCACAAGAGGATCATCAGGCAAATAATTGTGTGCAAAAGTGCACAAAACAATTCTATCATGAAGAACCCCAATGTTAATCAAACCACGCCCTCCCATAATGATTGGTAATATCAGCTATTGAGGGACGAGCAAGGGTGGTTCGGATCTATAGTCTGAAATGATTCGAATCTTCGTGTGAGGGTGTCAATACCCTGAATTTCTTCTTCTTCTTCTTCTTCTTATTATTATTACTGTTGCTATTTCTACTGCTATCATCATCATCATCATCATCATCAAATCAAATGAAGCCCATATCTGGTGTCCTCCGCCGTACTATTGTGAGAATATTGCAAAAAGCAAAGGAAGAACAATACTCACTCACACCCTCACTCACTCACTATTCAAATCAAACCGACCCTCCTTCCCAGCAATCTTTTATATCATAAGCATTGAGTACCAGGGACCTATATTAGAGCTTGAATATTGCGAAGGAAACAAATCTTGATTGGAACCATCATGAAGATTGATATCTGGAACATCTCATTGTAATTATATTTCTATCATGGATTCTATAAGCAGTATGATAAATCAGCGATATTTTTCAGTGTTACCATTTTGCAATTCCATCTGCATTTGCTCGAGGTAATACTACATGTATAAAGTTATATTATAAACCATACGTATTTTGCTATTTCAGTCCTTCTCAAATTGTATTTTGAATAATTCATTAAAGACCTTTGGATCATTTCACTTTTTCTCGAGGACAAGTACCCAAAAAAATCATAAAAGGGAAGGTTGAAATAAAATCACATAAGAAAAGGAATGAAAGTTAAAAAAATAGAGATTTTATCTTTTTTCAGTACACTTGTGAACTACATTAAGACATCGGTAACTTGGAATTAATGGCCATAGAAAAGCTGTGTCTCGACTGGTCCCATTCCTTCCAACGTCTTTCTGAACGACGAAGATGGAATTAGGGCTCTAACATTCATGCCGGCACCACATGGACCTAGTGGTTGCCAATACAGCATTCCTTAAACACCTTGTTCCCTGGCCGTTTTCCTTATTCAATCAGTTGAAAGAGAGTCAACTGACAATTTAATGACAAGGAAGATCCAATCCCATTTTGAGAGTCACAATGGAAAGGTTTCAACATCTGACTAGAATCCAAAAGCTCAATTTAATTCCCAGTTTAGTGGTGTACAACTTTTTGATGACAATAAAAAAGTGGCCAAATGATCGTTGAATCAATCGGGGCAAAAGCTTCTATTAACTCAATGAGTCTTCCATGAAGAAAATGAAGATGCTGGGTCATCATCCTGAAGCTTGGACATAAATATTTTGTTAATCAAACTTATTGGATTTGCAGCAAAATGGGCGACAAGCAAGAAGAAGGTGGGGCATTGTAATCTTTCCATGACAGATTTTGCACCAGGCTTGTGGCTTCATTAGAATTTCCTAAAAGGATCTTCATGTACAAGTCACCAACAGCTTTTGCCCCAACAAGAAAAGTTGATTAACTATCGAATTCTTCATTTTAAGCAAGTTAGTAACAGACTTTTATTTTGAACGTCCTAAGGCCCTGATTCAATTGGAAAAAAACGCTGGAAAGGGGCAGATCCTTTGGGACCAGCGAGCAAGGGTTTACCACCTAAATCAAGCAGCAATGATGCCTGTATATTCAAAATGACCCTTGTGTGCTCATCAGTAATTGAATCAGCAAATGAAATCAGTGGAAAAACATCCGCATAAATCTCACACCAGTCTGCAAAGCTTATCCACTTGCTAATTTTTTCCCTCGTGTAATCAGTGCATCCCATCTACCTCCTGTGCTCAAGCTTATCATTCGCAAAGCTCTGCAAATTTCCAGAAAATTTGATTGTGTGTGGATTTGGAGTGCCAGGTATTGAAACTAACCAGACAGAGCCTTTAACATCGTAAGGAGAGGGGACGCGCGGCTTCAGCTTTCAGTTTCATGAGACAAGTGTAGGCTGGCTTTATTGCCCCTCATTCTCCTGCAATCTGATTTGCTCGTCACTGTTGATATCAATGGCTGACAAACACATGTCTCTGCAGTTTCATCTACAAAATGACAAAGCCTGTCTGGGATTGTAATGGTTAGCCATTCTGGACATAAATATAGCCTATTTGGTTCAAGTTCAAAATAAAGGAATTCCAGCTCTTCAAAGACATAAAGGCTGTCAATTCTCTTCAGGCGTTGGCAAAAATATGATATAGCTTCAATATTCAGGATATAAAATGGAAACACTTAAATGCCAAATGCAATTTTGCTATGGTCATTTCTATAACAGAGTTTACTTGCATCGATAAAGGTCATACTATATAGAAGGTTCCAATGGCGTTATTATTCAGATTCAAATGTATACTCCATGATGGAATGGGTGTGAAACCTTCAAAGTAATCACTTCTGCAGACAGAAAACTGGATTATATTGTCCACAACATGCATATTTATATTCTTAACAGCAAATCATACTTATACATCCATCTATATTGTCTATACTCGTGTTAGTATTCACTGTGGGGCTATATATATAGGAACAGTCGAAGCATAAATCAGAATGCTAGCCATTTGCAAAAATATCACAAGCAAAACATTTTATCTGGGGCCTGATCCCTTTCTGCCTGACAGATACATATCTTGGTCAATTTATTTATTTCAATTAATGAAAAACCATTCATAATATGCTAAATTCCACCAAGTGAATGATCATGGGGCTACATTATTACCTTTGTCAATGGATCAGTAGGCACACGATTATCATTCTCAGCAGACCCGTGAAGATTCCAGGAAAGAATAGGTCTTCAGCAACCCATGCTTGCCGTAAAAGGCGACTATGCTTGTCGTAAAAGGCGACTTACGGGATCGGGTGGTCAGGCTCGCTGACTTGGTTGATACATGTCATCGATCCCAATTGCGTGGATCGATGCTTATGAATATCAATCACTGGATTGTCTGGTCCAGACTCGATTATTTTACAGACTGCCGTCATATAGCTGGAATATTGCCGAGTGCTGCGTTAAACAACAAACAAACAAACAAACAAACAAAAGAAACAAACATTCTCAGCTTCTTTAGGAGTATACAACCCATGCTGCCTGTGAGGTGCTAGAAGGTTAACATCACATTGCCATTTTATCCTACCAGGTACCAGTTCACTGCGGGGTGAACAAAAGCATATTTCAAACAAAGTCAGTTGCCATGTACTTCAGTATGGGGCAGGACCGAAGGCCTAGAAACTGCAGAAGTCAAGCTGTTGAACATGGTTTCCTATCCAACTCCTCTCTGCGACCAACTTGCTTAAATTTACAGGATTTGTGACCTGGGTGAATAATGTTGTGGGGAGAAGCCCTCAGTGAAGCAGGTCTCAGACGAAACCCACAAGCACGCAGACCTCAGGCTATCTGTATTGAATTAGTTGGCAACATGTAAGTCAGATTATAAAAAATTAATGAATGAATGTTTTTTATGCAAATTAGTTGTAGTTTGTTGTTTAAAACTGCACTCAGCAATATTCCAGCTACATGAAGGTGGTCTGTAAATAATCGAGTCTAGACCAAACAATCCAGTGATTGACATCATGAGCATTGATCCATGCAATCTGAATACGATGACCTGCATCAACAAGTCAGCGAGCCTGACCACCCGATCTCGTTAGACGCTGAAAACCCGGGTTTGATTCCCAACATGGGTGCAATGTGTCATGCCCATTTCTGGTGTCCCCCAATCATATATCATATTGCTAAACCATACTCACTCACTCACCGTGTGATATCTAATCAGCTAGACACACACTGTAACAACTCCAACCTAATTTCCGCCCTAATGACATTTGAACATAGGGTTGTCATGTTGACATAGCCCCATTCATCACATGGACATATCTCCACGACAGAGCATTTATCGTGGAGATATATTTTACCAGGCATTATAACCAGGTTTGCAATTATTGGCGGGTTAGCTTAATCACTGCTCACTTTGCTCTACCAGGGTGATTACCAAAGTAAAATAAACATGAAAAATTTCATTACAAAATGATGTCTGCATTTTTTTTAAATTAGCCAATTTTGGCGTTATCTGGGACATTGTTTTCTGACATTGTGGTAGTGGCATCATATTACCCATGTGATATTAACAGAGAAACATTATACAGTGACAGAACAATCTTTCTGAAATCATCGTGATACAGCAAGGTTGGTGTTATAAACAGCGGATGAAAAAACTTTCTGAAAACATCTGGTGATACATGACGGATAGCATTGTAAATAACAGTGAAATAACAAAAATGTTAGTGAAATCTCGGGCATTATAGTCAGTTTGGCACTATAAAGTTGTTTGTTGTTTCGTTGTTCAATACTGGTCTGTAAATGATCAATTCTTGACCAGACAAGCCAGTGATTGATATCATGAGCATCGATCCACAAAATTGGGTGACATCGATGACATGCATCAACCAAGTCAGTGAGCCTGACCACCCGATCCTGTTAGTTGCCTCTTATGTCAAGCATAGTTTATGGCCAGCATGCTGAAGTGTGTTGCTCTTGCCTGAGATTCTGATGAAACCAAACCCTCAATTCAATTCTTGATGTTAATTCAAAGTTCAATCTCTAAACATAGCTCCTTGTGACAATGAAAAATGTTCGGAGTGAAAAGTCGTGCAATGTATGACAAACAATATCACTCCGCCACCTCTCTGTTATTCATCAAGATTCCACGATGACATATTCTTTGATATTTTCACCAATTACATGGTTATATTATTGTTTATGTGTAGCTATGATTAATAACCCCGTTTCTGACAATAAAAAGGAAATTAAAAATTTTATCCAAGCTTTTATTAGTCATTATTTAAAGTTTAATGCCATGGTACATTCAGGTTTTCATTCCAATATCCCAGGAAAACGTGAGATTGATGTGACAAAAATGCAAGACAAGTTATTTTTTATGCTACAGATTTGTTATAAAACCCAGCAACATGCATGTTTAAAAAAGGAATAAGAGAGGTTGAGTGGTTGATTGAGACTGTGGTTGAGTGGTTGTGTGAGTGGTAGTGTGAGTGGTTGAGTGAGTTGTTTAGTGAGTTTTTGAATGGTTGAGTGAGTTGTTGAGTTGTTGAGTGAGTGATTAAGTGGTTGAGTGGTTGAGTGAGTTGTTTAGTGAGTTTTTGAATGGTTGAGTGAGTTGTTTAGTGGTTGAGTGAGTGGTTAAGAGGTTGTGTGGTTAAGTGGTTGAGTGGTTGAGTGAGTGGTTGAATGAGTGGTTGAGTGGTTGAGTGGTTGAGTGAGTGGTTGAATGAGTGGTTGAGTGAGTGGTTGAGTGAGTTGTTTAGTGAGTTGTTTAGTGAGTTTTTGAATGGTTGTTGACTTGTGTGAGTGGTTGAGTGGTTGAGTGAGTGAGTGAGTGAGTGGGTGCTTGAGTGAGTGACAACATTATGAGGGAGGAAAGCATTAAGTGAATTAAGTGTTCACTGGTGGCACCAGAAAGGGGGATGCTGGGGGGTAACTGTGACCTCAGACAAATCACTTCATATTATGTGCTCCCCTCAGTGAGTGAGTGAGTTAGGTTTTACGCCGCTTTTAGCAATATTCCAGCAATATCACGGCGGGGGACACCAGAAATGGGCTTCACACATTGTACCCATGTCGGGAATCGAACCCGGGTCTTCAGCGTGACGAGCAAACGCTTTAACCACTAGGCTACCCGACCGCCCTGCTCCCCTCAGTTTCAAAAACCTTGGATCTGCCTCTGGTCTTCCACGTTCAGGGGCACCCAAGGTGCACACACATCTTATAGGACACCTGTCCGCCATGTTGGTTTGATGCGACAAACATAACTACATGTGACATCACTGTTTGATAAATAGAGTGATAAAGCTCACAATAAGTAGAAAAAAATGACTGCTAGCAATTGTTGGGTTTAATATGATTAAACCTTGAAATTCAATATCAAAGCAATCTATAAACACTGAAAGTTGGACATCAACATTGAAAAAGTAGAAGTTCCACAATGGCGTGCGACAACCTCATCAGTGAAATCCATCGGGGCAACCGCATTTATAACCACACGTAATTTTGTGGTAACTTTTGTGCTTAAAAATTACATTCACTTATGGAAGCGTTTTATTCAAGCAAATCACCTATTTTTACAAGGCAACAAAAAATGGTGTCTGAAAAACTTAGAAACTGTTACTGAGGAAGGAGCTTGTGTATACATCCCTTTTGAAAATGGTGGAAGATGTCTGGTATACTGCATTCTTGATGAAACTCACATGTATTGTGGTGTCCTCTGCCGTGATATTGCTTGAATATTGCTAAAAGCAGCGTAAAACCATACTCACTGTTCACTGTATTGTGCTGACAGCGAAGGGAAGAAAATGTAGGCAGTATGGGACTTGAACTCACAACCAGGAGATCCAATTGATACAAACAAGCACTATTGCAGCACCCCACTGGGCCACCTTGCCCCACCTTACTGCACAACAACTGGTTGTCTCAACTAACAAGTGTCTATAACTAGTTTTGGACCATCTCCCTGGCCTAGTGGATAGAGCATCTGCCTGGAAAGTCGAATGTTGGTGGTTCAATTCCCTGGCTGCGTCACACCAAAAGATGTTGAGAGATGGTACTCAGATTTAAGGGATAAAACAAGGACTGGTCAGCTCGGAGTCAGCATGCTGTGTCTGATTGAGGTATTCAAGTTAAACTATACAGCATAGTATCTCAGTGAGCTAGCACTATGAAACTGGCATCAGTTTTGATTAGTACAAGCAGACACATACAGCTACAAACACACATATCACAATATAAATGAAATAATCTTGTACACTGTGTTCAACCCCTGGGATTTGGGGGAAAATGAGGGAAATTAGTTTTCTGACATTTTGGAAAAAAAGGGTTGTAAAAATGTTTGGCTTCTCCTTTCAATGTTTGTTTGTTTGTTTGTTTGTTGTTTAACAGCGCACTCAGCAATATTCCAGCTATATGACAACAGTCAGTAAATAATCAAGTCTGGACCAGACAATCCAGTGATTGATATGAGCATCGATCCATGAAACAATTTTTGCATCTTGTGTGCAAGCTGTTTTTAATGTTGATTAATTCACTTTCTTCCATGGTTGCAATGAAATATGACAGAATATATCTATATACCTCATGGAAGAATGGTGAAAATCTAGTCTCTATGCCATTACTGGAGAAATCTTTTTAAATCAAGAAAAATGTACAAGCCTAATGAATACCACATTTTCGATTATTTGTAATGTCAGTTTTGATTGATACACTTTCTATGTCAAGCTAACACAGAGGAGGATCCAGGATTTTGAAAGTGGCTTGGACAAGAGCGGACTTGACATGTGAGCTGTCTGGAAAAACGTTTGTTGTTTAACGCCGCACTCAGCAGTTTCCAGCTATATGACGACGGTCTATAAATAATCAAGTCTGGACCAGACAATCAAGTGATTGACATCATGAACATTGATCAACGCAATTAGGATCGATGATATGCACCAACCAAGTCAGCAAGCCTGACCACTCGATCCCGTTAGTTGTCTCTTACGACAAGCACAGTCGCCTTTTACAGCATGCATGGGTTGCTGAAGAGCTATTCTACCCCGGATCTTCACGGGTCGTCTGGAAAAATGGGCGGAGGTGGGTCTGCTTGCCCCCTCCCCTGGATCCACCTGTGTACAGCCATCATAATACATTCAACTGGCACAGGTAGTCCCGATATGAAAGGCACAGGCTCTTGTGGGCACATTTAAGGGCAACAGGGTACAAATGGCCGACATGAGACCCACACAGAATGGGGCGGTGTCAGTAAGCAGCTTGCTGATTGGTTGATATTTTTAGTTGTGGGAGTAAACACTCGACCCTTGGGAATAGTAAACAAATAGAGAGCTGCTTTCCAATACACCCCCATTTTGTGCGGATCTGATGTCGGCCATTTGTGCCCAGTTTGTTTCAAAGAGTCGACGGCTTTCAGTTGGTATTCTTTCATAGCAATAAAGAATTGGTATGTGTCACGTATTGGAATTGATAGAATAATCACCCTAGACAAGGTAGATATGAAATTTTTGTACATGATATGCGACTTTACTTAAGAAACAGAGATACAAGGAAAGCGGTGCTGTAAGGAGTGTCTCGCCTTGTGTTGTTGTTGGTGGTGATTTGCTGTTTACGCCGCACTCAGCAATATTCCAGCTATATGACGGCAGTCCGTAAATAATTAAGGCTGGACCAGACAATCCAGTGATTGACATGAGCATCGATCAACGCAATTGGGATACGATGACCTGCATCAAAATAGTAAGTGAAATAGACCACCCTATCCTGTAAGTCGCCTCTTACGACAAGCATAGTCACCTTTTACGGCAAGCATTGGTTGCTGAAGATCTATTCTACCCCAGATCTTCATGAGAAGTCTGGCCTGGTGTAAAGATATAATAGGATAGTGCATTTCTGACACTCATGATATTAACTGATCTGGAAATATTAAAGCAACGACACAAGGGCCTGTGGTCCTAAGGTGTAAGGCTCTGGAGAGTGACCACGTACTGAACACACTTTTCCAGGTGACTGAATCCATGCCACAAACATACCAACTGCACAGGAAGCATCAAACTAGAGCACTTAAACACAAGCCTATTTTACTAGCAACTCAGGCTGGTTTAAAAACACATCTTGCATGAGTTCACATACTCACATATGAGACACACAGGCAGACATTTAAAGTTACCAAGAACCGTAAATGAATCTTTCACGTTGACCCTTTTTATGTGAACTGTTTCTGACAAGAAGCACTTTAAATCCTTTTTTCATCCACAAAAAACTAAGAGCATTAAAAACGGAAATGACATGTGACCATTTGTTGGAAACATAAGAAAGTTCTCCATGGAGAAACAACCACATGCCACCTTTTTCACCCATTTTTCCACCAGTTTTTAAACAGCCCTCAAGAGAGAAGCATCAAGATAGTTCAGTCTGCTGGCAGAAAGCCAATGATGCCCCAAGGTGGTAAAGTTCAAGGCACTGTAGCCATGCCTTGATGGTCTGTGTGGTGTGTTTACTTTTGTAAGCTTTCACAATATCCCCGAGTGAACTATCGGTCATCTACAGTTATTGAATTTGGTATTCACTGCATCTGTTACATATATAAATTGCTAAATATGGATGAGGAACAGAATGGGAATCATTGTGAAAGGTATCACTGTCTTTATCCGTCAAGATCAACATATATACTTCAATGTTTTGTTTGTTATTTAATGCTGCACTCAGCAACATTCCACTTATATGATGGCATCCTGTAAATTATAGAACCTGGACCATACAATCCAGTGATTGATAGTATGAGCAACAATCAATCTCAGTATAAGATGACATACACGCCAACCACATCCCAGAGCCTGACAACACAATCCAGTAAATCGCCACTGATACAATTCAGATGCGACAGTGGAAGTGCAGTTTTTGCAACAGTTGTCTGACACTCTGACCTTTGTTGCAGGTGGCAGCATCAATCATTGTAAACTCAATCACTGCCGTATCAATCATTGCAAAATCAATCACAACGTCAATATCCTGCAAACTCTCAAAATTAATGTTTGAATAGCTGACAAAATTGTCTCCCTCTGATGTCTGCAGAATCCAAGACCAAGGTTGTATGATGTCACATGACTTGGTTGGTTGGTTCGTTTGTTGTTTAATGCCGCACTTAGCAATATTCCAGCTATATGACGGGGGGTCTGTAAAATAATCTAGTCTGGACCACACGATCCAGTGATTGACATCATGAGCATCGATCCACACAATTGGGATCGATGACATGTATCAACCAAGTCAGCGAGCCTGACCACCCCATCCCGTAAGTTGTCTTTTACGACAAGCATAGTTGCCTTTTACGGCAAGTATGGGTTGCTGAAGACCTATTCTACCCGGGAATCTTGACTTAGTGACCTAATCCATTGCCGATGACATGTTTCAGGGCCAGTGTCACATTGACCTCTGTTGTGTTCTCATGTGAATAACAGCCCCTGCTTCCTACAGGTTGTTTTAGGGATGCTACGATGCTAAGATCCTAAGGACAAATTCTCTCCATGTTAGCTATATAAACAGTAATGCTTGTTTTCTGGACATTACCATTTGCAAAAGCTCTCAGACTGTTCAACAGCCCTACTTCCTGGGGCAGTTGATTGCAGACCCCGGGCTTTGCAAATGATGATGCCACGAAAATAGCGTTACCCTTATAGCAAATCCTTCCAGTATGTACAGACCAGTACTGATCATCTCCTGTATGAAAGATGGTACGATGTATTAATGATATGGCAATGACCATTAGATACACCTATAACCAAAGTTTGTGTGTACAGCCCAGGTCATAAAAAGCAGGGCGTGAGATGTTTATAGTGTTTCTTCATCAATGGAAAGAGCAATGGGCAATCATTCAGTGGAGCAACTGTGTTCTTGTGTAGTGCTTCATGTATCAAACCAAGTAGATGTCAGATGACCTCGTACTCTTCAGTGTAAGGAACATTGATCATGAGGAATCGACAAGCTTCTTTACAGCTCAAGATCAATACAGTTCTAAAATTTTGAGTCTGTTAATCTTTTTACAGAAAAGGATGAGTCAATTTGTTTCCAGTTAATGCAATCCGTTAAGTCTTTTACACTGGCAATGTTTTACACTGATGTACATTCCAATTTTTACTGCTCGGATAGGTCTGGCTTTTTATATAGTACAGAGTCTGAATTTTAAATCATTCCCAATTCTTTGGCCAACTTAACATTTACGTAATCATGTTTCAAGTTTGGGATGAAACCACTTTTTCAATTTTGTTATGTTTTTTATATTTATGATGGAGTTTGATTTCACACTGTAACAAGATGTTCAGTGGTCGGATGCCCCTGTGCAGTTTAGGTCTCAATGACTTTCAGGGCAGATGGTCGTCTACCCAAGTGGAGATCGGGTTAGAGCTGGTCCTCAGCAACCAAAGCTTGGCGAAAAGGGCAACTAACAGGATCAGGAGGTCAGGCTTGCTGACTTTGGATAGGTCACATGACTAATTATCTTAGTTTAGCCAATCAGAATATTGGTGGGACTGTCACTTGCCATGGGCTTGCTGCTGGTGGCGGACAGAAGTCGGCACCCTCCTCCCTCTCCTTTTCTTTAGTATTAATTTTCTGTGCAACATTTTACTCCTTATCTTCTGGGAGTCTCATCTTGGGGAGCTGCCAGGTTGTGTTAGCATCACCCATATATTAAGCCTGTTAATTATTAGTGTCATACTTGTCGTAAGAGGTGACTATGGGATCGGGTGGGCAGTCTCGCTGACTTGGTTGGTGCATGTTATCGTATCCTAATTGTGTAGGTCGATGCTCATGAATGCTCAATGGATTGTCTGGACAATGAATTACAGACTACTGTCATGTAACTGGAATATTGCTATGTTTGGGATTAAACAAAAAACAAACAAACATACAAAACACAGTCGTCCTAGGTGTGATATGTTACTAAAATATGTTCAACGTGTGTTTAAACGAACTCACCTGCCCACTGTAATAACTACCATGTGTAAAAAGGAATCATTGTGTCCGGAATTCTGATACCAGTATTCATTAAATCAGAAATTGTTTGATCAATATGTACAAGCTGGCGAGTGCTGTTTGTCTGAATCAAACCTGAGTCAAACAGGCAAACATCAAGTACAGACACAGCTTCTTGGAAAACAAGGACATTTTGTAATTTGGCAATTCAAACTGACTGTTTGTTTGTTTGTTTGTTTGTTTGTTGTTTGATGCTGCACTCAGCAATATTCCAGCTATATGACTGCAGTCTGTGTAAATAATTGAGTCTGGACCAGACAATCCAGTGACTGACATGAGCATCGATCCACGCAATAAGGAGATGATGACATGCATCTGCCAAGTCAGAGAGCATGACCACCTGATACTGTTAGTCGCCTCTTAGGACAAACATACCGGTAGTCACCTTTAACAGCAAGCATGGGTTGCTGAAGACCTATTCTACCCCTGATCTTCACGGGTCTCACACTGACTGATCATGTATGAGGGTTGCAAATATATCATCTAATGATTGAGGCAAAATGTTGTTCTATAGCTACTTTTGATTACCCGAAGGACTTTCAAATGCCAAAGGCAAAACTCAACAACACTTGCTTTGCCAAAAATTAATAGCGGGGCCATTTTTTTTAATAAGTGGGACAAAAAGTGAATATGTGGCTAAGGTGCAGTTTTAGTTCCGCTTGTGTGGTCAGGAAACCTTTTGTAACCTATGGTCTTGCAGATTGGCGTTATGTACCCATGTACTTTCGGAGAGACAAGCAAGTTTGTCTTCAGCAGAATTGAATAAATTTTGCAGTTTTTTCCACTTTTCATTTTTGTAGGGGCATCAGAATCTTTCGACCAATCCCCCCAAATGAGTCCTGCGTAAATGATCTTACTGACATAGGGAGCCTCATCTGCCCTGAATGTGTGACACATGTTGCTTAATTAAACAGTGAGAGGCAGTCTTCCTTGTACATCGGTCTGTCTGACAATGTCCTGATAATGCCCACTCCACCAGATACCAGGCGTCCAGCCAATGAGTCCCCCGAGACTAAAACTCGAAACCAAAGAGAAATATTTAGGCAGTCATTAAGCAGTAATGGTCAGAAAATGTTCAAGCACCTCACAACTTTTGATTATTTTCATGAGTCTCTGGACTCCTCTGATGACCAATGTCCAGTTGGTCAAGTTAATGAAGTGGTCTGCAACTTCACTTGCAAAACAAATCAAGCCATGCTTCTCAGCCAGGTAATTTTCTAAAATAACACGTTTGGCAGATAACTGGAGGGCATGACAGTGCATGGATTGGTCATTCAGATAATTGTTTAAAATAGTCAAAACAATTAAACAAGATTAAAATGAAAGGATATTTGACCCATTATGAGGATTGGTTGGACGTTGGTAGTGACATTGCATTTTAATTTTGATTAGCTGTAGCACTGAGGCACACAACTGATTTCTGGTATAGCTTGAGCTTATATATATGTAAACAGTCATTATGAAGATCTAGCATATAGGCCCATTGAGGATCTAAAATAGTCCTTAGGCCAGGCTTTTTTTATTTTTTGGATTACGGATTTTTCAGCCCAAAGTCCAGGGTTGGAGGAGGGAAAAAAAAAATGCAGAATGCCTCTGGCATACTTTATGAACAGATTCTGTGCTCAAAAGACCGCCATTTGTGACGATAAAGCCCCTTGTAACAATAAAAATTCTACCACTTACAACACAGACAATTGTCAAGGGAGGCTATTCATGTTCGGTTTTGAGATCAACAAAGATTGATTATGTATCTCTTTACTAGTTTACAACGGTAAATTCATATGTTTTTTTATTAAAAGGTGATGATAACAAATAAAATGACTGACTACGTGGCTATCGGCGGAGGAAAAAAAGACAGAAATTAAATTAGAGTCGGCAGGTCCATAATCACATATCGTTATGGCTTCACATATCCTTATTAAGATCAAACATACATGTAGTCCTAATGAGGATCTAAAATAGTCCAAATAATTGATGAGCGTTATAGATGATCAGCAGTTTAACGAAGGTCGAGTCGTAGGTGGTAGATGATCAGCAAACAGTATACATGCTCTGCCAACCTAGCTAACACGATCTACGTTGCACGTTTCAGAGTTTTAAAAAATGATTAGAATAGAAGTTGTTCATGATTCATAGTGTAAAAAAAGATTAATCCAGTATTAATATGCGCTTTCAAAAAACATTGTATCCCTTCAGCCAGAGACAATATAATATCTATTTTATGGTCTCTGCTTCAGCGAATTCAGGTGAATAAACAGGTATAACAAACTTGGTCAATAAAAGTATGAAATTTGATATAAAACAACACTATACATGATGATTTACCATTTAAAATGTATTTCCTGCTTTCCAAGGCATTATTTTATATGCAGAGATTAAAATTACTGTGTGCATTTTCTCATAAACTAAGCCGGAAATAGCAATCAGCTGTGCACACGTTTCCTCCGGTGATTCAGTTAAAAAGTACCCAATCGATGATACAACTTCAAAGAATTTTGATGCTATGGTCAGGAGAAATTTATTCCAATATCATGTTATTTTAGTTGGAGCTTCTACAATATATAAACCTAAAATTATAAGAATCATAAGCATAGCACTTTGGTACAGGTGGTATGCAGGATGTTTTTTTCCGTATTAAACAATTTGATCACTTCCTGCGCTACATGTATTTCGATTGCGAAAACGTTATGTTGACATTTAATAGTCAAACTGCCTCAAATGTGACTTTTATCAAGTCATGGTACGGCATTTATGACATGTGAATTCATTCTCTTGCAACTAAAGTTCGTTTCAAGGCATCAATAGCAGTAATCAGACCAAGGTTACTGTAAATAACGGTAACGCATACGATTTCGCCAAAATTATTGTAAACATATTATAATTATTGAATGAAATTTTAAACATAACAAATACAATATTTCGCAAACATTAGTCGGGATAAAGAAGGAACAATTTGTTTATAACCAGATATTATGTTAATAGGACTTGAGTTTATGTCAGTAAATTTTGGGAGGCATGCTTTACTGCACGCTATAACCGAGTTAGCGCTATCTTGAAGAGCGCAATAGCGAGGGATCACTGTAGCCTCTTTGGGGGTGTAAATTAGTCCTTTGGGAACCTCTGTTGGGATTCTGGGTGAGAACTGGTCAACTGCAGACTGGTATTAGGTGACTTAAAGGACTCGAGTGTAACATTAAATAGGGACAGTTTGGGAACACAACCATTGCAGTACTGATGGGTCATTCAGTAAATAGTGTCATTTTCATTTAGGAAAGTTGGGTTTAACCCCATTTATTTTTTTCAGTAATTTAACTTCAAATCATGACCTTTCATGACCTAGGAATATGTTCGATAGGTTTCCATTTGTGATTGACATTCTGCCTTTATAGAGTGAATTCTGGCATGTACTTTGGAGATTTGTAGTATTCCGTAAGCAGATGAGTGAATTTGATGGTATTTGGAATTCAGGGGAGGGGACCTGGCACCCTCATGTGTGTTGATATGATCAGTTTTGTTATTTGATAATCATGTATGTCTTACGATTCATATAGTTACTGCACATACCAAGATAGTCAAAAGCACTATTTCTTTATAATGTCATGGTGTATCCTTTACATTTTCAAAAACAACCTACTTAAAGGAAATGATATATGATCATTGCAACCATATATTTTAAATTGTTTTATCTAAAAATCTAATCCAGCAGAGTTTTTTTTAAGAAAAGACCTGGAAAATAATCAATTTTGATTGATTGACAGACAGACATTTTATTCGTATTTTTTGGCCATGAGTTCAATAGTACAGTGACAGTATGTACAAGGATTTTGATAGTATCCTTAAGCAAACAGAAAACAAATAAGGAATAGTCACATCTTGACTGTAGCCTTAACAGTAATTGTAGTGTCTTGTATGAAACAGAGACATGTTCGCGATGTAACAGGGCTGATATAAATGTAGGTTATACCAAAACTTGGCTTCACATATCTTACCAATGCGGGGAGCAACCCATGCTTGCCGTAAAAGGCGACCGTGCTTGTCGTAAAAGGCGACTAACAGGATCAGGTGGTCAGGCTCTCTGACTTGGTTGATGCATGTCATCAATCCCAAATGCGTGGATCAATGCTCATGATGTCAATCACTGGATTGTCTGGTCCAGACCTGATTATTTACAGACCGCCGTCATGTAGCTGGAATATTGCTGAGTGCGGCGTTAAACAACAAACAAACAAACAAACAAACCCATGTGGGGAATCAAAACTGGGCCTTAACTATGATGAGCTACCCAACTGCCCATAATGGATATATCAACTTGCTTCAAATAATAATGTCTTATTTGCTGGGAATACAAATTGGCTCTCTTAAAAAATGCTTCAGAATTTAATGATTTTACATGTACAGTGGAACCCTACTTATCCAAACCCCACAGTGCCATTGTACAAAACAACCTTAGGCCTACTGTTGTAAGTCTATGTTAAGGTATTGGAGTTACGATCACCTTAGGGCTAAGACTGTTTTGTACAATGGCATCCAGAAACCTTGCCTACCGGATGTTATTTACATGAAAATAAAATATGAACTACCGGTACATAAAATGCTTCATTTAACATGAAATCGGGTTTCTGAATCCGAACAGTGAATTTAAGCTACGATCCTGTTACAGTCCTGTTATATCAATCTGGTTATATAAAGCATTCATTGTATATCTGGACTGTAACCTGGAATGTTTGTAATCAATTTTATTCAGAATTTAAATTGAATGTTGTTTACATTGATTTCACCAAAATAATGTCGGAAGAGATCACACAAACTCACTGTTGTTTACTGTAAGCAACCACGTGCACGACCAGATTACAAATATTGATGACTTGAAATGCTATGCTTATAGTCATTATTATTTAAAATATATATAGAAAAACCTGCAACTAAAAAACCATGATACTGAAATATTTTATTCTCATAAAACAATTGTTTCAGGCACATTTCTTCCCACCATTGCATCAACATATGTTGTAGTTTTTATTACTCAAAAATTAATATATGAGGTTTTTTAGCCTCTTGGGAATTTTGGCAAGGGAGATACCTCTTGTCAGGATTCAAGTATCTGAAAAGTTGTGTATCCAGAAAATATTTAAGAAAACTCCTGTGGATAAGTGAGGTTTGACTGTATATCATCACCAGGTATTGAAACAAGCTGAAGTGTTTCCAATAAGGCCGACATGAAGACACAAACAAGAGACTGATGCTGGACTTCTTGTAAATGCAAATCAAGTAAATGAACTCTCGCCTCCTGATTGACCAAATTAGCTGAATGCAGAGTGATGCCTGTTGTAGAACAAATGTAAACGCTGACCTCTGTTAGTAAACGTTTCACGGCCAGACTCACTCCTCTCAGCTAGATTCTAATGCCATTTGTTTATTGTGCTAATTTCCTCCAGCAATTCTCAATTTGGCCAAACGTGATGGCAATGCAGGGAAGACAGCAGAAATGAATAACACAATTATGAAAGACCCAGCACCAAAATTATAGAATTAATCAAATACATAGGTCACGGCCTTTAGAAACTTCTTCATCCTCCTGAGAAGATGCACACATCATCAATAATGCAAGGAGGCATTTGGTTTTATACTGTCCAGTTCTGTTTGGGAGTTAATCATGCAGCAAGCTGTTAGACATGTATGTTCAGTTCCTAACAAGACATACAGACCATCACAATGTAAGCCATTAAGGGTGTGAGGTATCACCGGTATATCGGTAAATTGAGGTTAATTCTTTCTATGATATGTACCACATTATCATTTTTTCATGCTCGATATTGGGTGATTTCAAATTGGGATTACTATCATGTGCTTAATGTTATATATTCTTGCCAAATGCCTTTGCTACCAAGGAACGAGCATCCTGCGTATGTTTTGAATGAGAAAACATTATGTGGTACCAGCATCTTGTTTTGCTCCATTTATGAAGCTCAATTCAAACCTATGGTTAAAGACTGCTTCTGATTTAAAAATTTAGAATTTTGCCATATATTGTGATACGTATCGCAATACGTCCTTGTGCATGGCAAATTATTGTGATATACTTTAAACCCCCAGTACCCATCACTATAAGCCATACAGATCCTAGATGATCAAGATGACACAAGAAGCAATGACATCCTCATCAAGACATTGGGCTCCTGAACAAAAAATACTTACGATGTAATTTTTTTCTGAGCTTAATACTAAATTTTTTATGACAAAATACTGAATCACCTAGAGTGGGGTGCAAATATTACCTGGGTGCGCACTAGACTCCAGAAAATATAGTATATTATTGAATTTGGTAAGATATGAATTGAGTGAGTATGGTTTTACGCTGCTTTTAGTAATATCCCAGCAATATACCGGTAGGGGGACACCAGAAATGGGCTTCACACATTGTACCCATAAGGGGAATTGAACCCGGGTCTTCCGCATGACGAGCGACTGCTTTAACCACTAGAAAACCCCACCAGCAAGATATGAATTGATACGATTGAATTATGTACTCGTCTGGTAGGACAAGCATTTGTTCAATTCTTTCTTGCCCTGCACATGCTACCACTTGTCCGTACAAGGGAACGAGTGGATTTTTCAAGCCTTGTAATTGCAAACTATCTATTCTAATTAAAGTATACAAGTGTCAATAGGTGCGATTATATTGACAATGTGATCAACAGTTTAGGAACATTCTGTTTATGCCTGTGTCACACTGGATGTTTTCATGAAACTGGTAACTTATTCTACATCTTCATGTAAGTTAAGGGGAAACGGGTGGCTCAGTCGCCTAAGGCGCCGCGATTTGCTGTGCAGAGTTGTGTCCTTTGGGCACGCCAGAAACCTATGATTGTGGGTTCGAATCCCAGTTCACCCCGATTATGTTTCTAGGTTTTTCAGCACCAAACCTGTGCTCGTAGGTTTCACCGAAGTGGTAAACGTCTGAGATCTGCATCACTCTGGGCTTTCCTCCCACATTAAGCTGACAGGCCACGATATGACTGGAATACTGTTAAAGCGGCGTTAAACCCAACTCACTCACTCACTCATGTAAGTTATCCACAAGGCTAAACGACTGACTCATCCACTGACCCTGTTGAGGGACAAAGCGCATTACCAAGGCATGTAGATAAACACACTTGCAGATAGATCCTCGCCTTTTTAAAAGTGATACTCTGGAAAAGGAATGTATGGAGATAACAATCAACCCATTCCGAAAATGCTGATTGACAGAAGTGCATGCCTTGCCAACCTGGAATCACTGAATCACTAAATCTTATCATCACTGTTTTCCTGAGTGTCATGCATTTTGCAACACCTGGTGTCATCACTGATTTTCAGTGATCCATTCATGTAATTTTCACTTCTATTTTGCCTTCTACACCAATGGAATCTGTTTCGTCAGCTCACCAAGTGGTTATTCTCTTGTGCTGACATTAGATATTTACAAGCACATCTGAATGTAGATGTTTTCTGTATTGTTTTTATGTTGGATAGTCACATTTGAAGATGTTTATCTCTCAATTTCTGATTGTAAAATTGTCATGATGAATTTACTCTCATGAAGACATTTTCATTTCAAGGTGTATAGTGGCCTTTTATTCACATAGACTGCTATGGTATGAAAGTGTTTTTAATTCCTGACATCTTTATGTTTTCTTCATCAGTACGACCCAGAACAAAGTGTGGCCAAAACTAAAAGTTGTTGGCACAGTCACTTTAAGTGGCATATTAGAAGCTGTAGAATCAATGAACACATACTGATTTGAACTTCGTTTTTTCTTTCAGTATGACATGTCTGACTGATAATAGTAACTTAATATCCTTGCGTGATAAACATACCCACATCAGTGCCCAAACATTGCATTGAAAGAATATAAAAATTGAAATTGATTAGTGCGTCATTAACAAGCTCCATCTGAAAGACAGTCAGTAATTAAGAGAAAGGTCCAATTCTGCCTGACGGTGTTGCCATTCACTCCACAACATTGAGACATCAGGATTCCTCATAAGCACAACACTTTGGCAATCAACTTACTATAAATAGTAAAGCAACAAGCAATAAATGTAGATTAATTCTTTGACGATAAACTTACAACATTGAGACATCAGGATTCCTCATAAGCACAACACTTTGGCAATTAACTTACTATAAATAGTAAAGCAACAAGCAATAAATGTAGATTAATTCTTTGACCATAAACTTACAAATACCAATTACGTGCTTATAATTTATGAAATAATTATTATTTTCAAAATCTACTCTATTTTCAAAAGCAATCAACCCCAGGGAGGGACAGATGATATTGAAATTTTGGAAGACTGTGAAGATTCTTTGATAAAAAAAGTTTAATATTGCAGAAATGAGGACTGAAGAAAACTCAGAATGAATGTCCTCAAGGCGCTGGGAGACATATGATCATCATGGAAGCCAAATCCAGGCCTTCAAAAGTGCCTCTGTCAGCTGTTGAAGTGATATGAACAAGTTTGCAATGTGCAAGGATTCAATTATTTCTACAAAAAATAATTACTAACTCTGGATGAATGGATAAACTTTGTGTTCCCACATCAAGATATTGTGTCAGAAATTTCATTTATGCATTCTTAGCCTCGTCTCAGCATTAAAAATGTACACGGTGTGCGTGTTCCTGGGGAAGTTTAAACAACTTACCATATTTCAAGGAATTGATTTCTGTAAATTGCTGACTTAAATAGTATCAGGTTAAAATTAAAATTTATGAAATTCGAAGACGTTGAATCTTTTAAATCGTGAAATAAATCCCATGCTCAACAACCTTAATTACTTTTCAGATGTTATCGTTCATTCAGGGCTTTCTCATTTTATCTGGAGTGGTGTTAAAATTCAGGTTCCTTGAAATGGACATATCCTCCAGTAGCAAATTAGATGGTCACCAAGTTCCCTTTGCTCACTTTTCCAGCAGCATGACCACAACAGATAAGAATTATTGTATTGTTGGACCGTTCAACACCCTTTACGTTTGAATTACCATTGAATCACAACTCGACATCAGGCATGACAACATATAACTACAACTGAACAATACATAAACAGATTATGTGACACATAGCTACGCTAATTTTGTTGTTTGTTGTTTAAATCCGCACTCAGCAATATTCCAGCTATGTGATGACGTTCTGTAATAATCGAGTCTGGACCACACAATCCAGTGATTGACATCATGAGCATCGATCTAAGCAAATGGGATATGATGACATGCATCAACCAAGTCAGCGAGCCTGACCACCCGATCCCGTAGTCACCTCTTACGACAAGTATGACACTAATAATTAACAGGCTTTATATATGGGTGATGCTAACACAACCTGGTAGCTCCCCGAAATGAGACTCCCAGAAGATAAGGCGAAAAATGTTGCACAGAAAATTAATACCAAAGAAAAGGAGAGGGAGGAGGGTGCCGACTTCTGTCCGCCACCAGCAGCAAGCCCATGGCAAGTGACAGTCCCACCAATATTCTGATTGGCTAAACTAAGATAATTAGGCCCATCCAAAACAGACTTATCCAAAGTCTGCTCCTCACGCCGTTCACATGCATAATTCAAATAGAACACTTTTAATGATTGAACAGTAAAAAATTCACCAATTTTGAATTCCAAGATGGCCACCAAAATGGCTGCAGAAAAAATTGGGTCCAAGGGAGCAGTTGGACCTTATGAACCAGAGTGTTGAATGATCACAGAACATGTACAAACTACCGGTACACATTTCTGACTGGCAGGTTGCTGAGGAGCCTGGTGGTGTACACCCTGCAGTGATGAGGCAGTTGTTTGTTAAATGTTCAGTTTGTTATCAATTCTGTTATCAATTCTGTTATTGTGTCCTTCTTTCGATGCAAACAAACAATCCCATCTCACACTGATTTACAATCATGTAAGCTTGATAACTTTTGAAATGATTCTCCATATCCAAACTTTTAAAATTTCTACAGGTGACATGGTGGCAGAGTTAATCCCCTTATGCAGTGAGTTGGGCTTAACATCACAGCATATGTATTAAACATTATGTCAGAAAATCAGGCCATGCAATTCCTGGCTCAACTAAAGGGTGCAAATCTGCACATCAAATTGCTGAACTTCTCATATCAAAATAACTAGACAAATGGTTTGATGATTTGTTGTTTGACACCACACTCGGCAATATTCTAGCAATATGATGGCAGTCTGTAAATAATCGAGCCTAGACCAGAAAATCATGAGCTTCAATCTACCCAACTGGGAACAAGTCAGGTAGCCTGACCACCCGATCCTCTGAGTCGCTTTTTTTGACAAGCATGGGTTAGTGAGGACCAATTCTATCCTGGATTTCAAATCCTAGATCATTGGTACAACTGTTGGACTGTATGTCAGGGATTAAGGGAGCAGTTCGTAGATTTAAATGCAAGGTATTTTTTCATAATTTTAATATTTTATGGTATAGATTCACATGTTGGTCATCTTGTTCTCACAATACAACTCTTTTATGACGGTGAATCATGAACGATGAAATCCTATTTGAAAAATATAATAATCAAGTCTCACCAAAGATGCATACTTTATCTGCAAACACACTTGTGGAATTTTTAGGCAAATGTTTTTTGCCAACTGGAGTGAGATATGTGGAAACATTTAGATTGATATATTAAGTAATACATGTGCAGGCAGGGTTGTTTTTGTGTAAAAAAGTGTCTTAGATCAAAGAGTGATCATGCATATAACTCACATTAAATCTGTCATCTGACCAAGATGTAACGAGTTCAGGAGCAACAATGTCAAGAATCCTCCATTTAACACACATGCCTGAGCATAGACTTCGGGAACTGTAAAGCTTTTTGTGACATTTTAACTTGCATGCCATATATATTTTAACAAAATAAAAACATCCTTTAAAAAAACAAAATTATCTCCAAAGTATTTTTTTTTGTATTTTAAGAAGTCTGTGCCCATGGATGTAATCAATATTTGACAAGTACATGAAGACAAGTGTAGATCATTGATGTAATGCTGTTTTTCTGTCTCTGTCCTGTGTTGGCTTTCAAACAATATGTTTTTTTGTTTGATTTCTAGTTTACCGTATTTGACGTAATAAGCTCCAAGGGCACTCTCAAAATTAGAAATTTGGGCTTTTATTAGAATAATATTTTGGTGAAAGAAAAAAAGAGTTGAAAGATAAATTTCATGGTTTACGCTATTTTGTTTATGTAAGACAGATATATTTTTCCAGAATTTAATTGTCCATAATTAAAGGAGCATATAACACGAGTGCATATTATACACAAATAAATAAGTCTTGTTTACATTGATCAATCAGAAGGGGTGCTAATTGGGATTGTTCACGAGCCAATACCTTAGCAAATGTCGCCGTGGGCGCTTATTACATCGGATACGGTATGTAGAATTTGAAGATCACCCAGACAAGTAGTAACATCAAGCAAACAATGGCTACCATGATTATATACTGAAAATTAGACTAACTTTTTTGGATTTTATTGACCTCTGGTAGAACCATGTACACACAATTTCAGCTTCTCTTTCGCCAAATCATAGACATATAACTGAAAAGAAGTTGAAGAAAATCTGTTTCTTTCACATGACTATAGTCAATCTTTCAAGCCATGATAATATGAAAGAATTGGGTGGTAACTTCTTTTAAATAGTTAGTGTGAGTGTGTGTGTGTGTGTGTGTGTGTGTGTGTGTGTGTGTGTGTAAAATTATATGTATCTCAGTAACAAAATCTCTATTTATCAAGTAGTGTAGGACATCAGCCCATTCTACAATACAATGTATAAAGTGTGAGAGTATATATATATATAACCTATAAAACGTAGGGCAGAGACAGAATTTTCTATTACATAATGTATTCCAGTAGAGCTCTTATGTCATCATCTTTTACCTCCATCACTTTCCTCCCTTTTTCAACCTGACATACCGTGCATCATATAAATGCAATACTGTTTAAACCAACCTCCCTCCCTCCTTCTCTCCCTCCCTCACTGACTCACCGACTCACTGCTTCATGAATCAGGTCTGAGAACAATTGAACTGTTGATCATATATTTCCTAGGTTATTACATACAAACCTGGCTGCTCATTCTTGCCCTGCAGAAACAGGAAGAATCATGGTGATTACCATGATTATTGACCAAATATGGATTACTCCAGCTGGCTCTCATGTTTAAAAAGAAACTTCATATAAACTAAATGTGATCCAAATGTCGTAAATTTAATTCAAGTCGACAAGATGACAGGCTGACATTTGACAAGGGAAACTAATGACATATGCAGTACAGCAGCGACTAGCAGATGATATAAACCATCTATGCTTTTATGAATAAAATGACATGACTACATAAAATAAAAGCTATTTCTTTAACCTGTCCGCGCACATGATGTATTTAATTTAAAATGAGAAGTTGAAATAATAAATCTAAAATGCTAAACCATTAATATCCATGTGAGTGAAGCTTTCTGACCTCAGAAGGAGTGTCAGCCTCAGATCCTTGCAATACGTTCTTTCACATTATGTAAATAATGTAACAAACATTGACTTTTGTTGATGTAGATCTCATAATGAGTGAGTTTATAACCATTGATCAGCAAATCCTGTCAGTGCTAGGGATGCAACTCTGCACAGCTATTTTCAACCGTGGAAGATCAGTGCCTCTAGTGATGTCGAACATCTGTGCCTCTAGTGATGTCATAGATCTTTACCTTTCTGGGATTAGGACCCTTGACCAGCAAGTCCTGTAAGTGCAAAGTGATGTCGAACATCAGTGCCTCTAGTGATGTTGAACATCTGTGCCTCTAGTGATGTCGAACATCAGTGCCTCTAGTGATGTCGAACATCAGTGCCTCTAGTGATGTCATAGATCTTTACCTTCCTGGGATTAGGACCCTTGACCAGCAAGTCCTGTAAGTGCTAAGTGATGTCGAACATCGGTGCCTCTAGTGATGTCGAACACCAGTGCTTCTAGTGATGTCATAGATCTTTACCTTTCTGGGATTAGGACCCTTGACCAGCAAGTCCTGTAAGTGCTAAGTGATGTCGAACACCAGTGCTTCTAGTGATGTCATAGATCTTTACCTTTCTGGGATTAGGACCCTTGACCAGCAAGTCCTGTAAGTGCTAAGGGATGGAACTCTGCACAACTACGAAAGAGTCTTACACAATGACCATCTACGCCTCCCCAGATTTCAAAGATCTCTAGTTTTCTTTTCTTCTTGAAATGTCACACTTCAGTTATACCAGTAATTACTGTTTAACACTCTAGGAATCATGTTTCATGAGTTACAGTTCTTTGCTATCGGAATGCAGATACAAGTGTAGGATGACAATAAAACCACAGAGGACCTGTTCTTGCATTGGCATCTTTCTCAACTTTGACAAATTCCAACCGTTTGTCTTGTTCATCTCGACAAGCTAGACACATATTTCACAGCTGCCAAGGGGACACAGATGCAGATGGGACTTCAGACACAGCTTGAAATTATGAAAATTTTGATTACATCCAACTGTGGAATATTCTTGCCAATTTGCGCTATATCCACACCAAACTGTTGGGAATACACAAGTCTCGTGACCATTTTGATTTCTTGTCTAGACTTTTCCTCATCAGACTCGGTCCTGAACTTACTGATCGTGCCCCACCTCGGAACCTGAATGACTGAAAACTTAATCAAGCGTTGTAATATCTATTGGCCATATCATTTCCAACTCCTGCCAGGAACTAAATTCATGGCAAGATCTATTGTGTAGGGAAAGCTTCCATCAAAACCTTCAACAATCCTTGCACAATCTGTCAAAAGGATCGGCCAATCGAGTAAGTATGGGTAAATACACTTATAAAATGATAACTAACACTGTAACTCATCAGAATGATCCTATCAAGCAAACTCAATCTCGCAGGTAGATACGAGAGGCTCTATATCCTTTGATTAATTGCAAACCTTTCGAAAAAGTCGTATGTAAACAAACGAAGCTAGCTTAACGGACACAGAACTTGTCTGGGAAGCAATGGCGCAGCTAAAATTGGAAAATCTCATAGATCGGGAACATTTTTTGTGGGCGTCCGATCGTCGAAAATCAATAATTTTGACTTGTTCAACGGTCAGAGGTAATGATGCTTCAAAAGGGTCCCGCATCGTGACATTCAAAACGGGTACCAGGGCATTTGTTTTATTCACAAAGATAAATTTCCTGCCCTGAGGGCTTCCAAAAATCATCATTAGAGCATGTCGTCTCACACACACAGCTTTATGCTGTAGACAAAGGCTTATAGTGGTAGAAAGATTTTTTTACCAACGAAATGGAATCTTCTGCAACAGCAATAATGTCAGTCTGATTATGTCCTACATTATAAGGTGAAAAATGACAGATGAAACATATGTAGACAATTGACTGTTTTAGGAAAGATTAGAAACACCATCGTCATGAAAGGTCATAGGGATATGTAAGAGTTGCAACACCCTGTCGATGCTATCAAGTTTGTTCATCAGTAGAAAAGAAATAATCTAAAAGAATAACAGCCAACAATTATTTGTACCAATTTCAAAATGAAACTGCTGATATAAACATATATAAAACTAAGTAATACACATACTTCCCTTACGTGTCATCCAAGGTATGGTTAAAGGCACAGAAATATCAGGAGTGTCCCTTTAAATGTAATTAAGGACAGAGGTACATGAGTAGGTAAATGAATAAAAAATATCAGAAGAGTCTCTTTAAATTTCATCCAAGACACAGATGTGGAAACTGCATAAAAATAATCAGAGGGGTCTCTCACAATTTCACCCAAGATATAGATGTCTAAAATGCATAAAAAGTAACTGCAACAGTCCCTTTAAATTTCATCCAAGACACAGATGTGGAAACTGCATAAAAATAATCAGAGGGGTCTCTCAAAATTTCACCCAAGATATAGATGTCTAAAATGCATAAAAAGTAACTGCAACAGTCCCTTTAAATTTCATTCAGATGCAGAAATTGCATAAACCAGAAGAGTTTCTCTAAATGCCACTCCGGACACAAATATGAAAAATGCATTACAAACAACCAGGAGAGTCCCTTTAATTGTCCATTTCAGGTAATGTAAACCTAGGATGTAAACATCCTTTCACTACCAGAACTCAGGATCCATAACTCTTCAGCAGTTCCCATTCCGATTAGATGTCCAACACAGACCTCTTCTACCAAAATATTAGCTATCACTTAATATTGCTTTCATCACGTACAAATCACATCTCCATAATTTACTTATAGCAACACCAAGTCTATATCAACATACACGCAACAACACAGCCACTCCAAATAATTGCCTAAATGAAATAGCTATTGACAGCAATATGTCTATTGCAACTTTTTTCTCTTGCACCAAACAAGTCCGTCGACCTGGCATGATCAGGGAGTTCCATGCTCAAACCATCCTAAAGTGTGAGGCCAGAAAGTAACTATATATGGATTCTATACAAAGATTCTATTTTCCATACAACTTGTTCACACTCACATCCAACCTGAACCAGACAATACAACTGGTGTAATAGCTCAGGTTGTTTTTTTATCATTACTGAGATGGATTTAAGCCGACATTGAAATATATTACTAGATTTGATCCATGTGAGAGCAGTGATTTGATACAGAGACTACATATCATCAAGTCACTGGGACTAGTTGTCTGCCAAATGTAGAATAAATGCTTCTGTACTTTATGTGGTCATTCTTTAGCTCCCCTTGTGAAGAAAATACTTTTACCATTAAAGTACCATCTCTTTTCAACATGTATAGGTTTTTAACCTAAAAATTTAGAAATCATTCAGAAATACTGTGTTTCAGCGTAAATCTGTAAACTCCATTAGAAAACTTGATAAGTAATAACAAATTTGTTAACTAATTAAAACCATTTGCTTTAAACTTTTTTTTGTACATAAACTTCACAAATAGTCTGCAGAAAAGTGAGGAAATTGTTATTAATGAATTCATTGCTGAAGTGTATAACCTCTTAATGTCTAATCCTGATGTATATGAATTGCATTTGCTCTCATGAGATTAAAGGGGAGGGTGAATAATGATTATGGCCAATTTTGTGACCTAATTCATCCTTTGAGGATTATATTTTTATTTCTGATGAATATCACTGTGAAACAACCATCTTTAGTCCCAAGATCGTTCTTCACCTATGGTCCAGAAACTATTTTTTACTCACTAATTAAGGATAATGCACATTATAAACATTTCCAGGGAGTAGTAGATTAGTCATGCCAGTTGTCATTGACGCAAGGTCAAACAGTGTGATCCTCATTCTAGTGAGCGTGTGAGGTGAAGTGGAATGTCGCGGTCAAGATTATTGCAATTATATAGCGATGTGCGTGCGTGCGTGCGTGCGTGCGTGGGTGCGTGGGTGCGTGCGTGCATGCGTGCGTGCGTGCGCTAGTCTTGAACTTTGCCAGTTTTATAGTGCTAGCCCAAAGAGATACCATGCCGCAGATTAAGACAGACACCCCGCTCAGACACAGGATACTGACTCCAAGAGGACATTTTCTTGTTTCATATCCATAATGCAGAGCACCAGGCAGGGTAACAACAAGTACCATCTTTTACAGACTTGATATGACACGGCTGGGTATCAAACAACCAACCATCTGCTTTCCGGGCAGGTTCTCTATCCACTAGACCACAGACCTTGTTTTGTCCCCTTAATGCCGAACGTCAGACAGGGTCACAACACGTACCATCCACAGACCACAGAGGTAGTCTTCTAGTGAGGTCTTACAAGAAGCATTGATATCATTTTCACGATGACATTTTCCACACATTAATTGTTTTATCATGACCTAGTCCTTCCTTCAATTGTTCAATGTAAACAACATACGTGTATCTACAATTTTATTTATTTCTTGTTATTCCTGTTTCATGTTCTCAAGGGAACATGGCTTGAAACACTGAGGCCTCACTTGTATGGATCGCATTGATAACACCCTCATCATGCTCGAATCTTCCTTTGAAACATGACATAATATTGGGCTTGTTACCCATTTGCACTGGGAATAATATAATGTGGAACGATTGATTTCATATGATTCAATATTCTTGAGGAATTGTAAGAAATTGATCATCAGATTAATGCCTTTGAGTGAAAGTTGCCATCTAGGGACAAAATCATAAAACATTACCTCAGGGCGTGCTCACTATCATCCTAATTGTTTTCTAATAAATGTGACATTTTATTAATGTACATGGCTAAACAAATACCGTCATGTTCTGAAATATACCCACTGCCAAAGGAAACGTGAACCATAGCAACATATAGAGAAGTATGGAAATTAAGAAGAGAAGTTTCCAATGTGTACCAATTAATGACAAAACTATCAATCGGTTAAGTGTTACCACAGAGTGTCTTTATTCTTAACACGATATGCTGCATGTGATTTCCAAACTTTACACGCTAAACCTGCAGGAGACAAATGGTGGATCTCTAGTCATGGATCTAGCTATGACATCACATGTGATGTGTTCATGAGCATTGGTTCACACAACACCCCTCTCACTGATGCCACCTCTCTTCTCAATGATGCCATCTTCCTTCTCAATAACTTATCTAACAACATGCAGTGTGTGGGTGTGGTATGTGTGCATGTGTGTGCATGTGTGTGTTTGTCTGCTTGTACTGGTCCAAATTAATGCCAATTTTAAAGTGCTAGCCCACTGACATACCATTCCGCATTTTGACATGAATACCCTACTCAGACACAGTATACTGACTCCGAGCCGACCAGTCCTTCTTTGAGCCTCTTAAAGCTGAGTGCCAGACAGGGTAACAACAAGTACCATCTTTTAACGTCTTGTGGTATGACGCGGCTGGGGATCAAACCCAGGGTGTATGCCCTACCACTAGACAATGGTGGCTGTCAGCAAGATTTGAAGATACACAAATATCTATTTCATATGGCCAAATAAAAGTATTAGTTTACCTGTTCGCAGATAAAATACAAATACACTGTGACATGCACGTAATGCAGGATTCAAGCTACACATATAAAGCTCTTCTCTTGATTAATTTTTTTAAAAGACTCAGGCAATTATTCAGTTTCCCAGCAAAAATGTTCACTCTAAGACACAGACCACTCTTCCCTGAAAGTTAAATGTGTAAAAACAATTGAAACAATCAAATATATTGAGGAAACATGTCTCTCCTCCTTCTCTCTGAGTGTGACTGATTCGGTTGTGGAGCACTACGAACGGACTGATAAAAGGATTGAGAGATTGTTCTGTACATGGATGGATAATCGAAAGAATGGCCATCTCCATTTTTTTTATGGCTGAATAGACTCAAGGTAGTTCATGCATTATGTGATAGATAGGTTTATTGAGAAAAGGATGATCTATGGTTGATAAGGAAATAGACAAATCAGTTATATAATGAAGTATGGGTATTGGTATTTGTCAGGCTGCAATGAGTTTGTAGTTGAAAGAACTAGATCAAACATATATAATCGAAGATTCTGCCTTCCACGATTTGGGTAAAAATATTTTAGCCACTGCACAAAACTGAACCAAGACATGGAAATCATAATTTATCTTCCATTCCTTTGTGGAAATGTGAACTCCCCACTGCTTGAAACAAATGTGTTTACCCATTTTTTAAAAAGCAGAAAATAACAAATATTCATTGTCAATCAATTGATCTTAATAAAATGTCAGATCAAAATTAACATCAAAACAATTCTTTGATTTAAGCAACAAATCTGTCAGATCTTTTAACAGAATTTGGAGGCTGTTAATCAGCCTATATGAATAAAAACAGTAACACATATTTCAACTCTCAGATCTCAAAAACCAAAAACACATAATAAGATTACGCTTTTCATAACATCAGGCTTACAACTAACAATCATGATATTTCTTCCTTTATTGGTTTATTGTCACAGAAACCGAATATTCTTGCTTCAGATTTTGGCTCAAGGTTCTTCAGTTCTATTACCGACAAGTTACCATAAATCTGAACATCATAAAGGTGAGATGGGTTTTGTTCAGTGATGCAACATACCAAGCTAACTTGATTTCAATCAAGAAGAATAATTGTGTTGGGTAATTGTCTGACGATACTATGCTCACTGGAATGCAATTCCCTTTAAAACTAGTCTCAAGAGAACACTTTCTCGACAATCTAGCTCCACAATGAATTCAATGCACATTCACACTCAATTTCTTTCTCAGCTGTTTTTAACTGTTTGTTTGATACAAGCTTGTCTATGGATTAAATGTCCTACCCATCTTACTGAAAACAAAGAAATTAAAAATTGCACAATCTCATTTCTAAGGTGAATGAGTGTTAGTTCCTTAGAAAATAGCATTTTCTCAGCATGTGAGTTGTACAGCCACATGAACCAGCTCAGAGACAGCTGTGAAATAAAATTCCATCACAATAAAAACATTAGAATTTAATGATAAAAAAAATTAAAATGCACTTGTGTACTTGTGACTTCTTAGACAAGATTACAAAGAAAAACAATTCTTTTGAACATAAATACATTTTTGACCTGATGAAGGAATAAGCATGTACTCTGAAACGTTGTGTTCCTCATAATGAAAAAGTTGACATCCATAAATTCTCTACCTTATAAATACAGTGTTTAAAATACATGAAATAGCCTGGCTGCCGGACTTTAGAGTGAGTGAGTGAGTTTGGTTTTACGCCGCTTTTAGCAATATTCCAGCAATTTCACGGCGGGGGACACCAGAAATGGGCTTCACACATTGTACCCATGTCGGGATTCGAACCCGGGTCTTCGGCATGACGAGCGAACGCTTTAACCACTAGGCTACCCGACCGCCCCGCCGGACTTTAGAAGCTACAGGCCCTTACAGCACTCTTCAGGCACTCTTCAGGCACTCTATATTTGAGTCAAAGTTGGATGAAACCTATTGTGACACTTTTGTGTTCAGCAAGTTTATCTCTTATCCATTTTTGTCAACTTCGATAATTGAAGGGATAAAGTGCCAGCAGAAATTGCCATTCCTATAAATAACTCCAATTTGTTTATGAAATAGCAGCAGCTGATTGTGACAATTAAATATACCGTATTCGACGTAATAAGCGCCCAGGGCGCTCTCAAAATTAAGATAGGGGGCTCTTATTAGAATATTATTTTGGTGAAAAAAGGAGAGTTGAAAGATAAATTTCGTGGTTTATGTTGACAACCTGAAATGTTTATATGCGACAGATATATTTTTCAGAATTTAATTGCCCATAATTAAGGGTTCATATAACACATGAGTACATATTATACGCGAATAAATAAGTCTTTTGTACATTGATCAATCGGAAGGGGTGCTAATTGGGATTGTTCACAAGCCAATATATTAGCAAATATCGCCGTGGGCGCTTATTAGAGCGGGGCGCTTATTACGTCGAATACGGTATGTAAAAACAAACATATAACTTTACTGCGGGCCATAAGGACCCATACAAATCAGAAACTGTGGGCCCCGACACAAGATCTACCTGCCACGGGCCGACGGGCAGGCACTTACTTTCGGAAACTGCATCCACACAATCCAACAGTTTAAAATTCAATCACAAAACATTTACCCTGCCTTGTCAATGACTACCAGATATCTGACACATTCACATCCACATGATCAAGTCCCCAACCTGATAAAGACATGACACTGACAAATCACCTTTACCCTCCATCAACAAAAAATGAAACCAGTTAGAACAAGTAACTGTCTCTATACTTATTCACATCACCATAATTGGGTCAAATGTAGTAAAAAACTCCTTGGATGAAGCAGAAGTGCCACGTGTGATCAGTTTGTTATTGGTTGTCAGTACTTGAAAGATTGTATCACCCTGGAAACCTGTCTCTATGAAATTCCAACTGTCTGAAACTATAGCAACCTGTTTAGTAAGCTCTCGTTCTTTATTCTTTCAAACACTTTCCTAAAATGTCAACTGAGAACAACTTAACAAAAAGTTGATGCAAGAATTTATAGTCAAATATTTTCAGCATATATAAAGAGGTCACATTAAAATACTGAACAAAATGTGACATCATCATGACAAGAAATACCCATGTCAAGGTTCAGTTTCCTCAGTCTGGTGACCGACAAGTTTGAGTTTTATTTACATGTTTGGAAACTATACAGGTATAATCTCCCCCACCAAGTGTCAGGCTTCTGGCCCTTCAAATAACAGAGAAGAGATTTTTAAAATTGTTTAGCTTTAAATCAAAGATGGCTACCTTGCTGCCATACTGAAACTTCAACAAACTTAAACCCACTTTTGGTAGCAAACATCCAAAGAAAAATTCACTTGATTCTGTCAAGGTATTTTGGAGAATAAGTAAAGAGTGTAATTATAACAACAAAACCCTTTCCATATCCAATAGAAATCTCTGCATAAAGCAGAGTCGATTGTACGATTCCGACTACATCATGAGCATGTGTTTATGAATCACTCTCAAACAGTAATGATACCAGGTGTCCGTGAAAAGGTGAGCGTATCCTGCCCCTCCGGTGGCACCCATCACAAACACATGCAAAGACAAGTCAATTGTTCACCGGAAAAAAACACAGGAACATGTCGTACAAGTCAAAATAGGGAATTGCATCGAACATCATTTTTGTCAGTGATACGTCAAACCAAACTTGGAAATGTCGATCACATGTCTACCATAAACCAATTTGAAAGCTTTACTGAGGCCATGTATCCTGCCCCACCAGTGGCACCCATCACAAATACATGCAAAGGCAAGTCAACTCTTCACCTGCGAAAATATGAGAACATATGGTTCAAGTCAAAATAGGAATTGCACTGATTTTTTGTTAAATTTGGAAATGTCCTCCACATGTCTACCATAAAATGTTTTGAAAGCTTTACTGAGGTGTTGAATGTTGTAACCTTGATCAAAAACTTCTGAGCAAGAATCGTATGACGTTCTTTGAAATTTTCAGTCACACAGATGAAGCCAAATGTTTATAGCCACTGGCAAATTTCATTTGAGAAGGGCATCATAACCAGTTTGGTCTCTAATATACCATGCTTAAATCTTTGAAAAGGACACATTCATCAAAGTGGAACCCCCAAATGAGCTATACATTGTACTCACGTGGGCAATCAAACCAAGGTCTCCAACACGCTAATGCTTTAATCACTTGGTTTCGCAGCTGCTTTGAATCCTGACAAATAGTTTTCTTATGGTTATGAAGGAGGCATTTTTTCCACAAGAATGTGGCAAATATAAACAGTCCCAACAAATTTGTGTTGTTCATTTTGACAGAAAAATACACACCAACTGATTCACACTGCAACCAGCATCTCATCCCTGCATACAACCTATGAACCATCCTAACAGCATCTTCGCTTCTCAGGATGGATCAGCAAGAGCAATGTAACAAAGTAATTAATCCCTGTCAGACAAGATACACTCATCAAGTCTATAAACAGCTCACAGGTAGATCGTTTATTCTCCTTGATTGTGAAAATAATACAATTTGGGACAAAGTCTTACAGTGTGGACAAGAAGTTGCAAGATTTTGATCAATTATTCAGAGAGGGGTCCAGACTCCATAAATGATGGGTCTGGAAAAGATTCAACAAAATTAACACCAGAATATAGTCTAGTTCTCTTGTGACCACGCTGTCTTTCCGTTGATGAAGTGTTGTGTGCACTTTGTTAAAACTTTGTATGTCCTGTTGAAGTCTGCAAGGTCTGCAGACTGTCGATAGGTTGTTTTGTGTCTCTCAACTCACATTGACAGTATCTTCACATAAGATGCACACAACCATTCTATGAAACATAATTTTTTTGCTTGTTTGTCTTGTTTGTTGTTTAACCCTGCACTAAGCAATATTCCAGCTATATGACGGCAGTCTGTAAATAATCAAGTCTGGACCAGACAATCCAGTGATTGACATCATGAGCATCGATCCACGCATTTGGGATACGATGACATGCATCAACCAAGTCAGTGAGCCTGACCACCTGATCCCGGTAGTCGCCTGTTATGGCAAGCATATGTTTTTACGGCAAGCATGGTTTACTGAAGACCTATTCTACCCTGATCTTCATGGATCTAATCATCTTGAGAAATAGGAGATGAAACAATATGAAGGACTACACCCATATACTTACTCAAGTTGATGACCTTAATTAGAAATAACTAATTCCCCTCATTTCATGGAGTCAGTACCTTAAATACACATTAGGTCCCTATTGGTAATACAAGATCTTGTGGCCATGATTATTGCTCCAGCCACAACAGCAATCTTGCAGCTCTTCTCAGCAACACAAGGCCCAGTCTCTGGACATGAACTGGACAAATAAAATGGACCCTTTATTCCCTACTTAAAAAGTTTGCAGCTGAAAAATTAAAAACATTTCAACTAACCCATATATTTTATTGTTCTCCAGAAGTCCCAAAGTCAAAATAACTGCAATTAGTACATGTCCAAAAGCACTCCACTAATGCATCAAACGAATATTTAACCAAACCGTATTTGACATAATAAGCGCCCAGGGCGCACTCAAAATTAGAAAAAGGGGGCTCTTCTTATAATATAGATTGGGTAAGAAAAAAAAAACAGGGTTGAAAGATCAGTAATATTGTGGTTTATGCTGACAGCCAAATATGATACAAAAGAAAAGTCTGTGCGGTTTTACACGACATATATATTTTCCAGAATTTAAATGCCCATAATAAACATTATTTACAGACAGGCCAATATATTAGCAAATATCACTGTGGGCGCTTATTAGAGAAGGGCGCTTATTATGTCAAATATGGTAATTTTCATGAAATGACAAATACATAATGATAACGAATTTATACCAACGGCCAGTCCATGGTCCAACACTTTCATCTGGTGTCAGGGGCCTTTTATACAAGGTGATTTTTATCCCCAACCCCATGAGTGTCGTTAGTTAAATGAAGTGTGAGGGCATCCCATCCTTGAAACCAAGGACTTCAGTTCCCCATCTCTCCAAACAAACCCCTGGGAACCTGCTACAGGAAACCTCTGACCGCTGAAACTAGAATTGAATTGTGCCATAAAATAATACCCATAAAACTCATTTTGAACAATGACTCCCACGACAACTCTCTCTTGGTTTGGGGCTTGACTTTTTTTCAGTTGTTGATTGATTTATGATTTGATGGCCTGGTTGTGCAGTCAACATTTGTAATCTGAGCTTTCAGCTAAAAAATAAACTATGTTTATAAGGAACACACTTATAACGAACTGATGGATATAACAAACTCATGCTTTGGTCCTGGACCCACATGCACAAAGCTATCTTAGCGCTAAGATGATCTTAACTCCCATACTTAAACATAGGCTTACAATAGTCTTAGCGCTAAGATCTTTTTGTGCAAGTGGGCCCTGGCCATTTGTTGTAAATATATGCTGTATATAAACTCATAATGAATTATGGTTATAACTAGCTAAAATTAGAGGTCCCTCTGTTATTATGGTTCTGTTCTGATGTTCAAAACCTTCCAAATGGCATAATGGTTTTCAATGAACAATGGACAATATCTTAAAATAACTGTAGTTTATTGTACATATTTGTTCTTAAGACATTGTTCAGCAGAATAGGAGAGGCATCAGAAGGCATCTGCTGCAAACTTATACCACATCATACTCAGATCTGAGCTTCTGAGGAGGAGATGTCAAAGGGTCTCAGTGAACTCCAATTGGAAATAAATATGCTATCATAGTTGGTCTTCTTAAAATACAGGTCTACTATACCGGAATCCTTTGCCAGCATATCTGTCATCTATTTTAGATGATTATGATCAAGATCACAAAAACATACTCAAGACCTAGGTTTGGAGAAGCATGTGGGAACATTAATCAATGTCATTGTATCACATTTTATAGAAAACAAACCCTGAAAATCTTTAAATATTGAAAGCTCTTGAAGATCAGAAGAATTTAATTTCTGATCTCTGTCATATCATCTAGAGAACTTTTATATGCAGTACCTTACGGACCTACGACTTGATATTAGGAGGAGGAGTGAGTGAGTGAATATGATTTAACGCCGCTTTTAGCAATATTCCAGCAATATCACGGCTGGGGACAGCTGAAATGGGCTCCACACATTGTATCCATGTCAGGAATCGAACCTGGGTCTTCGGTGTGACGAGTGAACGCTTAAACCACTAGGCTACCCGACCACCCCTTAGGAGGAGGAGGAGAGGGATGGAGGGGGAATTGAAACAGTCTGCTTCTTAACAACAGGTGTGTCAGTATAAATACTCAAGGTAATTTTAAGCTCTTTGGACTAAGGGCATACAAATTCTCTCTTCTTTTCAAATGTAATTTCAGGTTTGGTATTCAAACATTCTTGAAACTGTTTTGGCAACAAACCTCGAAATATTAGCTGCAATGATATCCTCTACGTTGGAGTTATGGAGATCATTCAAAATATTTAATTACATTTTGCATCCCAAATGATTCTCAGACTTTAGTGTTCAACGTATACTGTTAAATCTAAGACTTTACATGATGTGAGCACAAACCCAGGCAGGACTGAATAGTGATGCAATGCAATAAAACTCCCATGTTCCATCGCCAATTAAACTCTGCCACTCTCCGGCGCAGACAACATGAAATATTTAGAGCCAATTAAACAAGTGAATTTTATTTGCTGATAAATAAGACACAGCAAGATAGTGCAAGAAGTCAATGTAGGATGTAAATGTCATTGACGTTCAGATCCCTTGCCAGACTTTGATACTCTGTTCAGATATAAAGGGACTTAGGATCTACATATATGACATACTTCGTCAGGAGAAACACATGGGGAAAGTGATCGAGTCACAGCAGAAAGATGTAGCATTGCAAGCATGGGTCCATTTTCAAATACTAGACCACTCCTTCCCTGCTTGTTCTATAAAGACTTCAAAGAGTGTCATATGATGCTTGCTCAGATGTCGTTAGATCAAGGTTACAACACCCAAGGCCCCAGTAAAACTTCAAAGAGTTTGATGGTAGATAGGTGGAGGACATTGCCAAAATTGATGCATCAGTGACAAAACTTATGTCAAATGCAATTCCGTATTTTGACTTGTACACAATGTTACCATGTTATAAGACATATAATCAGAATTCAGGCATCACCATGAGCACCAATTGTGCCCCTGTTCTTACTCATCAGTTTCTTTATGCAAATGAATCAAATTTTCTACTCAGGTTGGTAAAGTCAAAACAAGGTAATTTGGCCAAGAAGAAACTTTAGCTTCAGGTATATCGATGATCTGATATCATTCAAAAACCATCAAATAGCCAATTCCCTTCCACTTATTTACCCACTACAGCCATTGGTGTTTACATTTCACAACTTTTGAGGTATGCTCTTTCTACAAAGATTTCATAGAGCGTCACACGACTGCTGCTAAAAAGTTGTTTGATGAAGGTTGCCCTTGTTTACTCACTATCAGGTCTTGATTCATTAACACATGCATATGATATTGTTGGAAATGTACATAAGACTGCTTGTAGCAGAGGTTTTTTTCTTACGATTATGGAAAGGGTTTTGTTGCTTTTATTATACTTGTAAGCAAGTCTTATGCTTTGTTTCTTATTGCAAAACAAAATATTTCAAATATAACTCATATATGCATGATGTTGCATACTGTCATAGTCAATAATAATTCATTGAATGGGCAGTGAATTTACTTGGCTATACATGTTGGTGAGTTTGAAGGTACAGTGAATGTTCTTGGCTATACAAGTTGGCGAGTTTGAAGGTACAGTGAATGTACTTGGCTATACAGGTTGGTTAGTTTGAAGGTACAGTGAATGTACTTGGCTATACATGTTGGTGGGTTTGAAGGTACAGTGAATATTCTTGGCTATACAGGTTGGTGAGTTTGAAGGTACAGTGAATGTACTTGGCTATACCTGTTGGTGAGTTTGAAGGTACAGTGAATGTATCTGGCTATACAGGTTGGTGAGTTTTGACAAAAGACTGTAGAGAAACCTGATTGTAAACTTTTAACTGTGTTCCATGTTTTCACTTTAAAAACACAAAACACAGTTTGTGACAAATGAATGTCAACGATTGCTATGATTGTGGAATCAGGTTTCAAATGTACTCTCACATGAAACTTTATTTGTCATAAAGGTATCAGTTTTCTTGATGCAAACACATGATCTAGAAACTACTTTCATAAATGAGATGAGTGTAGGTTTTCACAAAACATCCATTACCAGTTAGATTCTTTTGGTCGAAGAGTCTCATCTGATACACAACAATAAAGTAGAGACTTGCTCTCAACAACATAACCCAAATGTCAACTGAATAATTTCTGAAAGGTCTTGACAAACTGTCCCTTTAGGAAAAGATTGCAGAAGACTCACATTTTCTTGAACTTTATATGAAAAGGGATTAGAAGCTAAAGTACATTTCATAGTATATATGCATTCATTAAAGTTAGAATGCACTCCATTTTCTGGCTTTCTGGTTTAGACTCTGGATTGGACATAGATTTTGAATGCTTATGGAAAGATTCGGGGTAGAATAGTCTTCAACAACCCATGCTTGCCATAAAAGGTGATAATGCCTGTCGTAAGAGGCGACTCACAGGATCGAGTGGTCACTGGATTGTCTGGTCTAGACTTGATTATTCACAGACTGCCGTCATATAGCTGGAATATTGCTGAGTGCAGCGTTAAACAAAAAACAAACAAACAAGCAAAAGGAAAGGGTTTCGTCAGTTTCATTGACAAGACATATACTTGATACTATTTGGGTAACTGCTAGATTGATACATCTCGTATATTATAAACTGGACCTAACAGACAGCTAAATTGGTATCTGATCGACTTAAACAAATTCACTGGGCCTGTCAAGTATACCAAATATTTTGAGGAAATTGTGTGAAAATACAACTATATTTAAAGACACAAGTAGTGAGTGAGTTGGGTTTAACGCCTCTTTTAACAGTATTCCAGTTATACCGCAGTCTGTCATCTTAATGGGGGAGGAAAGCCCGAAGTGGTGCAGGTCTCAGACATTTAGCACTTCAGTGAAACCCACAAGCACGGGTATGGTGCTGACAAACCTAGAATCATAATCAGGGTGAATCGGGATTCGAACCCACAATCATAGGTTTCTGGCATGTCCAAGGGACGCAACTCTGCACAGCGAATCGTGGAGCCTTAAGACGACTGGGCCACCCATGCCCCCGCCCATTAGATTGTGTATTTACAGAACAGAATCAGAGAAATACACAAACTTTGGCAACACCATCTCAATATATCATCTATTACCCTGTCCTGTGTAAACTTCCTGTCCTGTGTGCTTCTATTTCACAATTTGGCAATCAATATGGGTGGGATGGTTGAAGCAACTGCCAAAGGTCTTTGAGAGATCAATTTCTGGTATCCCCAGTTGTTATATTGCTTGAATATTCCTATAGCCATTCTCACTCACTCTAAGAAGGATGTGAAGATGTAGAGTTGTCTGTTGTAAAGTGGATGTACCCAATAGTCTTTCTGAACCCTTTCAATTTAACAAAAAACATATAAATCAAAACTAACTTTGATTTAGCCTTGTAATTTGTGTCTTCTTCACACAAGGTAACTATGAAATGCCTGGTACTTTTTCTTCCCTGTTGCAGATGTAAGAAAGAACATAGATTTCTTGTAAGGATTTTCTATTCAAAACGAGGTGAGGTGAGGCGAGGCAAGGTGAGGTGAGGCAAGGCAAGGCAAGGTGAGGTGAGGTAGGTGAGGTGAGAATATTGTGTTCAAGATTATTGCACTTATATAGTGATGTACATGCACGTGTGTATCTGTCTGCTTGTACTAGTCCAGACGTTTTATACTGCTGGGCCACTGAGATACCATGCCGCAGTTAAACATGAATACCCCACTCAGACACGGTATTCTGACTCCGAGCCGACCAGTCTTGTTTTATCCATTTGATGCAAAGCAATAGCCAAGGTAACAACAAGTAGTCTTTTTACATCTTTTGGTGGGACGCAACTCCGACCTTCCAGCCCCTGGGCAAACACTCTATCCACTGGACCATATTACATTTGTTGGATCTTGGCAGTAATCAGTTGTGTACACAGTTATCAAATTATGTGTAAGTGAGAGAGTGAGGATGGTTTTATGCTGTTTTTAGCATATTCCAGCAATATCACAGCAAGGGTTCACACATTGTGCCCATATGGGAAATCGAACCTGGACCTTCAGCGTGACAAGCGAACGCTTTAACCACTACGCTACCCCATATGACAAGTAGGATACACCGGGGGCCTCTATGGTTTGACTGCAAAATGTAAATTTGAATCCACTAATGTAACCGATACTGCTGTGCTATAATTCATCAACAAACTACAACTTCTATTCTTCAGCTCCTGTATTTTAATAAAGTACAACTTTCAACCAAAGTATACTTTTTCTCAATTTTCAAACAAAATAAAAAAACGTTTCAGCAAATTGAATGGCCCTAAATACACAAAAAGTCGGAGATATCTTGCCTTAGAATGTAATATCATAATAAATCAGGTTTTTTAAGACTATCAATGCATAAAGAATTTAAAGAGTTGCTGAAAACAAAAAAAGTATTAATCTTCATTTCACAGATAACTCCATAGAATTGTTCTGTACACTCCTATAAAGAAACTTCAGGATATAAATGAAATAGATATCCCTTTTATTTTACAAACTTTATGCACTTTTTTAATCACAGCTAAAAAAGCATGTTAGTTAATCAATACCGGTTTGTATGAAGTGAACCATCTCATCCTCAACGCCTACACTGCTGTTTTCTAATGTGATGTTATCCCGACCTCTCGTAAATAATGTTTCTTCTAGAACATCCTTATTGCTTAACAAAAAATTCCAAAAATAAGTTCTTCTCAACAGACTCAGCTAACAGTGAACTCATCGCAGTAAGACATATTAAAATCAATTTGGAGCTCAAGAGTAACCAGCGTAATCTACATAGACAGTAATATTGACCTGGAATAGCTTACTCCCAGGATGATAGTAACAGACAGGGGTTCCAGGACCTGACATGAGCTTCTATGTGAATCACCACTGGTTTGCTACCTCCCCGTCAGTTGCTGGTAATAACATTTAATTGAGATTATATCTTCTGAAATGAATGTCATCTTCAACTTGTAACTGAAGAATTAATGTCTGGCATCAACAATTGTCTGTGTCCAGTAATATCGGTTTAAGCCCCAAAAGTACTGGTGTACCTATAATCTAATGTTTCTACCAGGTCTCGGGACTCTCGTCGGTGTGATATTGTGGGATGTTCGTCTCTGAATCTAGCTGTTACCTTTATTGACACTGTCTCGAGTTCTCACCAAATTCTCAAGTTACAGAGGTTAGACTTGACCTTGAACTGGTCCTATACCAGTTCAACGTATGCTGTGTCGCTCAAAGACGCCAAGAGTTTACAGGAAACTATAAACAAAAAATAACTTGACAGACCCTTGATGCAAAATTAATACATGAATTTGCTACTTGGGTTTCAGGGGGACATCCACAATTGAGGATTTGCTTTTTGAATTTCTGGCACCTAAAGCATACCTACTGACAAGAAACATTGAAATAATAATTATGTACAATAAAGTACATTAAAAATCAGATATACATTTTCTTGTCTTGCAATATTGCTAAACTATTTAATCAGCAGTCCTCTATTAATATGAACAATCCTCTAGTTGCCAAATTTATACTCACTAACAAGGAATATTTGTCAATTTTATCTGGTACTTGATGGCAAAGAATATATTTATGTAAGAACCCTGTTTATAGAGATGTTCCTATGGAATCTCCAGACACCCTCTTGTTAGTTCCTTATGAAAATAGATGGCAGACAAAACGTCACAAAGACAATTGTAAGCCCTGGCAGAGTGGGGCTGTCAGAATGGTCAATATTACTTTAGAATATACCAATAGATGTTAAGAGATGGTACTTTTTACCCTGCCTGGTGCTCAGCATTAAGGGGGTAAAATAAGGAGTGAGTGTACTGTGTTTCAATAGGGCATTCATGTTGAACTGTAGCATGGTATCTTCGTGGACTAGCATGATAGAACTGGAATTAGTTAGTTCGGACTAGTACAGACAGATTGATGGAATGACGGACGGAGGGGTGGACAGGTGATCAGACAGACAGACAGACAGACTCTTGAATGCCACGTTAAACCCGGGATAATTTGTTTTTAACACCACTATATTTCATGGCCTGTCAACTTTATTTGGGATGCAGGATACCACTTTGGTAAATTTGACCAGCACGGGTATGGTGCTGACAAACCTGGAAACATCATCAGGGGTGATCGGGGATTCGAACCCACGGCTTCTGGCGTGCAGAAGGAATGCAACTCTTCACTTCTAATCAAGACACCTTCCACAGCCACCCATGCCTTCCGAAAGACACATAGCTCTACGTAAATAGTGATGGTATTATTCCGACTTTGGTGTTGCAATTTACAGCAACAGTGAATATTGTATTAAGATATGCACCACAATATATTGCATGCATTATTTCATCTGTAATTTGTTTGAACCTGAATAAAAAACATACAGACTTCCCTTACACCTGTTTTGGCAACTGGTGGTTGAAAAGGTCACAACATATTTGTAATGGACACAATTTATACAGGAAACTGGTCATGAATAGTTTTGCTTTTTCATCATAGGAATCTGTTGCTAATTTCTAAATTTTATAATTTCAATTTGACTTGACACTTATGTAATCTTGATGAAAATATGCATGACTTTGAAAAACTCAATATACTGGTATTTTCCAAGCGTATTGTGATACATATTTATTTGTATTTCCAATTGTGGTGTTCTGGTATACCAGTAATATCACCTCAATTCATGAACAGCTAACCATTGACTACAATTGCTAATTGTTAGGGACTATGCTCTTGCCACCTTTGAGTCATAAAAACTTGGAATCAGGTAATTCAGACTAAACCTACAAACAGAAGATGCAACATCAAGTGGGTGAGTGAGTGAGTGAGTGAGTTGGGTTTAACGCCGCTTTTAGCAGCATGCCAGTTATATCACGGCATGTCAGCTTAATGTGGGAGGAAAGCCCGAAGTGATGCAGGTCTCAGATGTTTACCACTTTGGTGAAACCCACGAGCACGGGTATGGTGCTGACAAACCTAGAAACATAATCGGGGCTAACTGGGATTCGAACCCACAATCATAGGTTTCTGGCATGCCCAAGGGATGCAACTCTGCACAGCGAATCGTGGCGCCTAAGATGACTGGGCCACCCGTGCCCCTTGCATCATCAAGATTAATCAGACATAACCCATTATCCTCATCAGGAAGGAACAATGAAATACAGGGCAATAATGAAGATGGGTGGATTGGCACTGAAATGCTTGCATCCCACCGAGGGGTCTGGCCCCTTTCAGAAATGTCTGTTTAGGCATTTAAGCAGACTGTCTACGAACTGATGAGAAAATGATAATGTTAATATTTATCATCTATCAAGAGTATCACATGGCTGTAGTTAAATTAAGATGTTGGTATAAGTTGGCTGAAAGTTTTGGGAAATATCATATCATAGGTATCATATCATAATTCTTACTGATTGAATACAAATGAGGAATAGAATTTTGATATTGAAATTGGTGATAGGGTTTGATTTGGTCCGCTAATTCAATTTTTTCACAGAGCAAGTCTATGTGTAAATAAAAAAAATATGAAATTTCAGGAGCCCATACCCTGTTTTTTTGTCATTTATTTTTTTATTACGACTGTATGTCTAGACCAATTTATTTTTATTATGGCTGAACCTATAGCCTACACTTTATAAAAGTTGATTGTTTTTAATTTTAATCTTGTTTTAACATTCTGACATATTAAAGCAAATTTCTGTTCAACAAAAGATATTAAATTAGTTGGCATTACTAAGTCATTATAATTCCTTCTTAATCATCATTTTAATAACAATTGTTATGATTCATAATCATTTTCACATTTATTACAAACATAAGGCAATTAATTTTTTTTATAGCTGGTTTATGGGTGTTGGTATTGTTCTAACAATGTTTATGGTCAAAGAAACAAAAGAATTTTCGTTAAATTAAATTCCTGAATTTATGCCCCTCAACCGCACCCACAAGACACATGAATGCCTCCATTTTCCCACCTAAAGGACCGCACAACCGGATATGTCAAAAGCACTTAGCCATATATTTTATATTTTGCAATGAAACCTCTTTTCAAACAAACAAATTTGAGTAATATATCATATTAACTTATTTTTTTACTTATTTTTTTTGTAAAATTACTGTTGGCAGTATTAAAAAAATATCTGAAAAAAATATATATATTAGCCATATATTTTGTATTTCGCAATGAAACCTCTTTTCAAACAAACAAATTTGAGTAATATGTCATATTAACTTATATTTTTACTTATTTTTTAACTTATTTTTTTACTCATTTTTTTTGTAGAATTACTGTTGGCATACATATATATGTCATAACTCATAGCTATAACATTATTGACATCATTCGAAGTCCACCCACCCAAAAATATTCCACATCCCTAGGGGCTTTGCCACATTTCACAACCACAACAACCCACTTTTCCTAACCCTCCACCACAAAAGTCATTACAAGCAATCAATCTATCATCTGAGCAATAAAACCCCACATCCTTCGAATACCCATTATAACATTCAACAGAGAAATAATCAGAGAGCGACATCATCAGACCATTTCACTATTACCCAGCAACAGGCACGGTAATTCTTGGAGACATTCACTCAACCACTCGCTTTCCTTGTCCATGCAACACAGGCAGGCTATGGTTCAAGTGTGTTGACTTTTTTACCAATATCGTCTCTCCTTTCTCCAGTTCTCCTCGCAAGAAATGACAGTTTTCCATGCAATCGAGGTTTTAGTGGTCACAAAGAACTCTCATAAAATTGACTAGCCGTATAGATTTATGCAAATTGAAAGAAAATAAGGCAGAAGTGTGCTTGTGAGTATTCACCATCCCCGCATTACATCATAAAAACACTCAATCCAGGAATTTTCATCTATGAAATGTTCAACAAATCAAGGAGACTAACATACAGACGAGGCTCCATTGAAATTCAATTTTTCACAGACCCGGACATGGAATCTATTAAGACATTGTGTGGTAAATTGGGATTTCCTCCTACTATTTAAAAAAAAAAGAATATTTTTTTGTAAATGTTCCTCTTTCGGTTTGAAGACGTGCAGGTCATAACTTGTTGGCAAATATGATCAACATTTTTTTGAAATTGTTGAAAGTTAATAAACATGACAAAAGGGCTTTCCCTCTGAGGAATCATTTTGAATAAATGAATGTGATGTGGAAGTGGAATAAAGAATTATGAAAGATGTACAACTGCACCATCATTATGCAGCACACCTTTCAATCAGAGAGCAGTTTTGTATAAATTTCATTAATCACTATATCTCTATAATTAGCCACTACATATTAGTAACACAGTCTTCAGAGACACATTAGCAAAGTGAGCATTAATCTGCAGCTAAGATCATAATTATCATAAATCAATCATTCAAGATCAAGCAATTGACATATTTTGTCAAGTTAAGTTAATAACTAACATGTATGAATATTAAATTTCAACCAATAAGTAATGATAACGTATATAATTGTTATTGATAAATTTGCAACTAGTCAACTGATTAACATCAATGCAGTTGTTTTCCTCCTCTTATTTCCATTAAGGACTACAGAGGTACTGAATAATTTAATATTTACAATGAAAAGTGGGAAATTAATGCAGTCATATTTGGAGCAACTTTCTTGATGTTATTTACAAAATGAGTGAGTTGGGTTTAACACCGCTTTTAACAGTATTTTAGTTTTATCACAGCGTGTTAGCTTAATGTGGGAGGAAAGCCCGAAGTGATACAGGTCTCCAACATTTACCACTTCGGTTAAACCCACGAGCACAGGTATGGTGCTGACAAACCTAGAAACATAATCAGGGTGAACCAGGATTCGAAACCCACAATTATAGGTTTTTGGCGTGCCCAAGGGACGCAACTCTGCACAGCTAGTTGTGATGCCTTAGATGACTGGGCCACCCGTGCCCCCTGTCATTTGCAGAAAATGTTTGTAAGACAAAACAGTGGTTGAAATAATGATTTCTTTGTTTCATGTTTCACAGCAGTCGACAAATAATCAAGCCAGGATTGAAATCATGAGCATCGATCTATGCAATTTGGACATGATGGCATGCATCAACGAAGTCAGCGAGTCTGACCACCAAATCATGTCATGCAGAAGTATTGACAAATCATTTAAAGCATAAGTCTTCAAAACTATCTTTAGGAATAGAGCATTTGAGTGAAATTGACATATTTAATGCATGGCTATCATTGCGACCTTGACCTTGCAGACAAGTCACTCATGTCCTCTTCGATCTGGGATCTGCCCTAAGGTGACATATACATAGTTTTATTGACGAACATTAAATCCTTCTCCAAACTTCTCAAACTTATTTTTCAGGCTATTGACATTGAGGATGACCTTGACCCTTGACATGTCTTGACATGACATGACTTAAAAACATTTCCCCAATCTATAAGGGAGACACAGAATAGTTTAAAAAACAAAGTGCAATGGAGGAAGTCAAATTCTGACAAAAACCTGACAGCATCCCCTTTAACATGGGACTCGTAACTGCAAAGAAACCAATATTATCCCTGAATCCCATGGGCGAACTGGCTAAAGGATATGTCTGACCTTCTGTACAAACGAAAATATACCTTTCTCTTTTATCAAAAATAATACTTCATGTGTAAGTGTAAGAGTGAATATTATCCTACCCTATTTTTTATCCCGGGGATGAAATTCTTTAGTGTCAGGATGATGCTCCCTTGTGAATTTGAACCCATACTGGTGTGTTTAATCCTATCAACATGTATTTACCCCCTCATTTCCCACCCCACCCCACCCCCCAACCAAACATGAAAATGCAAGAATATTTTTGTCCTCTAAGTAATTGAATACTTCGGAATACTCTGTTCCATCCATGGTTGATCAAATCAACTGACAATGTCAATGTCAAACCTCACAGTCATGAAATCATGTGATCAGTTGACAGCATGAATGTCATGACAGCATGCACTGCATGTGCAAAGGAAGTCTGTCATGGGATACACTGATTCAAGTTAGTGTAAATTATCCCAGGATACATTTTCCTATTTCCACTTAGGTATGTTTCACTTGGATGAATTACCCTTAATTTTTGGACATAACCTATCCCAGATTTCCCACACTAAGGAAGGATACTATACTCTAGAGTAAAACTTCCCCCGGGATAATATTTAGCTAGGATATAATCCTTGCTTACATGTTCATGAGAAATGTCCAACTGGAAACAGTTCTGTAAATGAATACAGAGCCAGGCAGTACAGAAGAATGTTTTGCTAAAATCTTGTCATGTGTTTCTGTTTTGGATTTCCCATTGTCTGCATCCCATTGTCTTAGGGTATGGGATGCAGGAAGTCAACAAGTTTAATGACTGGTCTCTCGTAGGGAGCAACTCGAACTTGATTCCGTTATCCATTATCCATCATGAAGTCTGGTCATCCATCAACCAATTTACCAGATCCGTTGATCATCCATTAACTACACATGCAAACTTACTACTTCTTGTAACAGTGATAATCACTTCTTAATCCATCATGTTCCAATACTTCCATCATCATCCATTCATCCATCAACAATCCAGATTCTTCCATCTTAAAATACATGTCCATACTCTCACCCATTGTGCTCACTCTCCCTCACTCACTCACCCACATGCAATGACCCCAAGAATTTGCCATACTATATGAATAAAAAATGAACACATTCCAAAAGAGAACAAAGCATGTATCATTTCAGACAATGCCATAATATAAGAAATACAACAGCCTCATCTCTGATTAATCAATTGTCAATTTAGAAAAGAACAAGTTAAATTTGAAACTTATTTTTTATGAAAGATTACCCTTGGTAACAGTTGCTTGGAAACTGTTCATTTTATTTGCTTGTTCTCTGAATTCTCCCAAATGGCCAACATTTTAACGTGATGCACATAGTAATTGATTATTTGATATTAATTTTGCTAAGGTTGGTGTGTTTCAAAGGTAGGTTAATGCATAGTACCAGTACACATGACAATATATGACATAACAAAGCTACAGAGAGGGAATCGATTTCACAGATTAATTTCCAAATTGGCAGCCAAGTATTTTAATCTTATATTTTTTTTTCATTTAATGATCCATCAACAACACCAATCATTCCGTGTGCAGTGTCTTTGAACAGTGAATTTTATATTCCAAAATCCTTCTCATTATCCCCATAGAAGACTACAGAACACTGATGTCCTCATTGAACCTAGCTTTCCTCATCAAAATGTCTTACATACTCATGTACCTTGTGAGCTTAGAGGCTGAACAAGACATCACAAGTTCCCCTGCCCTACTGATATGAAACTTACAGTTATAAATTATTTTCTTTGTAGATGTAGGTCTCAAGTACATAATTGATGCAGTACTTGACCGTCTGCTACTGTCGGCCATTTTGAATTTGGAGGGATGGGACAGTAAAGTTCCCACTCATTCAGTAATTACAGGATAACATAAAACAGACGGACAATCCTTTGGTGTCTCTCAATAAATAACAGTAATTAAGGATGAGATTAATCAACTGAACTGGAGAGAAATGTGCTAATTAGCTAACACATCTCAGAGTTGTAAAACAGAAATAATAAATATAATGCTTCTGTCTAGCACAACTTAAACCACGTACATCATTTTAATGAATAATACTGTATAAAACTTGCACAAGAAACCCTTTTGCTTTTTTTACAAGAAGATTGTATCTAAAAAAACTCAAAATCATCAATATTCTAAAAATTTAAGGTGGTGAGGTGAAATGGGGTCGAATGTTGCGTTCATCATAATTGCACTTACATAGCACTGTGCATGTCTTAAAATTTAAGATTCATTTTGATAACATAGGAATGCTGGACCTCTTTGTCAGATCTGATTTGTGATTCATTTAACAATATTAACTTATCAGAAAATCATTCATGAAAAAACTCAAATCATGCCTCCAGAAAGTCTGAAGAAGTGAAGAACCCAGTTCAACTTTTGGCACATAGCGTGCTCAGCTGATCAATTGGTACAATACCGATAGTAAGACAATTGGACAGGTCTTCCCAGAATTCTCTGCAGTACGCGTGTCAAGTTTATTGCACCAAAGCAGTGACATTAAAAATACAGGATCAAGCAGCCCTGACGACCAGATTATCACTGCCATAAGCTGGTTAGGTGATGCTGGGCTAATTAGAGTCAAATGACTTTACCTCTGTTCATGAAGTTAATGAAAGCTCCCTGATTGAGGTGAACTAACGATCTATACAAGTGCACAGAAGGCACATGATAAGAACAGAAGGCACACTATGAGATAAATCTTTACAGTTTGCTTGGGGCTGTTTAGCCTTGATTCCAAACATAGTCACTTCCGGAATGTTGCGTAGGCATTAGGGAGACATAAATCTATATAGTGTTACACTGTGTTCACAGTGGATAAAGAAGGCTTAGAAACGTTATTCTATGCTTTGTGGCATTAATACCCTAATGCTATGATTGGTCAGACATTGCACCTAGCTTTAAACAGATCCATCAGATCTGGAACTGACAGAAATTATGGTGACTTCTCATAAACATGCTGGTAAAAAATTATCTGCTATTTTCGACTTTTTTCCTTCCCTGTTTTTTAGGCCCAGTATAATATATTTGGGCAAATAATCGAGACTGGTTGGAGTCTGGCACTGATGTTTTATATTTATTTGGGAAAGGCATACATTTGGTTAAATCACGACAACATGCCTCTGTATTATAGCTAATGATCATCTGCTGAAATCACTAGCCGAAAGTTAATGTATTGATTATTATTTATTTAAATTGTAACATACCCCCAAAAATAAGATAAACTCTGTTTCAGAAAAAAATTAGTCATATCACTGTATGTCAGTTTAGTGTGGGAGGAAAAATCCCAAACAGCTCTGAGATTCAAATTGACAATCAGTGGTTCCTTGTCCACCGAAGGGACACAACTCTGCACTGCATATTGTGATGTCATAGATTACTGGGCCAACTAGTGTCTAGTCACTATTTACATGCATTGACATTTACTTTGAAAAGTGCATGATTAGATTGTGAGTGAATGAGTTGGGTTTAACACCCCTTTTTACAGTATTCCAGTTATATCACAGCGTGTACATGTCAGCTTAATGTGGGAGGAATGCCCGAAGTGATGCAGGTCTCAGAAGTTTACCACTTCGGTGAAACCCACAAACACGGGTATGGTGCTGACAAAAATAGAAACATAATCGGTGCCAACCGGGATTCGAACCCACAATCATAGGTTTCTGGTGTGCCCAAGGGACGCAACTCAACGTGAATTGCGGCGCCTTAGATGACTGTTAGATTGTATATTTACAGAACAGAATCAGAGAAATACACAAACTTTGGCAACACCATCTCAGAATATATCCCCTTTTACCCTGTCCTGTGTAAACTTTCTGTCCTGTGTGCTTCTATTTCACAATTTGGTACCACTTGAAATTAATTTCTGTACATAATCATTTAAAACAAAACAAAAAAAAACAACCAAATGCTTCAGGACATTCTAGTGCAAGCACTTGTAGAATTGTGTCAGTTGGGGGGCCCCATATCCGTTTTTCACTAATGGCCTCTGAACATGAGCAATCATATGTCACTTGTGGTAGCTCAGAGTACAGTATTCAATTTTTGACATTACTTTGCACCTTCATTTTGTAGGTTGGGACCTATATTTTCTAACCTGGAACCCCTACAGTTCAAGGCTTGGAGTACCCTGGAACAATAAACAACCCTGGTTATGCCTGGATGACATGCAAGTCCAGTATGGTCCGTTATGACCAGCACCCACGCTAACCTAGGTTCACATGGCGTCCCTAAGGCAACACCTTTTTTATTTGATGTTTCACAGATTTAATCCAGGTTTTCCACACAAGGTTGGTTGAAATAAAATTAAAAATAAGTATCTATGTCAATCATTTACCGGGGTATATATTTATTTATTTATTTACATTCTGTCGTGGAGTCAAACTGCAGCTGGCTCCTTGAAGCACTGATAGTGACATAGACATGGATTTTTTATGTAACATTTATTGTTGTATAAGAGGGTCTATGTTATTATGTCTACCGTATTTTAGTGAGTATAGTGCACACTTTTTTCCCCAAAAAAACACAGCTGTGTAGAAGGGAGTGCGCATTATACACGCCATAATGAGTTTTGAGCCCTCCCCCCCCACCCCCCCCCCAATGCAAAGACATTACCGTGAGCAGCTTGTAACACCGGAAATACCATTAAATCCATACTGAAGTATGCAAATCAATCATGTAATTACACTGTCTGGTTATAAAAAGTGTTCATTGTATATCTGGACTTATGTTTGAAGCTTATTTCATTACTTGTTCCATGTGAAAAAAAATAACTGGCAATCATCTGCACCGAAGTGCTACGCTTAGGGTTATTATTATTCTAAATATATTTAGTAAAAGATGCAACTATAATAACATCATATTGGACTATATTATTCCTGATAAAAAAAAAATAGTTTCAGATACAATTTTTTCCAATTCCTTGCATCAAAATCTTTTAAAGTTATATCATTGGGTAAGTTTTAACCGATCACAGGTAGATTAAAAAAAAATGTGTGTACAGCTGATTGCTGTTTCTGGCTTAGTTTACGAGAAAATACACAAGGTAATCCTAATCCCTGGATGTAAAACAATGCCTAGCAGAACAAAAAATACAATCTAAACGGCAAATCAACATGTCTGGTGATTTTTTTATCTCAAATTTCAAATTTGTACTGACCAAGTTTCTCATCACACGTTCATTTACAGGAACTCGCTGAATATTTTTCTGCGCATATTATTTGAAACTTTTTTTTTACAAAATACTGAATCTGCTGGAGGGGGCTGCGCATTATACTTAGATGCGCACTATACTCAAGAAAATACGGTAATTTATTTCTTGGACCACCTGCTTTTCAGTAAGGGCAGCGGGCCCGTGAAACGAAAAATACAAAATGTGTGGCCTTATGCAAGTTTTGGCAACTCATAGGAATATCAAACGAACAGATATAATTAATTCACTTTGAAGATTGTCACTATTATTCCCCAACAGTTCTATCAATTATAATTCCAGCTAAAAAGGAAATTGGCTTTCAAATTCTTCATTATGATGGGGAAAAAATATAATTGGAACTTGAATTAATGAACATGTTCTAAGCTGGTTTCAGATCATGTCCAAATGGTTTCATATCAAAGTTCCAATAATGAATCAAGCCACGGTACAGTAGTTCATCTGGTACAATCAGAGAGGTTGATGTTTAATGTGCACTCAGCAATATTCCAGCTTTTTGACAGTGACCTGTAAATATAACTGTACTAGACAATCCAAGGATTGATATTATGAGCAACGATCCATGCTGTTGGGGTCAATGACATGCCAAGTCACCAAGTTTGGCAATATAAGCCAATATGTTGCCTCTTACAACCAGAATAGGATACTCGGGACTTATTCTGAATCCCACAGGATAAGTTATTGGAGGTAAACATGCACATTGAACACTCTAGCCTCAAGAAAGCCCAACCTTCCACTACTACATGAATAATCTATCAGTCAGGTTTCACCCTTTCACCACTCAATGCCTGTTTTGTCAACAGCCAAGAGGCAAATCCTTCCCTGGAGTCCACATTGGGATTGGGAACTTTTTTGTAACTTTCATGAACTAATATGAATATAAAAAAAACAAATACAATTAATTCAACTTGAAATTTATTACAATTATTCCGTTACACTGTTCTATCAATTATATTCCAGTAAAATTATCAAGGAAATTGGATGTCAATTTTTTTCATTTTATGGGGAAAAAAATCTAATTGGAATTGGAATTGATGAATTGCTCAAAGTGGATTTCAGGTCATGTCCAAATGGTTTTAGCCACAAGGAACCCCAACAACGATACCACATAAACTATTAGGTTTTACATTTTAACCACACAATCCCCAATTTGTCAACACTCAGGACAAGCAACATCCTGCCCCTGATTCAATATTGGGGACAAAGTCTTTGAATGAAGTGGTACAAGAAAGGCAGGGAATTTATGGTTGTCAAATTCTTTATTATGAGGAACACATTTCAGAGTATATGTTTACTCCTTCATCATTCATCATTCACCATACACCTGATGAAGGAGTAAGCATACACTCCGAAACGGTGTGTTCCTCATAATAAAGAAGTTGACATCCATAAATCCTCTGCCTTTATTGAGGATATTGTTACAGAGAGTCTGATGCTCTCTTATGTTACAATCAAATGGCTTAAAGGCTGCATAGTAATATATTTTATACTGCAAGAACTCTTTCCCAAAAGAATAATCATTAAGTCAGTTTCAAGTATCAAAGAACCTGGGCAAAGAAACAAGATCATTCAACTGTCGGCATCTCATTTCAAACGATTTATTTTTTCTCTCTACAGACATCACGAATATCTGTTCATGCACCCAAAATGGAGAGAATTTCTGTCAGAGAATGTAACTGAGAGAGTGCATGTGAGAATGTGTCTCTGAAAAAAACATTTCTTAGTTTTTCCCAACATTTTGTCTTCTGTGTGACCTGCCTGTGCATTTGGTCAACACTTCTAAAGGTCCACAATTTCATATTTCACATATACACATATTTCATGATCCCTAACATATTTTGTGCAGCATATTTTCAATCTATTTGATGCCTACAATGTCCTACGAGTTTGACATGTTATACTATTTAAAAAAGGCATTGTTACGCATCATGATGGTGCTCATGCATCATGATCCAAACCACATTAGAACAAACAACAATATTAATAATAATAATTAGGTGATAAACATACTGTGTTTTCAATGTAGAGCTTGGTTACCTGTAGATTTAACTGCTCTAAATTAAATTTCGAACCGAAAGTGCAGCGTGAGGTTTCAAATGTTAAATTTAGCACTGTTAAATCTACAGGTAACCTAGCTCTACATTCAAAACACAAAATGTTTATCTCCATTCTACCATGACTAAATAAAATGCAAACTCTCTGGCGTATGCAAATATATTGAGTGAATCGGCATGGGTTGAGTCAAGTGTTTTGAGAGGGTTGTCGATCAAATCAGCTGTCTCATTCAGAGGGAATTATTGTTATTTGATACCTCTCATTGACCAATCACAACCGAGTATTTTCCAAATTCATGATAGAATAATAATTAAATAAACGACCCACATCAGTATAGACTTTCCTCCCACATGAAGCTGACACACCGGAAAAAATTGTATTACTGTTCAGAGTGGCGTTAAAACCTGACAGTGTTATTGCACACAACCACCAGATTGCTTTCACACAAAGATTCAATTCTCCAGGCCATGCACCTATGGAGAATATATTTTTTAAAAACATATTGGTATTTAATTTTTTCTTTGATGATTAAATCATTTAATCTTGATGCCTTCAACAAAACTTAAACTTTTTATAAAGTTTCATTTGTTCCCAGTCAATTTCAGAGGCCCAAAAAAGGTTGCAATTTTGTATCTGTAAGCCAAGCCAAGGTTCAACTCTCTGAGCTGTCAGTGTTTATACTTTCTGAAGAGTTTTTCGATATATTTATATTTGTATTTCCTCAGAAAAGAAACTAAACTATTCAATTTCAATGACCTTATGATTTTTACTCCATGATGGAGACATACATTCTTCCAATTATTAGGACATTAAGGGCAGCAGTTCTGAGAAGAAGGAGAAAAAGTATGTTTGCAATTTGTCCAATGTCAAAATGAAATGCTGATATGGTTATCTTGTTTGTTTGTTGTTTAACGTCACACTCAGCAATATTCCAGCTATATGACGGTGGTCTGTAAATAATCGAGTCTGAACCAGACAATCCAGTGATTGACATCACAAGCAACGATCCATGCAATTGGGATACAATGACATGCATCAATCAAGTCAGCGAGCCTGACGACCAGATCCCTGTAGCTCGAATACTGCTGAGTGCAAACAAACGAACAGATATTGAATACAACACATCTGATACTCTCAAGCCAGTCCAAAATATTTTGTGTAGATTTCAGGTTTCAAAAATGAAGAGAATCTCAGGGCTCCTATCTATTAAGTACTAATACTCAGTTAAACAAAAAATGTCTTAAAATATTCTCATTTCAGAGATCATATGTTAAACAAAGGCCAGATATTTTTAGTTTCTTTTGGCCCAATAATTCAGGGAGACAGACAAAGAAAAATAATGTAAAATCCAATATCAAATATTGTTTTTGATTTCCCCTCGTGATTTGTCATAATTGTGTTTTCAAGATTTTAAGATGAATTTTCAACAGGTTTTAATAATAATAATTTTTTGAATGAATTATTTATATTGATAGCAGAAGTAAATTAGTTGGGGTTTTTAATATCAAAATTATTTCAGGTCGGCAAAATAAGCACGTTTCTTTTCAGTTTTAAATGTTTTTCACATTTAAATTCCTTAGAGTCAGCAAGATCGTTAAAAAAATATATGACCTAAGCACCATACCTATTCTCAATGGTTTTGTGAGAATAATAAACAACTTATACGTGCATCAAGTTTTGCAAATCTAGAAGTTTCTGATCAGAAGATGTTTACAGACGATGACCAAGCAATAACAGGCAGGCCGTGACATAGACTCACTTGAGTTTATAGCTCAGTTGAGCCAAATACCCAGAAATAATTTTATTTTCATATACAACTTATCTAACTTTGAACATAAAACAGATTCCTTTCCATTTGGCTTACAAAAACAATGTGCGAAAAAGAGCTTAATTTTATCACCAAGCAGCATGACAACATAAAAACATCATAAGTAACTTTTATTACATCATTTCAGGGATAAAACAAGCATATTCCCCTCCACTATTTCACATGAAATCATGCCATATCATTTCATCCCAGGAATTTAGACCACAATGTTAATTTACTACAGGCTTAATAGCCTCTGTACATGCATGGATAGAAGTAATGTAAAGTAATCACATACAAACATGAATAAAATGGAGAGAAAAGGCAAGATACATCACAAAGGAATATTTCCAGAAGATAAAAACGAATTTAATAGGGTTCCATGCAAAGCCAGGATTAGCTTAGCATTGATGGAACAGTAACTTCATAGGCATTTTGTCATAAAGAATATGGACTGTCATTAAAAGGAAAAATAAATATGTAATGACCTTGACCTTGAGATATGTATGTATAGGACAGGCTGACTGTCAACAACGTCTGACCGCGGCTGTGACGTTTCATAGACTAGGGAGAGAGTAGGTACCCTTTGGTAAAGGGCAGTCACTTTGTCGGACAGACTGATGGATTTCTGCGAAAGCCAAGTAAATACAATTTGTGTAGGCAATTATTGTTTTGCCTATATGTAGTTACTCCACTGTATTAGAAACAGGTTTCAGTTGGAACTATATTGGCTACTGTCACTGTCTGACTGACACATCACTTACCCTCTGAGTCACGATATGGCTGAAATATTGCCGATGTGGCGTAAGGCATAAACTCACTCACTCACTCACTTACCCTCTGACGTAATATTTATTAATGTGCACATTCTAGGAAATGTTTAGGTAATGTTTGCGAGAGATGGGAAGAGATTTTCGAGCACAGAATTGAAGAATGGCATTATATGACCACCACACTGACAACTGTTGGTTACAATTCAGTAGAAATTGCTCAGTCATTATTTTAGGGATATACACGGAAAGGTAGTAAATCGGGAGATGGGATGGATAGATGGATGGATGGATGGATGGAACTTGTGAATCATTTTAAGGAATGGGAGAGTGAAGGTCATTTTTTGCTGCAGTCAGCTAAATAGGCAAAGGCAAACCAGTGGTTGATAGCACGAACAACAATGTATGCAACCATGATGATGACACTCAATCAGACATGATGCACATTGTGAAAGTAACTGAATAAGTGGTTGGAAGCCACTTTTAGAAATATTACCACATCCAATCATGGCACACACTCTGAAACTTTGCATGACACCACTGCCACAAGCTAACCTGCATCTCAACTGACCAGAATTTTCTCTTGATTGTGAACAAATGCCCTAATTAAAAAATCCTTGCAGTCTGGTCAAGTGGAAGCCTTTCAATCTGATTAAGGCCTCACTTATTTCATTTCATGTTTCACAGATTTATTCCAGCTTTTCCACACAAGGCCAGTCGAAATAAAAATAAAAAAAGCTACCGGTATGTCAATCATTTATTTATTTATTTATGTGAAAGTAATTCTGCCATGGAGTTAAACTGCAGCTGGCTTCTTGAATCACTGATAGTGATGTAGACATGGAATTGATATCTAACATTTTATATTTTACAAGAGGTTCTACGGTATATTATCAATGGGAGACAATAAAAATAAATATCTTTTTGTTTTATTTATTTCCTATCCAGCTGCTTTTCAGTAGGGGTGGGGGGGCTGTGAAAAAAGAAATAAAAAAAGTGTGGCCTTACAGATTGCTGTGCATAGTAATTCTGATATGCTACTACAACAGTGACATTGGGGAGTATGGCAATATATAGCTATACACATTAAACTGACTATCGATAGTTTTCCGTAGGGCATCGATGACTGCACATGGAGCCAAATAACCATTGTAAACAAAGCATAAATACGCAAATGGAAATAGTTTTCATGTTTTCTCATACTTTCTCAATGAAAGTAAACCATTTCATGACATATGTTCATCTAAATATGAAGACTATTTTCAAGTGAAATGGACATAAAACAAATATAATTTGTTGAATGCAGTGACGTGACGTGACGAATCATCACTTCTTGCTGGCCTGTGGCAGATGTACGAGGCTGACCACAAGGAACACTAGGTGATCAGAGTGATCAGGGATGGATTCACATTATAACAATCTCCTCATCGTCTCATCCTCATCAACGCAACCTTTTTTGTTACCCTTCACAAAACATTATATTTGAGTGACTTATAATAATTAAAATAGCAGTCTTTCCAGAAATAAAAAATTGTTGTAACTACATGTCAATATACTGTCTTCACTAAGATGACCTCAAAGCAGGGGTCCAGAAACGGTCACATGCACCGGACAAGTCCGATTGGGAATTTCAAATGTCCGGTTTAAAATATTGCTTACCGGACATTTAAATTTTTCTGTCCAGACATTTTAAAAAACAAACAACGCTACCTTCAGGGTCCAAATAATTGATGAGCGTTATCGTGTCCCTTCAACGACTTCAGGTGAATAAACAGGCATAACAAATTTGGTCAAAAAAAGTATGAAATTTGATATAAAACATCACTAGACACTAGGCTCAAAGCAATCAAAAACTTGTTTGAATTATATATATATATAAAAATTAAACAGGAAAGAATACAATTAACTCCACATATAACCAACACCATTGTTACCAAAACCATTGGTACCAAAACCAGCTCAAACACCATAACCAAAACACACTCCAACACAACATTCTACGGTCTCAACTGGCCTCACTGGAACATATTATTTTTTCATCACACACCACAGGAAACACTCCCAAATTCGATTCTGTCGTGTCAAGAATTAAGACACGTGGCACGTGGTCTGAACCAACAGGAGGTGAGCATGCTCCGACCACCAAGTCCGCCATCCCGACAACACCGACCTCAATAGGACTTATTGCCATCCCAGACATGTCCGTCTGCCCCGTCTCTATTTGAAGAATCCAATGACAATAATCTGCTAATTTTCTTCTTTTATGCACATGGTCCAGACATATCTGCCTCACCTCATTCAGTGTCAATTACAAATACAATTAGCAATGTTTACACAACAAAGCAAATATTAAAGTCTATTGATAGGGGTCCTCATTTGCATAGAGACCATCGGGGAAGCTATGAAGATCTGCCAAATTCAGTTATCAGCTTAATTGGGTTGTTGGACGGAGTAAGGTTGTTAGAGATCTTCTTAATAAAACATATATTGTCTACTGTTGGTTGGAAATGCAATTTGAATTTCGGGTTAGGGTAGATTATGTCTGGTGATCAGAAGGGAAGGAGTATTTATGTATTATACATCTCTTGCGTCCTGGGGAATTCCATAATTTTCATAAATCTAGTCTCGACTAGAGAGAAAGATGACTGCCTTTTTCACACACTAAATAACCATCCAAAATCAAAAAATGTTTTGCATTCAAGTTTTACCCAAATCCTTGGTGCATGCATTCAGTGCATGACATGCATGATGTATGCATGCGCAAGTTAGAATTGGGAAACATCAGCCAGGGTCAAAATGGCTACCCTACTACCAAATTGAGAGAGTTTATTTTTTCCTGCAAAGTCATCAATATTACCACTGTAGTCTGGACCAGATAAACCAGTGGTTGATAGTGGGAACAGCAATTCATTTGTCAGAGTATACAAACACAAAATCAACGTATACTCACCGCCAAAAAAAACTTGAATACCATACATGTTTGTTAATTTTAAAAGACTCACTCATTTTCAAAAGACATGCGATTGGTTCGATGCACAAACGAATATACTGGTATGTTGTGTGAACCAACGCTCATGAACCCATCACATGTGACGTCATAGAACCATGACTCAAGATAAACCATTTGTCTCGGATAAGCGTGTAAAGTTTGGAGGTGAGGTGAAATGGGTTTTAACGTTGCATCCAAGATTATTGCACTTATATAGCGAGGTGTAAGCACATGTGTGTGTGTGGCTGCTTGTACTAGTTCGGACTGATGCCGATTTATAGTGCCAGCTCACTGAGATACCATGCCACAGTTTAACATGAATACCCTACTTAGACACAGTATACTGACTCCGAGCCGACCAGTCCTTGTTTTAGCCCCTTAATGCCGAGCGCCAGACAGGTGTAACAACAAGTACCATCTTTTAACGTTTTGGTATGACGCGGCTGGGCATCGAACCCCGGACTTTCCACTCTCCGGGCGGACGCTCTACCACTAGACCACGGAGGCTGTCATAAAGTTTGGAAATCACATGCATCATATTGTGATAAGAATGAAGACACTCTGTGATAACACTTGGCTGATTGATAGTTTCGTCATAATTATCATTACACATGGAAACATCTCTTCTTAACTTACATACTTCTCTATGTTTCTAGGGGTCGCGTTTCTTTTGGCAGTGAGTATATCACAACCATGACGATCACCCAATGTCCACCTAAGATTCTGAGACTAGTGCTGACCAAATGAATACAAATCCTTCAAAACAGGCTCCTATGTGACCCAAATCTTACACACACCTTGTTCCTGCCATAAACAAAGCATAAAACATGAATAATTCATTGCCATCTACTTAATGACATTTGAGTTTACGGTTGATTAGCTTCCCATGTAAAAGACTAGAGTAACTAACAGGAATTCTGCTACGATGCCTAGTCAGTTTTATCGCGCCCCTGTACATGTTATGAAATAGAAGCCAGCCGGGTAAATATTTAATATTTCATACCATTCTTGATGTAATAACTTCAGGCAATACTTTTTCGACTCATCAGGCATAAAAATAACCTAATCAAACAAAACTTTCCAATTGAGAAATTAGCCAAACACACCAAAGATGCAAGCTGCTGAATATTTTGGGCATGATTTTATTGAATTAATTCATCAAACCTAATAAAGTTTTTCTTTTGTTTTAGGCCATTAACACTAATTGAATCAAGACGCTATGTCCTGGAAGGGCTATTCCGGAACCAACAGGGGAGATAAATATCACAGCTTGCTTCGTCACGTTTTTATCTAGTTTTCAGCCTTTTTTTTAGCTTGTAACCGATATCACACATTTTAGTCTGTCAGGCCTTTCAGCACTGCCCAAATTGACAGACAGAAATCCAACAGGTTGAAAGACAAACTGATTTAGAAGCGTCCATCTTTAGCAGATCCTTCAATTACAAAATATCGGTGGATTGGAGAATGTGCCAGTTGAACTCGGTTGCCTTCGAACCTGACAATATCGCTTTAAAACACTAAACGATTGTGTCAAGAAGCAATGAAGGTGTTGAATAAGGAACAGATAGATAAGAGCAACACACAATTCCACCATGATACGTTCCCATTAATGTGTAGAGTTAGATGCACTTACTTCATGCATAAAAGCAATGGTAAATGTCTATAGCAAGACCACACTCCATTGGCGCCAACTTTTGGTCGGTGTTAATTAGCTAAATGTCCCATTTCAAAGAGGTGATGCTTAGGAGAGCATTAATTTTTCAGCCACTGGAGCTTTTTTGTAGTCTGGCTTCGTGATGCGTGCTCTTAAACAATACATTGTCTTTTGATCAAAATAGTCTCCATCATGTCAGTGGACCAACCCTTTCGTGGCAAGTTTTCAAATGTCCCAGGGCAACTCTGTTTATAAACTTTGTGGTAAAATATGCATCTGCATTCTGGCATGGAAAAGACTAAGTTAAACCTTTATGTTGACTTACACAACTTAACCTTACGTTTTTTGTGTCAGGGATGTGTTTTGTGTGCCAAGGGATAGGTAATGCGGAATTAAATTGTTAACTATTTAATATGTACTCAGACAGATCATTTTTTTACTTTCAATAGTTTGGTCTACTTTAAAGTTTGCATACGTTAATGAACAACTGCAAGAATCAAAATAAGTGGGTATGGTTTTAAGCCAATTTTAGCTATATCACAACGGGGTTCTGACCAAAGGAAAACTAGTGCATCACTCCCATTTCAAAGTATCAACAGACTTCTTACTGTTCCAATCTGGACATAAACAGGGGCATATGTCTCATGCTATGGCACTACAATACATTGTGCAGAGTTGCACGCCTTGGTTGTGCCAGGATCTAATTATGGATATTGTACAAGTGGTGAACATCTGAGGCCTACTTCACTTCAGGCTTTCCTCCCACAAAAAAAATAACAAAATATTAACATTGAAATGACAGACATCAGTATCTTCCCAAATCACTTCATGCATTGCAAATAATTTAACAATAATGAATAATAATAAATAATAATAGTCCATTTATATGGTGCTGTACTCCATGCATAAGCATGCTATATTAGTGCTTAGACATTTATTAACCCAGTCAGTGGATCAGTGTGCACTCAACAATCCTTCTCAGCTCCCTGGGGAGTATACAACCAAAGCTGCCTGTTAGGCGCTAGAAGATTAACAACCACATTGCCATCTCATCCTACCGGGTACCCATTCATTGCTGGGTGAACAGAGGCACAATTCGAACAAAGACACTTGCCAAAGGAGACACTACTTGTTCTACATGTGCTTCAGTGGTCTTCATTATAATGGCACTGAAACTATCACCAAATATTTATTGTCCAGTACCAGGAATAAGACATTTCAATGATGAATGAATACATAGTTCTATGGGCGTTTCAAGCCACTTCTAGCACAGTTCCAGTAGCATCACCGTGGGGAACACAAGGAACGGTCTTCACACACGTTACCCACATGGGGAATTGAGCATGACCTTCGCGTGACCAGCCAAATCTTTAACCTCTACAGAACCAAGGAAACCTCAGGGATTATGTACAAAATGACATATGAAAGACAACACAGTGTACTTCAAATATTAGCACAACTGGTTATATAGTAAATTATGAGCATTTAAGGACACACTAAAGAATCATTAATGTTTGACTCAATAGGTTCAGCTGCTTTAGGTTCTATGATCTGAATATTTTCTAGAATGCTTGTAAAACTGACATCTTCACATGCCATTTACAAGTTAAAGAAACACACATAACATGCATGTTAATGAGAGGAAAACGCATGGGAACTTCAAAGTTTAGACATCTCTTGTTCCAGTTGTCAACTTTTGAGATGGTGCCTAATTAAGCTCCAACACTTAAAACAGTTTAAAGAACAAACAGATTGTGAGAAACAAAATTAGAGACGACGATGAAGTCATATTTCTTTTCTAGAACAATTACAAATTTTTAAATTAACGCAAGTGTGAATTAAATTGCGAAAAAATGCGAGTTGTCTTTGCTCGCATTAACTAAACATCGCATTTAGTTGTTAGTTGGCACAGAATAAACATTCCTGATACATGTAAGACTATCAATTTACATGTGATCACCATTAGAGTCATGTGTTGATAACTCCGGAATATTCATCCTTAAAACTGTCCACACAATCTACAGAAAGATAAATAGGTTAATTATTGACAGTTTTATTCTAATGAGACCCACAAATTACTTGAGATAACAGTTTCTGTTTCTTAAAGACATTTTATTTAAGAAATCAACGAGTGGTTGTTGTTTATCGTACAATAAAACACTGCAAGGAGAATAAACCATGAGGAGCACAGCCCTGAGTGGTTTATTCTCTGCAGTGATGCAGGTCTCAGGCATTTTGGTGAAACTCTTGAGCACGGATATTGTGCTGAGAAACCTAGAAACGTAATCGGTGTGACCAAGGAATGGAATCCACATCTTCAGGCATGTGGTGCCTTAGATTGGGGTCGACCATATATGGGTACAGTGCTGAGAAACCATAGCTGATACAAAGTGCAAATCTTGGATTCAAACAGTTTTCTCCTATATGTTCACACCCATGTTATTCAGTATATTACAAGAGTGAGTGAGTGAGTGAGTGAGTGAGTGAGTGAGTGGTCTTGACCCCGCTTTTGAAAATGAAATGTATGTTGTTGGTAGTAACATCGACAGAGAGAAGATTTTGATATTTTTGACCCCTCCTTCTTAAAAAAATGCTGGAGCCACCCTTCAGTGAGTGAATCTGGTTTAACACTGCTTGAGCAGTATATCACTCATATCATGGCATGTCAGCCAGATTGGGAGGAAATTCTGAAATGATGAAGGTCTCACACTGGTATGGTGCTGACAACCTGGAAACATAATCGGGGTGAATCTGTGGGTATGCCATGTCTGGATGAGTTTTATAATTTGGTAATGTGGATAGGTGGAACAGTCCATTTTACTGAATGAAGGGATGACAGCCAGAGATAATCATACATATTTTAATCAACAACATAATATAACAAGTAGCCACTATCAATAACTATGTGTCTCTCAGTGTCTCAGATTTCCAGATGCACACCAGTTAGTTCCATTCACCAAGACTGTGAGCAACCAGGTCAACATAGTCCATGATTGAAATGGTGCCAGCATTCAAACTGTCTTTAGCCCTTCTTAACCGTTGGTCAATGGCCATGTACTTTCTTTTCCTTCTTGGCTCACGCTGATGTCCATTTTGCTGTGCCAACTTCACCCATGTCACAGACTGTTCTCTCTTGATCAGTTTCACAAAGTCATACACATTTGGGTGGTATGTTGTAAGAGAGTTAAGCTTAAAGTGGTTATTAGTCCGGTGTCCATCATTTGTAAATTGGTTCCAAACTTGTGCTGACCAGTGCTGACCAGCGCTGCTCCTCCACCAATGTTGTTGTGACACAGTCCATGAACTTGACAGCGGCATCATCACCTGGTGCATCAGCAATAGCGTTCAACCAGACATTGTCGACCTGATGAAGGGGCACAACAGGAAGAGCCTTATCTCCCTCAGCTAGCTTCTGAAAGTCGGCATCATCCTTGTAACGAGAGATAAGTCCAAGGTGCTGAACTCTCCTCCACAGAGCCTTGTAAAGTGAAAATAACATCCACGTATCTGAAAGTTATCAAACACGGCTAATGCTGCATTGACGACGGCTTTCTCAAAGTCTATCTGAAGAATCTGGGGCTGGAGGTTGAGATGCAGTCTCTCAGTTTCTGTCTTCAGTAAACTGAAGGCTGTTGTGTAGGTTTCTTCTGACTTGTTGGGCAGAAGAAAGTACACTAATGGATGCATAATTCCTTGAACCTCTGCATGGATGGAGTATGGTTGTAGAAACAAACGAGGTGATGAAAAGAATGTGGTTTAAGATTCTTTACTCATGTGCAAGCTATACAACGCTAATATTCCCACTTAAGAGCAGTATGACTTCCCCGTTGCTCAACATGGCCTACTCCAGGAGAGCGCATGGATTAGTGATCACACAGATTAGGCAATCTGGGCTGACCAGTAATTAGACAATGTGGGTATTAATTGGTATAGGAAATTAGACGATCTGGCATGCTTAAGGGATGCAACTCTTCACATCAAAATGTTCTCCTCCCAAACCCCATCGGCATCTATTCCAAATCTCAAAATTCCCAAATTCTATATGAGCAACCCCTAAACCCCCCTCTTGGGTTGCACAGACCACTTTCGCCCCTTTCAGAAACACATTAAATGGCCTGGCCGGGCCCGTGTGCGAAATACGCATCAGTCAGAAAGCACACGTTAAATCTCCAAAGTAAGTAAGTAAGCACATCAAAATGGGGCAACACCTTCATGGTGTGAGTACACAAACCAAAGGAAAGCCACTGCTATCCCACATGGTGAGTGAGTGAGTGAGTTGGGTTTAACACCGCTTTTAACAGTATTCCAGTTATATCACGGCGTGTCAACTTAATGTGAGAGGAAAGCCCGAAGTGATGCAGGTCTCAGACGTTTACCACTTCGGTGAAACCCACGAGCACAGGAATGGTGCTGACAAACCTAGAAACATAATCGGGGCGAACCGGAATTCGAACCCACAATCATAGGTTTCTGGCGTGACAAAGGGACACAACTCTGCAAAGTGAATCGCGTCGCCTCAGACGACTGGGCCACCCGTGCCCCCCTATCCCACATGGAGGGAACAGAGACTTAAGTGATGATATATATCGCGATGACCCCCTTTGTGATACATCCTCTGTGATGGTATTACTGCTTCCATTGGATGACCCAGGTGAATCTGTGTTCACCAAGGTATAACCCAAGTTAACCTTGGTTGACCAATGTGCCATCATGTTAACTCATGTTACATCATGTTATCTCATGTTAACTCATGCTTAGGCTGATCTAAGTTGCCCGTACCTACTGACCCTTGGGGTGAGTGCTCACATTATCTTTAAATTGAATTTGTTTCATTTATTGATTCAATCATGAATAATACCATTTTAATGACTGTAATTAACTGGGTAGTGATAGCATTTTATATTCTGATATGGCTCCTGGACAATTTAACTTTCGATTGTTGATATAGATACTTTAGAATCAATAATGCAAATTTGTTAATGATTTTACATCTCTGCTTTAAACAGAAAAGATACAATGGCAGCTTTGCCAAGCCGTCAAGCACTTGTTGACCTCTCACAGTTGTGTGTTATAGCAACACACATGGCTGTTGTGTTTCTGATTCTCCTGGCTGACATTTTGTATTTTATCTCAGATTGCATTTTATGTGTAACATTCTTATTTCAGGTACTGAACTAGGTTATCTCTGGTGTAACCATGTATACACAATTTCAGCTTCTCTTTTTCGCCAAATCATAGACATATAACTGAAAAGAAGTTGAAGAAAATGGGTGTGTCCATGTGTGTGTGTGTGTGTGTGTGTGTGTGTGTGTGTGTGTGTGTGTGTGTGTGTGTGTGTGTGTGTGTGTGTGTGTGTGTGTGTGTGTGTATTTATAGTGCTAGACCACTGAGATACCATGCCGCAGTTTTAACATGGATACCCCACTCAGACACAGTATACTGACTCCGAGCCAACCAGTCCTTCTTTTAGCCCCTTAATGCTGAGCGCCAGACAGGGTAACAACAGGTACCATCTCTTAACATCTTTTGGTATGACACAGCCGGGGATCAAACCCTGGACCTTCCGCTCTCCGGGTGGACGGTCTACCGCTGGACCACAGAGGCGGTCTCAGACATGTGATAACCTCGGTCATGCAAACTGTAATAATCGAACACACATACTGCTATAGGATAACAAGACTAATGCTTACTTTACTGCTAAGTATTAAAACTGTTGACATAAAACTGATATGTTCTGCAATGGGTGGACCATCATAAAAGGATCAGGGCCCACGTGCACAAAGCGATCTTGGCGCTAAGATGATCTTAACTCCAATACACTGACATAGGCTTACAATAGTCTCAGCGCTAAGATCGTTTTAATTGTGCAAGTGGGCCCAGAGGTGTACTCAGTCCGATGTTATCTTGTTGTCTAATTTAAGGGAAAATAAAGTCAACATAGCAACTTTGGTGATTTTAATATTTCAGGGCATACTTAATCACAATGCTTGACACAAATTGAATTTGAAAAAAACGGGACTAGCGTGAAACAGATGATAAAAACAACAGGCGAAATCGTTCCCCAAACAAAAATTCTGCCACCGAGGGGATTCCCCTCCTTTGGGTTAAAACAGTGTTTGACGCACTGTGCAATTTCAATGGCCACGATGACAACAGGGCCCGTCTGCCTTAAATTTGTTAATACTTTCACCTTTTTTCTGTTTGCTTATCCCTGTGATTACTGTGTCCACAACTTATGTCACCTTAGTAATAATACTGAAGATGCCTTCGGTTGTCTACTCAGGAGATTAATCCCTGTCATGCATTTAATGTGTGGAATATAGGGCCAAGGTCAGCAGGTGTTTTATTACCCAAACAGGATGTTAGTAATAAAACACTAATTACTGAATGTTAATTGTAATATCCACAGTCATGATCAAAGGTTGTTTCACACATTCAACAATGTATGCAATGTTGTTATTTTTGTAGGATTAACAGGAATAAACGAAACAGTATAACAGCTAAGAAACACAAGATAGATAAACACAGCAAACACATCAGCCAATGGATACAGTCGTCACCGTTGCACCAGTAGCTTCAGGCCACACACCCAAATAGGTATGTTTTGTAAGCCGTTTATGGAACATGTGATTACATCATTTTCACTTGGACACTTAAATAATTTCTACAAATATTATGAATTTTTCTCTCTCGGGAATTGACTAAGTGTATCTTTGAAAATTGATATTCACAACGAATTGCACTCATTTTCGCACTTTACTTGCCCTTTAAAAGAACCATAAACACTTCCATAATTATAAGAAATCTCTACTAAAAGTTCACTGCTCTACAGAGTTCATCGTATGATAACAAATGGCACTCGTAACAAATGTGAGGATACCCTTTAAAACCCAGCCATCAGCAGAGCAAGGCGCCAAAGTCAGATCAGCTTTCACAGAACATTGGTCACCTTATACCAACAGTATACTTGTGATCCATCAAGATATAAGGAATCAGTTTTCTCAGAAAATAACTTGAAGAACAAATTTAGAACACCTACTATTTCATACTAAATCATCTTGCATTGTTATCTTGTATCTTGACATCTTCCATGTTTAAATGCCTCTGTTTATTTCATCATATATGACAGTGAGTTCCAAGAAATGGATTTTTTTGCCAATGTGGGAAGGTTTTATTTTTATTTAAATCTGATACTTTGCCAAGTTATTGAATGATCAATCCTGGATGTGACAAAATGGATTAAGGTTTCCAAAAATCTTCTTTACAGTGTGTCAAATTTTCATCATTTCCATAAACTTCATGAATAAATTCATTGAAAATCATGTTCAAAGTTTACTTAATAAGTTGGTCTTTTTATTGAATAAGACCATTTTATTGATTGGTATGCATTCATACATGTTAGAAATCCTGATTTACAATGTGCAAAGCATTACAAGTTTAATTCCATTTTCCTCCTGCTCAATATTTCATCAGGATACTAAACAGATTTAAAACAAGCCATAATACAATGTCTTTAAAGTGTTGTTCACACTTGTGTTCTACCATCAAGCCTGGTGAGGAAGTATGGTTTTTACACCAATGTTAACAATATTCCAAGAATATCACACAATGACGCACAACAAGAATGTTTTTCACACTTTTGTGTCAGAAGAGAAAATGAAACTTAAATTAAATTACATTAATGGGATACCATTTGATTACCTCATAACCAGGCGACTATGCTTGTCGTAAGAGGCGACTAACAGGATCAGGTGGTCAGGCTCGCTGACTTGGTTGATGCATGTCATCATATCCCAATTGCGTGGATCGATGCTCATGTTGTCAATCACTGGATTGTCTGGTCCAGACTCGATTATTTACAGACCGCCATCATAAAGCTGGAAAAGTGCTGAGTGCGGCGTTAAACAACAAACAGACAAACAAAACCTCACAACTAAACTTATCAGATGGTCAGACTCGGTGACTGAGTTGATTGTGTGTCCATTACTCTAACGTCATGGAGTCAAAAGCTGCCTTCAAAATTACTTGCCAGTACTATTTAATTGTCTTGAGGGCAAATAAAAATCAATTGATGGTATTCCTCATTGACAAGTTGCATTGGAAGGCTATTATTCAATGCTAGGTTGGCGATATCAACAAGATGGTGGTCAGTTCCATTGATTACGATAGAGTTTGTGAGAAATTCAACATTGACTGACTGACATGGAAAAGAAAGCCCTCAAAAATCTTTTGGATTGAAAAGGATGAAAGGATGTCTTCATGTCCATTAAACCATGCTGTGTCAAGTCCTATTTCCTTTTATCTTAACATTTAATTGGGCGGTAAAATATTATAAAAAATTAAGGGTGGGTAATTTGAGATTGCGAGATCCAAGGAAATTGATCTGGGGGTTAGTGTAGGTTTAACCACAACATGAACCCTGGAGATTCAAGGATAAACTATTGGATAAATCTTCTAAATCATAACACAATACAATAAAATAAAACAATGAGGTAGCATACTTTTTGATATTTTGAAATCAAAAGACTGCAACTCTACATACACATTATTGTGTGAAACACATATCGAGTACCCTAGATAAACTTCCCTTGAAATGAGAAAGTAAATTAATGCATTTGATAAAAAACTACAATATACTAAAACTGTCTAAGTTGTGTAATTCAAGTAATAACTTGTCAGTATATAGCGCTGTTATAGCTCAGATAACTGTCTACTGAGTTGTACATTTCAATCACTAATTTGTCAGTATATAGCGCTGATATTCTCTGTTACTGCTCAGATAACTGTCTACTGAGTTGTACATTTCAATTACTAACTTGTCTGTATATAGCGCTTATATTCTCTGTTATAGCTCAGATAACTGTCTACTGAGTTGTACATTTCAATTACTAACTTGTCAGTATATAGCGCTGATATTCTCTGTTACTGCTCAGATAACTGTCTACTGAGTTGTACATTTCAATTACTAACTTGTCTGTATATAGCGCTTATATTCTCTGTTATAGCTCAGATAACTGTCTACTGAGTTGTACATTTCAATTACTAACTTGTCAGTATATAGCGCTGATATTCTCTGTTACTGCTCAGATAACTGTCTACTGAGTTGTACATTTCAATTACTAACTTGTCTGTTTATAGCGCTTATATTCTCTGTTACTGCTGAAATAACTGTCTACTGAGTTGTACATTCCAATTACTAACTTGTCAGTATATAGCGTTGATATTCTCTGTTACTGCTCAGATAACTGTCAGTATATAGTGCTTATATTGCTCCTACAAGACCTCAGGGTACATAAAACATTCTTTCCAGTTTGCTTCTGCCTTTTTCAATCACTTCTATTACAGATTCCATTTCCAAAACCATAGGGCCAGTGGTCAAAAAGATTTCATACACAAATGAGCGAGTGAGTTAGGTTTGATGCCACTTTGAACAGCATTCCAGTTACATCCCAGTGTCTAAGCTTGATGTGGGAAGAAAACCTGAAAAGATGTAGGTCTCAAACATGTACAACGTTTGTAAAACTTGGAGAAAAATGAGCATGGGTACTGTGCTGACAAACCTAGAACATCAACTGTGTGAATTGGGATTAGAAGGGACACAACTCTGCACAGTATATCTTTGAAGACATATCGATCAACCATGTTACAAAAATTAATTAACAAACACAACAGGAAAAAACCCAACTGATTTCAAAACCTAAATGTAATTCCAAATTTATGATCAGCTTAATTCTCACTGGAGTAACTGATCCAAAAATATTAGGTATTTGAGAAAAAACAACAGATACTCATCTTTCACATTCAGAGTAGAATTTTATTATAATTTCATGCTTTTTACACATAAATAGCTTTGAAACTGATATAAGCTGCCATTATTTCCTACAAAAATCCTTTCATTTGACAGTATGTAATCTTGAACCTGCCTATTTTGGATTTTAATAACATTAAGTTAAGAAGCAAAACATTAAAAAAGCCAAGTAACATTTAAATAAATGGCAATTATCACTGTCAGACAATGGGTTACCAACTTTCAATGTTTCCAAGATGAGTAGGAATAAAAGTATTACTGCCAGTTTGTTTCCCCATGGAGTCTAAGACTTGAGTTTTTACAAGCCGCCATCAAATTGCAAGGGTATTGCTGTAGCGCATTTGGCATCAAACAAACATTTACTTTTTTATGCAAATTGTTTGAGTGAGTGAGTGAGTGAGTTGGGTTTAACGCTGCTTTTAACAGTATTCCAGTTATATTGCGGAGTGTCAGCTCAAAGTGGGAGGAAAGCCCGAAGTGATGCAGGTCTCAGACGTTTACCACTTCAGTGAAACCGGAGCTGACAAACCAAATTGTTTGAGTGGCTTAGTGCCACCTGTAGAGCAGGACACCTTCAACCACCTGGTGTCATAACAGATTTCAGTGATCCATTCGTATGATTTTCATCACTGTTCTGCTTTTTTCATCACCTTCAACCACCTGGTGTCATCACAGATTTCAGTGATCCATTCATATGATTTTCATCACTATTCTGCTTTTTATGCCCTAAGGAATCTGTTTCGGCAGTTAATTGAAACTGATTAATGTTTAACATTGACGTCTGATATTTTTTAAAACAGACAGTGTCACTACTGCCAGCTCCAATGACCATGTATTCTGGTCTTTGTAAGTTAAAATGTTTACTGCACATTGGAATGCCGTATTGTTTGACAGTATCGTTTACCCACTAGAAGCTGTGTACCGGTAGACTGAATGCATATTGCAAACCCTGGGCTTGCAACTAGTTTTGTTGTTGCACAAATACCAACACTCAGATTTCTGGAATATAAACAAAATATGCTCTTCACTTCTGCATGAATTACCAGTGTTTAGTCACTTTTAAATCTGTATCTTCACCATTGTATGTAATATTGTCAACTACCTGTTGTAAAAAACCAAACCTGTGGTATCAAAACTTACTTGTAAGATCTGCATTCAGGGGTGCTCATTCTCATGTCTGGTGATTTTTTATCTCAAATTTGAAATTGTACTGACCAAGTTTCTCATCACCCGTTCGTTTGCCGGATTTTGCTAAAGGGGTACCGTGTAATTTTTTTTCTGCGCTTGGTATTCAATTTTTTTCTTCCAAAATACTGAATCCGCTAGAGGGGGTGCGCATTATACATGGGTGCGCACTATACTCAAGAAAATGTGGTACATAATTTTTATCAAATGTCTGAGCTGTTTAATTGAGCACCTGGTCTAGCCTGGGATGGTAGTCATGGCTTACGCTAAGATATCACAGTTAGAGTTAAGGTTAAGCTTAAGCTTAAGGTTAAGGTACGTTTTAGGCATCAGGATTAGGGTTAGGGTAAGAGTTCAGTGTGACAGTTTGGGTTAGGGTTAGGCTAAGTCCTAGGCATCAGGGTGAGGGTTAGGGTAAGAGTTCAGAGTGACAGTTCTATGATTGAGTCTGTTGGGTTTAACGCCGCTTTTAACAGTATTCCAGTTAAATCGCGGCGTGTCAGCTTAATGTGGGAGGAAAGTCCGAAGTGATGCAGGTCTCAGACGTTTACCACTTCGGTGAAACACACGAGCACGGGTATGGTGCTGACAAACCTAGAAACATAATCGGGGCGACCGGGATTCGAACCCACAATCAGAGGTTTCTGGCGTGCCCAAGGGACACAACTCTGCACAGTGGATCGCGGCGCCTTAGTCAACTGGGCCACCCGTGCCCCCGAGTGACAGTTTGGGTTAGGGTTAGGCTAAGTCCTAGGCATCAGGGTTAGGGTTAGCGTAAGGTTTAAGGCTGCAGTTAGGGTAAGGGTTGGAGGGTTAGGGTTAAGCTTGGCATCAGGGTCAGGTTTAAGGTAAGGCTATTTGTTTCAGCTCACCACCATCTCATTTGCCAACCTAGGACATTGTTATTTTTGTGTAGGGTGTTTTTTAGTACAAATATAACCTGCACTTAATTCTCAACTGTCTACCTGTTACTGGAATATATCAGGTATGATTTACTGATAGACCTCTTGTCACAAATTAACAAGGACAATCGATAAAACAAGAACAAAAATGAGTCTGCCTTAAGAGACAGGTCACATTTAATTAAAGTGGTGTGACGCCATGGCTTTTACGTATTGCCTTTGACCAGTTGCATTGCATTACCTTTTGAATAATCATTCATTTCTTTGCACACAATTACAATTACCAATCTCATTTCAAGCAAAAACAGATATCAGGTGTTTTATGTGTCTGCAGACATTGTTAAAACTGGGCATCAGAAATTCGTAAAAATGTCGAAAGTCGATATATAAACATGGCTGCCCTGTCACCCATTTTGAAAATTTTCTCAACACATTTATAAATAGTTGTACTTGCAAGTGAAACGTTTCAGTCCCATGACATGTGAAAGCCAAGCAGACCATGAATCACAATGGGATAAGCTTAAAGATGAACACTCTACTTCAAATGTCAAATATTTAATAAATCTAAAAACTTCTCCACACTGAGTACCATCTACAACAAAGCAGTATTCTTGAACCTTGAAGCCGAACTATCACAAGCCAGCATCCAAGTTCTCGTACCACTCTCTAGGGATATGTAATTCATTTTTCAGACTATCATCTCTTTACTCTACATTTCCATAACCCATGTCCCGGCTTGCAAGGATTATATTCAGTGAGCAAAACAAACATTTTCCGAGCTGGAAAAACATGAACAAGGTTACCCAATCAAACACAGATTATATATAAACGAAAAACTACACTCATCGTAACTCCAATTTTACTATAACAGCGGTCTGACCCATATGAGCATGCATACATCATATATGCATTAAGACAAAATGACTCCCTTTTGATGTCTATTACACTGACCCTGGACTACAACAATTCTACATTAAGCTAACTCAATTGCTCTACAGACTGTTACATTTCTATAGAAATTAATAGATGGACTACCAAGTACGTAAACTAATGACAGACTATTTCTCAGTGTTTAAATGATTATGTCAAGCTTGGTTGGCTGTTCCTAAAGGACAATATTTCACATAAACAGAAGAGATTTAAGTGTCAATAGATGAGGATAGCTCCACCACAAGATGAAGATTCATCATCTAACTAAATTATTAATTTTGGTGGTGATGCACAAATGTATTAGGCAAGTGTCAGTAAAGTGAAACTGATTGTGTAATGCTAAACTTATTGTACTACTAAAGTGGTTTTTTTATGTATATTTCCCAATATCCTTTGCAAGAGTAATATAGCAATCAGTTAATGTGCTTTTAATGATGCTATGGCATTTCATGACCAAGCAAATAGATCATGATTAGGTCCGTCAAGTCATTAGCAGTGGTAATATCAATAGGATTATCTAATAAAGCTGTTGTTTGCATGATATTGCATTTCTTTCACATAGGTATAATTTCATATGATATAACTGAAACATTCAGCACCAAAAATATTTGCTTACAGTTATAATGGATGCCAATGACATTTTCTGTCATAAAGGTTTAATAAATAGTTTAAAGGAATACAAAGAGCATGACCTCCTAAGAGTGAGTGAGTATGGTTTTAAGCCGCTTTTGGCAATATTCCAGCAATATCACGGCGGAGGACACCAGAAATGGGCTTCACACATTGTACCCATGTCGGGAATCGCACCCGGGTCTTCGGCGTGACAAGCGAACGCTTTAACCACTAGGCTACCCGACCGCCCCTAACCTCCTAAGACCTCACCCTGCTTGACCTCATAAGAGGCGACTATTAGGATCGAACGGTCAGGCTCGCTGACTTGGTTGATGCATGCCATCATATCCCAATTGCGTAGATCGATGCTCATGATGTCAATCACTCCATTGTCTAGCCCTGACATGATTATTTACAGACCTCCATCATATAGCTGGAATATTGCTGAGTGCGGCATTAAACAACAAACAAAAACAACAAAAACTCCATCCACAGTTGATTTCCAATTCTGCCATGAATTGGGACAATTCTTGATTGTGACTGGTCAATCAGAGGTATCAAATCACAATAACCACCTGTCATTGAAAGACGATTGAACATCCATTTTACCACAAACGCTAATATGTACAGAAAGTACTCATTTCACAGTCATTGTCAGTTGGCTGTGTGTTTCAGTTCCAAATTCACTGTAGCAAAGTTCAATCTACAAGTAACCTTGCTCTACATAGAAACTCAACAGGTTTCTCTCTTCAGTTTATCAGAGTCATGACAGAAAAGAAGTCTGTAAGTCAGAAGTCAGAAAAGAATTTCTTCTAGTTTATCACAGTTCCTGGATCAATAATTCACAGATGTGGATTACAATAAAAAATTGAGAATAGTCTATTGTTGTGCTTCTGCAAAGACTTATTACTTATATCAGAAAAAAACTTCAAAGCAAACGTTTGGGAAAAGAACTTTCCCTTTGATTTACCACTCCGCAAAAGCATTATTTCTTTATTTCACCTTACTACCCCAATAACCTTTCTTTTCAGAACTAAATTAATAACCTTTTTTTTCAAATTGTATTTCCATTTCAACCCCCACAATTTAGTTTCAAACAAGTTTCAAATTATAGTAAGATTAATCAGGAAATAATTGAATTCTGGATAATATATTTGAAAGCAATGTGTCTGGATTTGAACCTGTTATTTCAAAGTTGAAAGCATAATTATTTCATTATTTCTACCACTAACAGAAGTCAATTAACATGATAGCTGAGCTACCCACGGGCACAGTAATTGAGCGATCAATCCACAGGTTGCACAGTGCATTCACAAGTTCCCACTTTACCCAGACATTCAATCAACCTATCCTTGTATAATCACAGATGCTTCATCCACGGCCTAACACACCTACACAAACAAGTATGTCTAGGTAAGCTTCCCATGTAAGTATTACGTACTTGCACCAAAGTGCAAAGGTATGTCCGAGGGGTAGCATCGTACAAGACCTATGTTTATCACTACTTGTAAGATGCCCCAGGGGATTCTACAGTTCAAAACAATAATTGGACTACAACCCATCATCACCAAGGCTCCACCCTCCATGCCATCTGAAGGGTATTGAGTGCATGTGTGCAAATCTACGGTGATAATGCATTAAATAACCACAACGATCAATTATTAATTAGACTTGATTAGTGGTGACTAATCAATCTGATAAACAAGAACGAGCCGCATGAAGCACAACCTTAAAGAGTCCCTCCTCGTTTGATGCCGGCTGTAGACAACAGCATCACTGTTGCGTATGCGATGTGTGTGGTCGTATTCACATACCTTGGGAATTAAATAATCATTGGAGTACTAACTGACTGTCAAAGGAGCTGTGGATGTGTCTTCAAGCTTCAATGAGTATTTAGCACAGGCGGTTCAGGAGCACAATTTCCTCTCAACCTATATTTCTCATCCAAATTGTGCGAGTGGCCAGTGTTGCCACCTACCCTTTTCACATACACCTGGCGTCATCTCTGATTTTTAGATATTTTGCCTTTTACGTCCAGTGGAATGTTTCAGCAGAATATCGTGATTATTCTTTGGCGTTGAAGTTTAGATTTAAGTGGGTCATAAATCAAAATTGAAATGCTGCATATTTTTAAACTTCTCAAAAGAGGTTAAAGAACACACAATTTTTTCATATGATTATAGTGAGGTGAGGTGAAATGGGGTTTAACGTCACATCCAGGATTATTGCACTTACATAGCGACGTGCATGCACATGTGTGTGTTTGTGTGGCTGCTTGTACTTGTCCGGACTGATGCCGATTTATAGTGCTAGCTCACTGAGATACCAAGCCGCAGTTTAACATAAATACCCCACTCAGACACAGTATACTGACTCTGAGCCGACCAGTCCTTGTTTTAGCCCCTTAATGCTGAGTGCCAGACAGGGTAACAACAAGTACCATCTTTTAACATCTTTTAGTATGACGCGGCAAGGGATCAACCCCGAACCTTCCGCTCTCTGGGCGGACACTCTACCACAAGACCATGGAGGCGGTTTATGATTATAGTGAATAATGACAGATTAACTATAGTCATTAGACAAAATTGTGTTTTTTTAACTTCTATTGAGTAGTATATCTCCAGGGCATCAAGAAGTCAATCTAAAGGGATATTTAGTACAACATGAACCTACACCGTAACGTCGCTCCTAAATGTAATAAAGAAGTTGTTCATCCATATATGTTATCCTTACTTAATAAAATGTGGTAAAGATCCATTGAATGATGCTTTGAAATTTTCTCAATTTACATCCTTAATGGAATCGTATGGTTTAAATAACGATTCATTTTATTATCATGATATATTTTATACAGACCTATTAAATGGTTTTACGTATCAAAGGAAGAAATGAGTATTTGTTTTGCAGAATTTCTGTAGGATCAAATATTCACAAAAATCTCCTGTGGCTTACATATCACATTCACTTAAACCAGAAGTTCCATCGAGGTATGACACACTTCCCAAACATACAGGTGAAAATGGGAAAAAAATAGTGGTCATGACAGGCCAAGTATGATTTCCGTGAACCATTTTTTCGCAACACAGTGGTTGCCATATATAGATGCCGGAATTAGCAGAGTTGAAATCTTTGCAAATTGCACTTCACATTACCATGACAGAAACCATTTGGATACCTTTTCATGTCAAGATATGACAGGCAAAAATGTCGTTAAAAAAATCACGCTTCCTTTTTTGGAATTTATTGGTTTTGGAGTGAACGTAAATCTATCATACCTCAAAGATTGTCCATGTCTCTGAAAAAATCCTTAAAATATTCTTAAAAACCTGACACTATTAGAGAGTGGTTTTTCCTGAACTCTGCAATTAGGTGCTTTTCAGGGCAAAATGAAAGTGACAATCTCACCCTGAGGGTTATCATACATCTTGTCGACACATCTCCGCAGCCGGACCAATCTCTCGCCAGCCGCCGGTCCAGATTCAATTTGAACACACCTCATAATGGAGGTTGTTCACCCAAGCTTATGTCTCTAAGAAATTAGTTCCATCATGCCGGTGTCCTTAGTTTCTATCCCAGCTACAAAGTGCCAAGGAAAGGGAGTAAAACTCAGTTTCTGGGAGTGGTTTCACTGACCTTGAACAATATGAGGATATTTGTTGTGATGGTGTGTGGTGGTGATGATGATGGTTACATCTTAGAGAGGTATTAAGAAGATGTAGCTTTTTATGGCCGAGTTATGGATTTGAAATTATTTCTTATTGTAACTCGGCAATGTTTTGGTTCTGGTACCTGTACCAAAATGGACACAGTGACTGTGAATAGAAACTGAAATGTGAAAGTCAATCCTATCTTCATAGATGATTATTCTTGTTGTGATGATAGCTGTTGCAATGACGATGATGGTGGTCGTGGGGATGATGCTGGCTGGCGATTATGATGATGAGGATGGCGATTATGATGATGATGAAACTAATTATGGCAGTTAGGGTGATAGTTGTGATAATGATACTTGTTGTTGCAAGGATGATGATGATTATTGTGATAATGGATGTTGTAGTGGTAATAATTGTTCTTGCAACATTCTACTCATGTGGAGAACAGAACCCAGCCTTGACCAGCTAACGCTTTAACCACTGGGCTACCCCAATGCCTGACGATGATGATGATGATGATGATGATGATTCTTGCAGAGATGATGATGATGATGATGATTATGGTGATGTTGATATTTTTTGCAATGGGGTGATGTCATCGTGGTTGGGATGATGTTTAATGCAATGATGATGATGGTTATTGCAATGATAATACGAGGGGTGATTGATATGTTCTGAGCCTTTTCAGAAAGACTTGACCTAAATACTTTAAAAATTTATTTTTCAACATTATGCTCTTCCACATTGATTAACTTTTGTGAACAATGAATAGGGGGGATTTTACATCTTCATCTCTTAGTCTTAATTTCATCCAATAACTGCCTCAAAAGTGCAGCATTACATGATCTGTTTATTTTCTGGCCTTTTGGAAGATGACACCCTTGGCATCCCAGAACACGGAGGTCGTAACCTTTCCAGCGGATGGGACAGCCTTTGCCTTCTTTGTTGTTAAAAGTTTTCACTGTACTGATTGTTGTTTGGATATGGTGAACCTAGGTTTCATTCCTAGTCACAAATCCTTGCCAGAATCTTTCTGGATCAGCTTCAAACACAGCAAGATTATCACAAGACATGTTGTGCCTGGTGTGTTCTTGATCAAGTGTCAGAACCTTTGGAAACTAACAATCTTGACACTTTCTACATTGCCACAGTTTAATAATAATGGAATGTACTCTCTCCCGGGACATGGTCACCGCACTGCACTGCTCAGCATTCGCTGGTCAGTCGTCAACATATCGCTGATTCTCTAGATCATTTCTGGTGTTGCTGATGTGACAGATCCTCCAGGACAGAGGTCGTCTTCAAGGCTCTCCCTGCCCTGGCTTTGGTTGATGCATGTCATCGATCCCAATTGTGGATCGATGCTCATGATATTAACAACTGGATTGTCTGGTCCAGACTCGATTATTTACAGACTGTCATCATATAGCTGGACTATTGCTGAGTGTGGCGTTAAACAACCGACCAACCAACCAACCCTGCCCTGGCTAACACTGCTGCCCGCCCCCCTCTTTTACAGTGGTATAGGAAGGGGCATCCTCCCCCAGTGTTGGACTGACATCTTTATGGATGGCTGTTTGTGTTGACCTTTTTCTGCAAGTACTTGATCCCTGCACATTCGTCAAGTTTACCCATTTCCAAAAGTCACAGATCTCTGCGTATTTTACTTACTAGCTGTCCACAACTAAAGAATTCACTATAATGCAATTCCCTCTATGTGAGGCTCAGAATTTATCTATCAGTCCTTGTAGACCTTGTTATGTGAATGAAACAGAAAATGCTACAGACTTGACTGAATATGTATCTGATGTATGTTCAACAAACAGCCTACGCCAGTAGAAAAAGTTGGGTGGAACTGTGACACAATCCAAACTCTTCTGGAATGGAACAAGTTCTTTTCCACAGAAAATGGAATAAATACAAAATAAAAAAAATAAAAAAGTTCTGTTCCTCAGGTTGCAGTATTGTAATTCACCTCAGCAATATCTCATTTACCAACATGACACTGCTTGTGCACAATGCCACACAATCAGTACATTCTTGCCACCCAATCCTCAATAATCAGCTAGTACTACAATCATGGGGTTCTTGAAATCTCAACTACCATGCTTTCCCCAATGAGAGACCAATGACCTAAAAAGGTTGTTACCTTCACCATTACAACTGCCTTACGATCAACTCTCCCGAAACAAACCGAAATAATCCGAGGATATGGCAAAACATATCAGATCGAGCGAGGACACCTCATCAACATCATCCAAGACATCCCCAAAGTCTTTCCTCTTTATTGACTTCCTAGTTTCACCATAAACATGTATCAAACCGAACAGCAATTTTACAAACTATTCATCATTCAGGCTCAAACTTAACAGTTCTTGATCCTGACAAATCTTCCAAATCCTTCAATAATTCCATGATTTTCAAGGTTCCTGAATACATTATCATGACCTCAGAAGGCTTTTCAAATGAACAAATCTTTTTGCAACTATATGAGAGTGACAATTCCGTAACATATTCCTGACAAGTGCGAAGTTAAAAACACATCACAACTTGACCAGGCAAAAAAAGAGAATAAAAATGCCATCTTGAAATCCCAGTGGGACAATCAAGAAACACCCAAGGGCAGATCAACTGCATGATATGACAAACGGCGAGTCCTACATCATATTTCGTCTTCTGGTTCCTGCACAGAACTATTGCCAGCTGACTAACCCAAATGACAAAATACGTCCCCAACACATTAATCTTCAGTGAGTTTATTTACAAAAGCAAACGGCCACTCTTCTTGCAACATTATTGGTTTCCCTTCAAACAGTCCATGCACCAAAGTGATTTGGAGTAAAATACGATCCGATTTGAGTCAAAAGTATTGCTGGTGAAATGTATTATTTCTTGGCACATGCTATTAATTCTTCAGAGAGTGTAGCAGCGTCAAGTACAATTAACATCATGAACATTAGCTTGGCTTCTATATCAAGATCCATAGACAACATATGATTGCTAAGATCTTTGTGAAGAAAACCAGAAATATTCTTGAATAATGTGTCTGATATTTTTGACAATTCATGCAGTGGTTTACATGTTCAATGATTTAGAGAATCCATAATTCTATATCATTTCAATTCTTTGTGGTGCAAATAAACAGTTTGTTGGATGAATGTTAGGGTTAGATGCTGGTGTATATGACGCAGAACCAATTGTACATGATGCAGGTCATAGTCATGCATTGGTGCAACCTTTGGTGAAACAACTGATCATAGGTAAGTGTTTACAAACCAAAGACCACAATCAGAACAATCTGAATTCAAACCCATGCTCCTGGCACAACTAAGGGCCACAACTCTTCATTGCAAATTGCCAGTGCCAGTGCCAGTACCAGTACAACACTTGGCCACTCATACCCCTGCTAGTTCTAAGAGGCTTCAAAAATTGGTACCGAGTGGCCACAATTGCTACTGGGACTGATGACTTAAGTGCCAATGGGTACATTCTAAGTTAACTACCAAGCTCCTAAGGATGTCACTTATGAAGACAATCCCTCTAAAATGGGTTATCAACTATGAAGACATCGTTACTATGGGTGATCATCTGTGAAGATGACCTAACCAACATAGGTGATCCCCACATGAAGATAAACCCTGAACTTTGGGTGATCCCATGTGAAGACAACTCTTCAAGCCTAGGTGATCTTCTATGAAGACAACTCTTCAAGCCTGGGTGATCATCTATGAACACAACCATTCAACCTTGGGTGATCTTCTATGAAGACAATCTTAAACCTTGGGTGATCATGAATGAAGAAAGCCCTCAAACATGGGTCATCATCAATGGAGACAACCTTCAACCCTGGGTGATCATCTATGAAGATAACCCTTCAACCTTAGGTGAATATCAGTTTATAACCCTTCAACCAAGGGTGATCCGCAGTGAGGCAAATAATAAATCCAAGGAAAATGCTCATTTTATCAACCACCATTTTTCCTTCTCTACACCTGATATAATATAACTGCCTAATGTGTAAGCATTGAAATGTTTCTGATGATGGCCCATCACCCAATTCACATACAAATACACTGCACCTTTTTAGTAAAAGCACACTGAAAGGAACACAGTCATATTTCCTTTTCTACTCAAATGTCAAAGATCACAGGAGTCCAAGACAGTGGTGTAGGTTATCTGATCTAATGAAATGGCATAATAAATGGCTGCTAGCTACATGCTGTCAGAGATGATGTATGCTTGCAGCCATCCATCTTGTTTGTTTCGGTAAGTGTGATTGGTCTATATTTGAACCAATCAGAATAAGTATCTCATAAGATTTATGGAGAGGCCACTTACTGAAATTAACATCCTTGCTGTAGCTGATAGCATATTTTCTACACAGAAAGTAATAACGTCAGTGAGCACCTACTGATATGAACATCAGATACAACAGAAATATATTCTTAGAAATACTAACACACTAGCTTGTTTAGTACTTCTGATGTTAGTCCACATGTGTGAAGCCCATTTCTGGTGTCTCCCAACGGGATATTACTATAAGCAGGATAGGACTCAACTCACTCACTCACTAGAACTTTGTACATAAATACGGGTATATAACTACTCCTGCTTTCAGCCAAATACACACACATTTCCTTTCCATGGCCCAAACAATTGAAACAATGATTTTTCGGGTTTTAAAAAGCTGGTATGTTTTTTTTCAGATCAACCATCCTGGGATTAAACGTAACAAAATATTAGCGCTTAAAATGTGGATCCATTTCCTTCTAGGAGTGCTGGACATTAATGAACATTTATTTACTTAGTCATATTTGGAAATTATTATCTTCAAAAGTATATGTAAAGAAGGCAGAATTGAGTCATTAGACCATGACAAGATACATTTATGGTACAGATTGCGGGCATTTATTGTGGTGGCTGAAACATATCATGCAGATTCTTAAATTTCATGACAGTGAAATCATTACGGAAAAGTAAACAAAAAAAACAGTGAAACTTTGTTGTGCTTAATCCAAGATTGGTTGCTCTCTCGCAAAAAAACATACCAGTGTTTTAAAGACCAAACTGTCATTACATTAAAATACAATCTGGTGGACCTCTTGAGAAAACATGCTGTCTGTACACATGTACACAAGGACACACATGCCTCACCTTATGAAAGAGACTTTTCTTTTGTAATATGCTTCTAACTGGCTTCAAATTGTCCTTTTAGCTAAAGATGAGAAGAAAGTTAGAAAACAATTGTCATCTAGTGCCCTTCTGGACTATTTTTAAATTTTTTATTTAAACTTGTATTTGGGGATCCTCGTTAATTTTAAATTTGAATTTAAAAAAGGTTATTTAAGAAGTAAATCATTTCAAGTGATTAAAATTTATTAAGTTTCAATAGAATCAACTGCTTCAGCAGAAACATACAATTTCAATTCCAGGAAAACACAAGAGAACTATTACACAACCAAAGAAAAGAATCAAAATTAAAAATTAAAAAAACTTATCACATAAATATTCTTGCACTTCAGACAATGCCACTATTATTATTTTAGCAGATAAAAACACAATGGCAGACTTCTAAAGTACCGCAATGGATGAAGATGAGTGAAGATTAGCCAATCAAAATTCCCCTTGGAATCTTTGAATGACGAGGTCTAAAATTCATTTGGAAAACAAGGACATGAGCTACAGGTATTTTCTGCTAGTTTGGTTCTTATAGTTTTATATACTTATTTCAACACTATGAATAATGGTTTCGGTTTCAGGATGGTGAATATGTATTGTCTAGTATGGAGTGTTGAGTTGCGTCTGTTGTAGATAAATATTCAGCCCTCGTGAGATTTACTTCCTACTCCTACGTTTAATTTGGTAGATCGGTTTAGAAAAAAAAGCAAGCCCTTTACACCATTATTTTGATTGAACCAAAGGGCTTCAAAGGGATGATACTGCTAGGATTGTTGTAACACTTCAGTTCAACATATAGACTAACGTGTTCATCATTCTAGCACTTCAAAGGAGTGTCCTACCTTGCAAATGTCCAAATAGGCCTATGACATTAAACACATAACATTTAGGTTGTGTAGTCACTGCGTTTGTTCTCTCTCAGTATTTGCCACTAACAAGTCACCTGCCACCAGCAGGTTAGAATATTTCTTGACTAATATTTCTGTACAACTTCACTCTGCTGAGTATTTTGTTCTAACCTGATTTGCAATAAGGAGTAGTTAAACTCTTCATAGTTGCTACAGTGAAACACATAAAATTGGTATGGAATGTCTCATCACTAACAAACAGCAAATTCATCAAATGTTTTCCGAGACCTTGAAAATTAGGTCAAGGTCACTGTTATCAACTAAGATGGCCCTAAGACACACTGGCACCACATTTGAACCAAATCCATGCAGAGATTCTGGAGATATCTTGCTAACAAAAAAATTATCAAATGCTTCCAATGACCTCGAAAATAAGGTCGAAAACAACGGGAGTGAATGAGTGAGTATGGTTTTACACCACTTTTAGCAATATTCCAGCAATATCACGGTGGGGGAGACTGGAAATTTATCAACTGGAGTCTCAAACTCCATTAAGATGCCTTTGAACCAAATCTGAACCTAATCCATTCTGAAGTTCAGATAATTCGCTAACAACAAAGACCAGGGAACAATAACCAAGAATGAGATCTCCCAGTTTTCTTAAGACCTAATTAAGGACACAACCTTGAATGACTTCACAACAAAACCTGTATGATGTCAGTATATATATATCTAGTAAGTCTCCTACCCTCTTGTGATGTTGCTTGACTATTTCATGATCAGTCTGATAAAAGCACTAAAGCCCCATTTATAACCCTCTCCTTCCACCCATCTCGTTTCATGTGTTTCATCGAAGGCATTAATAAAATCAATTTACTTCTTGATGGAAGGTCGTGGTATTGTCATAGACCACGACAACATGTCGTTCTTCCTGCACGACATGTGATTGGTCAGTCTCGTCTGGTTCTCAGACACTGAGGAATGCCGCAAAGTTGTAACTTCTTCAAAGCCAGAAAATTGTAAATTAATCATCATTGGCTTGCATTGATCAAATTTATCAATTTTCAATGACATTTTCATTGAAGTATTTTCCCAACTTTTCAAGATGCTGGATAATACATGAGTTTGTGGTATAAACATGGGGGTCTTTGAAATTAAACATCACTGCCATAAAACTAGTAACACCTACTTCCATCACCAACAGCTTCAAATACTGATGCAATAATAGCTACTCAATTACTTATTTTACACAATTTTGCCCGACAAATACCTGAAGGAGGATGGGAAAATATGAATACAAATCTCTGAAAAAATCAAAGACAAAATCAATTATTGCTTTCGGCCTATTGTAGTATTTTCTTGTGTGGAATATTCCAAAAACACCCCAAGAAGGAGGAAACAAATAAGAACACAAATCTCTGAAAAAGACAAAAGACCAAATCTATTGCTGCATTAGGCCTAGTCTAGTATTTTCTTGTGTATAAAATGCTAAAAATACCTGACACAGGAGGCCAAAACAGTTTTTCTTGTGAATAATGCTCAAACACTTCTCTGTGAATCATTATTATTAATTTTACTTATATATGCTTCAGATGACGAAAAAGGGTTACAACTCTGTACAGAGAATTACTGTGCCTCAGACACCTAAGGGTTGGCAAGGGGGGGCCCTTGCCCTTGCCACGTGCCAAATGAAACCTTGCCACTTGCCACATGTAACCTTTGCCGCATGCAACCCTTGCCCTTGCCACGTGCCACATGTAACCCTTGCCACTTGCCACTTGCCACATGTAACCTTTGCCGCATGCAACCCTTGCCACATGCAACCCTTGCCCTTGCCACGTGCCACATGTAACCCTTACCTCTTGCCACATATAACCCTTGCCACATGCCACAAGCAACCCTTGCCACAGGCCACATACAACCCTTGCCACATGTAACCCTCACCTCTTGCCACATATAACCTCTGCCATATACAACCCTTGCCACATGCCACAAGCAACCCTTGCCACATGCCACGTGCAACCCTTGCCACATGCCACATGCAACCCTTGCCACATGCCACAAGCAACCCTTGCCACATGCCACATGCAACCCTTGCCACATGCCACATGCAGCCCTTGCCACATGCAACCCTTGCCACATGCCACATGCAACCCTTGCCACATGCCACATGCAACCCTTGCCACATGCCACATGCAGCCCTTGCCACATGCCACATGCAACCCTTGCCACATGCCACCTGCAACCCTTGCCACATGCCACATGCAACCCTTGCCACATGCCACATGCAGCCCTTGCCACATGCCACAAGCAACCCTTGCCACATGCCACATGCAACCCTTGCCACATGCCACATGCAGCCCTTGCCACATGCCACATGCAACCCTTGCCACATGCCACATGCAACCCTTGCCACATGCCACATGCAACCCTTGCCACATGCCACATGCAGCCCTTGCCACATGCCACAAGCAACCCTTGCCACATGCCACATGCAACCCTTGCCACATGCCACATGCAGCCCTTGCCACATGCCACATGCAACCCTTGCCACATGCCACCTGCAACCCTTACCACATGCCACATGCAACCCTTGCCACAGTTACTTTTGCCACATGCAGCCCTTGCCATATGCAAACCTTGCCACAGTTACTTTTGCCACATGCAATATGCAACCCTTGCCACATGCCACAAGCAAATCTTGCCACAGGCCACATACAACCCTTGCCACATACCACATGCAGCCCTTGCCACATACAACCCTTGCCACTTTCAACCTTTGCCACATGCAACCCTTGTCCTTGCCACGTGTAACCCTTGCCCTGGCCACATGCAACCCTTGCCCTTGCCACATGCAACCCTTGCTACATGCAACCCTTGCCCTTGCCACATGCAACCCTTGCTACATGCAACCCTTGCCCTTGCCACATGCAACCCTTGCCCTTGCCCTTGCCCTTGCCATGTGTAACCCTTGCCCTTGCCATGTCTAACCCTTGCCACATGCAACCCTTGCCACAGGCCACATGCAACCCTTGCAAATGCAACCCTGTGTAGTTCAACCATGACATATAACATGCATCAAATCATAGTATGTAGCCACATGGTCTGGATGTTTGCTTGCCACACAGCATTGATTTGATCTACACAATGGGAAAATGGTGATGCCGATTCAAGGCGTCATCTGAGAATCACTTGTTTTGTGCCAACATGAAATGAAAGAAAGCATCCCCAATAGCAGATGAAAATTTGAAATATTATAACTTCATAAGATATAATTTCAGATATGTTGTTGCCATGTGAAGTTTGACCCATCAACTAAACATCACCTGAATTCCATTCCATTCACAACACTAAAACAGAATCTATAAAATCTTTCTTTCAACTTTTGCCAACTGAATAAATACAACTGGTGACGACTGTTATCCAACCATACAAGCAGTAAAAGCAAGCACCCACTTAAAACTTGACAATTCCTTTCAGTAACTAAGAATAAACCACAATCAAATTCAAGTGTTTGTAAATGCTTGACAGAAATATTTCTGGACAGTTTGATTAAATATTAACCTTATGATGCGAAAGCTGAGGAAATGCATTAACCCTTAGCGTTTGGATACGCACCTATCTAGGGAGCCATTTGAGAAGAGTGTGACTCACTGAAAGTTTAATGATACGAAACTCTTGTCTCCGTATCTTGCAGCATACCAATGACATTTTAAGCTCCTTCAGGATTTTACAATGGAGAGCATAGGTCACAAAAATCTGCAGCAGCATCAACTTGTGCACGTTTGGGATGTGTCAATGCCAAATTGCAAGCTCTAGCTTCTTGACATCTTGCCATATTTGTAGGTGTCAGCATCAAACGGCTCTGTGTGAGTAGCCATTTCGGATAAGCCATGATGCTATTTAATCCATACCAATCTCAATCAGATCTAGGGACAGAAATCAACACATGTGCCATTACAAAATTATACACAAGGAGTTCTTCAAAGACACTGTCATCTTGGTGCTCCTTTCTGTATCTCTCTCATGTGGTGCTATAAGTCTTATACTTTCTGTTTATCTTTATTTTTATCAAAACATGCATCCTTTTTTGTTAGAATTTCTCTTGACTTAGCACAGAGGATGAAGGGGCTCATTTTGATCAATACCTTCTTGTTGCCTGTGTCGCATCTGAAGATGTTAAACTTGAAGCACATTCCTAATTCTTCCTTCATCTTGTCACACAATAAGCATCTTATAAACAGATGAAGAATTAAAATGTCATACTGATTCTGTACTGAGGAGGCTGCTTGGGGTAAAGCACCCTGATGATTAATACACTACTACCATCCTTTTGCCATGAAGATTCTTGAAAAAAAAAGATTTTTTTTTATATCAAGAACTTGAATAAACTGCAAGGTACAAGAAAATGATGAATCAGGAAGTATTGTTTTTGTACAACTGTGAAACAAAAGTGTGTTAAATTCAATTACGTCTTGAAGTTGGTTTCCGACAGGTCATTGTGTGGGTGGAAAGATTGTCTGCAGAGGATTTGTCTGGCATCAACTGATGGCCAAGTTCTTACTGAAACCATGATACTATCTGACAAGCGTCATCTACAGTTTAAATGGCATTTACAAAAGGGATTTTAGTGCATAACAATATTTCCAAAAGGTTCCTTTTACATTATTTCAAACAAAAAACTTATCGAGGGTGTGAAAGTGTTACAAGTAAATCAATTTTATCCTTTATATTTAATCATCAACTGAATTTCGAACATATATGTACAAAACACAATTATCCAGATACTTCAACCTTGAGTATCATAAATTGTTTGATAGTCGATTCTTAGAAGTTGACGAATGGCAAAGTAACACAATTTATGGATAACAACGTCTAAATTTTACTGTAAAGATGACGTTTCGGTTAAGATCGCTAAAAAATGGTATAAGGATCTATACTGAAATATCACCATTACAGTAAAATAAAGAAGTTGTCATCCATAATTGTGTCTACTTTGTGTATCATATACAAAATGCAAACAATGGAAATTTGAAAAGTGCCATCAGAAGTATAAATAAGAATGCACACTTAATACTTATTCCCAAATGATGAAAACAATCTCCTACAACCATTCCCACTTTCTCATCACTGTAAATTTACACCAATGCAAAACAAAGCTTGCCCAAGTTCCCCAAAGCATTTAAAAAACACATCTTGGACAGAACAAATAACTCTTTATGTGGCCATACCTTGACATGGTTATCGCAACATCACAAAAACTCTGTTACCATGACAACTGTCCCATGTCAATTCCACCTGACCAATCAAACAAAAGTATCAGGGTACCAAAAGGTTTAATATATTGGAACTCCGCCACTAAGCTTTGAATTATAACTGTAGTCAGACAAATTACCGCCACACCTAAGGGACTGAGTCAGTCAATAAAACTAAAAAATCTCCTATCTGCCAATTTATGGTGTAGAATACTTTACACAAAAGGTTAAGAATTGTTTTTATGGCTTTCGCGTTCTATGAAGATGTTATTTGGAATGTTTTGTGAGAACTGTGTAAGAATGGTGTTATAAAGCATGACAGCTTACATTGTGGTGTTATTGACGAGAGATTCTATGACATTGTTCTGTGATAGCTGTTTTCAAACTTTGTGTGATCTGTGTGTTAGATATGGATTGGGACCAAATAAAAATCGTGCCAACTTTTTGGATAATATCTCTGGTTTATTACATTTAGTGATGTTTTGTTGCAGATTCTTATACCGTTATCAAGCTGCAGTGACTACAACCAAGTGATGAGAGGTATAAACACATTACAAGTTGTAGCATGATCATGTGGGGTACATGGGGTTTTATGCGGAGGTTTTATGTCGGAGGTGAGTGGTATAAAACGGGGGACGCATAAAACCCCATGTACCCCACATGATCATGCTACAACTTGTAATGTGTTTATACCTCTCATCACTTGGTTGTAGTCACTGCAGCTTGTTAACGGTATAAGAATCTGCAACAAAACATCACTAAATGTAATAAACCAGAGATATTATCCAAAAAGTTGGCACGATTTTTATTTGGTCCCAATCCATATCTAACACACAGTAACACAAAGTTTGACTCGGAAAAAGAGTGCGGCTTTTTGCTTTGAAGCAGGGTATAAGGAATTTATTCTGTCTCTCAGACATCCACGTGCAGCCTGATTTGCACATGGCAGGGTATAAGAGATTTATTCCCCCACTGAGAAATTTATTCCCTTCCCAGGCTGGTTACACAATATTTTATCAAGATCACCTGGACCCATCAGATCTCATCATTTTGACATGGAGGTATGACAAGATATGTTGTTATCAGCATCAGATTAACATTAACAACAACAGGTAATGAGTGAGTGAGTTGGGTTTAATGCCGCTTTTAACATTATTCCAGTTATATCACGGTGTGTCAGCTTAATGTCGTAGGAAAGCCTGAAGTGATGCACGTCACCTGATGGCGGACTTGTGACGCCATAAGCACATGAACCAAAAACACATATGCATTTATTCTTGTACCAAAATGTTTGGTCATACTATAATGTGGGCATTTTTATGTTAATTTACAGAGAATATTGGACCATTCAGATATCAGTCTACACAGAATGCTGGACCTCAATTGTCATTAAACACCAGAATGATGAACCCTTAATTGTCAGTTAATACCAGAATGTTGGACCCTTAATTGTCAGTTAATATCAAAATGTTGGTCCTTTTATTGTCAGTTAATACCAGAATATTGGTCCTTTAATTGTCAGTTAATACCAGAATATTGGTCCTTTAAATGTCAGTTAATATAAGAATGTTGGACCTGTAATTGTCAGTTAATATAAGAATGTTGGTCCCTTAATTGTTAGTTAACAGCAGAAAGTTGGACCATTCTTGTCAGCTTTCACTGAATGTTAGACCCTCAATTATCAGTATTTATCTGGAACTCAAAGCTACAACCATCATCACCAGAGCAACTAGCAAAGCCAGCAGAATGTCAACACATCTAGCGAGGTGTATCAAGCCACCAATGCCCTTGACATTGCTACAACAGTACCTTAAAAACAGTGAAAGTGGTCAAATGTAACAAATGTTATATTTGGGATAACACTTTCTCATACTTTATTGGAGTTGAGTCCCGTACCAAATATAACATTTGTAACATTATTTTTAATACAAAAGAAAGATCATTTTTCCCATTATCAAATACAAAAACGTCATAAAAAACATGTTTCTTTGTTTGTTGCTTAACGCCTTAACTCAGCAATATTCCAGCTGATGCCGGTCTGTAAATAATTGAGTCTGGACCAGACAATCCAGTGGTTGACATCATAAGCATCGATCCATGCAATTGGGATACGATGACATGCATCAACCAAGTCAGCAAACCTGACCACCCGATCCCATTAATTGCCTCTTATGACAAGCATGGGTTGCTGAAGACCAATTCTAATCTTCACGGGTCAAATACATAATGAAATGAAAACATGCTCACGACTTTAGTTCAATAAATAAATATGTTAAAAGCAACGAACACTGTTCTGATTCAAGTGGAAACTGTTCAAGGATATCATTCTATATTCAAAAACCTATTTCAATATGTTTTGTTTATCATCACTTATCTGATACATGTTATATGTCATCATGTGGTTTACAGATGACAGATGTCATCACATGTGTAGGCCAGGCTGATATTTATGAACTACAGTTGACCATAGGGACTAGCAAATACAATGTTTAAGAGCATGCATTGTGACAAATGTATTGATTTTGATATTTCTATCCTGTCGTAACTTATAAAATACTAATTAACACTGACAAGCCTGCACAAAATGAATTCATGGTTGGAAATTTTTGTACCTAATCTTTGGCCAACGGTTTCTACGATGCATTATCGTGATAATGATGATCAGAGAAATCCTAACAAAGGCCACGGTTTGGTCCTTATTGGCTTTGCAGCTGCTGCATCCCAAAAGCATTGTCCAACTTGTCGCTGTTGATGAGAAACAAGCAAGAAATACTTAGTTCACCTTGGTGTTAACGCATGACAGAAAATGTCCTTTCTGCACATCATCATGGATTCAAGTAAAGTGACAAAACCCCTTCCATAGTCATAAGAAATCTCTGCTAAGCGTCCATTGTACCATTCCGTGTATATGATGAGTATGCGTTTATGAATCACTATCAAGTAGTAATGATAACAGGTGTTTGCGTAGAGGTGAGCGTATCCTGCCCCACCGGTGGAACCCATCACAAACACAAGGCAAGTCAACTATTGTTCACTTGAAAAAGTAAAGGAAAAAGTGGCAGGAGTCAAACTGGGAAATTGCATCAGAAATCGTTTTTGTCACTGATGTGTCAAATTTAGAAAGCCTTAGTTAGACACCAGTTTGAAATGGTTCCAAATGTTTTTTTGAATATGTTCTTTGACAGTTTTGTACACATATGTGCCAACCTACCTACAGACTCTCCACTTAATACCCTGGGGGTCTGGGATTTTTGTTGAGGACAAGATATTTTGGGGGTCTTGGCTTCAAAACTCTAGAAGGAGGAGTCTAACAATGTTATTACATCTCACAACATTTTATTCTGGGCATCCATCATGTCCAGTGAACAGTCTTTTTTTAAAACCTGAGGCAAAAATTATTTCCTTCCAGGATTTTCAAAAATATCTCAGGCACCCCTAGAATATCAGATGGTTAATCCCATATTGAATGGATGGGTGAATAGAAGGAAGGAGGGATGAAGACAGGATGGGTGGATGAATGAGCAGACACACCCAGAATATCTAATGGTCAATCCCTTATTGAATGGATGGATGGATGGATGGAGGGAGGGAGGGAAGGGTGGGGTCTATGGATGGATATATGGATGGAAGAGCAGGCACCCCCAGAATATCAAATGGTCAATCCCTTATTGAATGGATGGATGGATGGATGGATGGAGGGAGGGAATGGTGGGGTCTGTGGATGGATATATAGATTGATGAGCAGGCACCCCCAGACAATTGAATGGTCAATCCTTTATTGAATGGATGGTGGATAGAAAAATGCATGGAAAGAAGGAAGGATGGATGGATGATGGATAAAAGGAAGGATGGATGATGGATAAAAGGAAGGAAAGATGGATGATGGATTGAAGATGGAAGGAAGGATGACAAAGTAGACACAATATATGGTCATGCTTGACAACGGTATAAACACCGAAACGTCGCCTTTACAGTAAGTAAAGAAGATGTTATCCATAAACTGTGTCTACTTTGTCGTTTATCAACTTCTAAGTAATGCCAATCAAACAATTGAAGGAAGGAAGGATGGATGGATGAAAGATGAAGGGAAGGAAGGATGGATGGATGGGCAGGTGGGTGGGTGGGTTAGTGAGTCAGCTGTCTCATCACATTTCTCATCCCACCTCCCACTTGGCCAGCTGCCAGTACCTAAGTAAGTACATGTGTAGGTGGGAGAAACTTCCACAGCGCCAGTAAGTGGATTATTAACCAGCAGCTCAGCAGTGAAGTAGGTCCCAGAACACGGTGAGGATACAGTCTTACCAAGTACAACATGTCATACAATACAACATGGCGGCAGAACCAGTACAGGGGAGTGTCGGACTCACCAGGGAAAGGAAATATTGAAATGTTTGAGTGCAGAGCAGAAACGAGTGAGATACAGAAAGAAAACTAAATATGTGTGAGTGAAATAAATGAATGATAATGTTGCTTTTACCCTACTCCACCCATGGGATATTTGCCACGGTCGGGCTAGGCACTGGAGCTGAGTGGTTACCAAGGCCCATATAAGTGCTGTTTTTTAGGACCACATGTGAAAGAAAAGGAGTGAATGAAAAAGAGAGATTAAAGAGAAGAGGATGACATGATGATGTAGTTTGTGACTACAGGACCAGCTGTCTACTTTAGGATCAAAGGAAGGAGATATGTATATGGAGAGACGTTGGTATGAGAGAGAAATGAGAGTGCAATGAGTAGAAAAGAACCACACAAAAAGCAGCATTACAAAGTGATGGCGAGAGACAGGGAGTCCAGACAAAGATTGGAGTTGAAGGATAGAGCATGGCAATGTTGCCTACATGTTTACTAAGTGACTGAGAGGGTATAAGGTTTTGTCAATCATGGCATGAGATGCTGAGACTGTGCATCCACAAAGACCATCTTACTGAAGCTCTCACACATTAAAGCAGGGATGCTGGCGACTGTTTTTTTTTATTATGGGGGCTGGTGATATTATGAGGATGGGGGGATGAAAATATGACACAGCAATAGAGAGGGGTCACCAAAAATTATGCTACAACTAAATGGGGGGGTTGGGGGTGGCGGGTGGGGGGGTGGAGTGAGTGAGTGAGTGAGTGAGTGAGTGAGTGAGTTTGGTTTTACGCCGCTTAGAACAGTATTCCAGTTATATCACGGCGTGTCAGCTTAATGTGGGAGGAAAGCCCGAAGTGATGCAGGTTTCAGATGTTTACCACTTCGGTGAAACCCATGAGCCCGGGTATTGTGCTGACAAACCTAGAAACATAATTCTATGGGATTCGAACCCACAATCATCTGGCTTGCCCAAGGGACGCAACTCTGCACAGCGAATCGCGGCGCCTTAGACGACTCGTGCCCACGGTTGGGGGTGGAGAATTGACACATTTCTATTCCTTCAAATAAAAAAATTATTAAAGAATGACATATGTTGGATTATGAGATAATAAGGTCACCTACAGTCAAACCAGGACAAGACAAAGTCAGGTTCAGAAGAATCACTCTTATCCCAAGAAGTTTATTTATTTCGGGTTAACCACGGCAAGAGTTTGTCTGCTGCAGCAGGGTACTTTGCACAAAGAAGCATCTTCCCGAGGGAGGAGAGTTAAATGACAATAAAAGTCCAGTTTCCATCCTTGCCGAACTAGGCTGGTATTATGGAGTTAGATTTTGGCTGGACTATGATTGCATAGTCCAATCAAAATCGCACAATGAAATCGAAACCCGGTTCGTAAACTGTAATGCAGATTTTGGTCGTTTTCAGGATTTGCAAAGCATGTGCACTGTCAACTCGGTGTCTCACAGATATTTTCCAAATCATTTCCTGTTTTTAATCCACGTTCTCACGTGATTTGATACACTTTGCGATGTAAGATCCATTTTTTCACAATATAGATCTTGATTAACGATCTGATCATCTTGACTGGGTGCCGCCATTTTGTTTGATGCAAATGCAAGTGATACGAGTGGTGGAATCTGATTGGTCCATATGATAGGCACAGAAGAGACATAATTCGTAAAAGCCACTGGTAGCGCTACGATCGAACCCAGGAATTCCAGCCTAGTTCGGCAAGGGTGGAAACTGGACCTTTAAAGTCAGTCAACTCTCTTGCCTCGCAAAGGTGCTGTCAGGAAGTCAGAGTGAGTGAGTGAGTGAGTGAGTGAGTGAGTGAGTGAGTGAGTGAGTGAGTGAGTGAGTGAGTGAGATTTAACACATACTGCTTTACGTACATGTCGAACATGAAAATAATTTCATCACTTCCTCCAGGATGGTTTTCACTTGTGTTGCTATGTGAAGACAAAATACCAAAAGGAAATTGGAAGTCAAATTGAAAGAAATAAGAAGAATTCACACAGGGACATACAAAAAGTTGGATCCTGGAAAAGTATGGGAAAAAATGGAAAAGGATCAGTATTAAAGAGGGAATATAACGAGGAATAGGAAGCTTCAACGATTTGCCAAGATGAAAGACAGTGTAGGACAGATTAAAAGGTGAATCAAAGAGAGAGATGTGATATTGACGTTTGATGATGTGATAATAGTCTTTGAGTCGAACTTCTGTATCAATCAGCTATCAACCAAGCGTCAGTCTTTAATAACCAATGTATGATTGTATGCTGAGCTATTCCAGCAATTTCAGCCTTTAACTTCTTTAAGTACTGACAGAATATTTCATCCATAAACCGAGATTCTAATATGTACCCATGTCACTATTCTATTCATCAAACCAAATCAATATTTGGCACCCAGTTCACCATCAGGTTAAAAAACATGGTTACCAACACATGTGGTCACTAATGTTTTAACAAACATAGTCACCACACACGTGGTCACTAATGTTTTAACTCACATGGTCACCACACACGTAGTCACTAATGTTTTAACACACAGTCACCAAGACACATGGTCACTAATGTTTTAACACACAGTCACCAAGACACATGATAACTAATGTTTTAACACACAGTCACCAAGACACATGGTCACTAATGTTTTAACACACAGTCACCAAGACACATGGTCACTAATAGTTTAACACACATGGTCACTAATACACATGGTCATCAAAACATGACAGACAGACAGACAGACACACAGACAGACAGAGAGATAGACAGACAGACAGACTCAGATACAAAACAAATGTGTTAGCTGTCTGTATAAATTTCAGATAATGTCTCCAACATCCCTTTATTTTCTTGAATGCATAATTTGTTATAGATGGGTGTTTTGTGTCTTAATCTGAGGGTCCACCATGAAAAACAACAGGAAAATGACCCTGTAAAGCAATTGTTTTCTTATTATCAAAAAGCAATATCAACTACATCTTTCTGGTCAGTATATTCATCATAAGAATTTCTTCCAAGCAACGGTTCATCCCCATCAACAAATAGCATACAGCACATTGTTACACGAAAGCACTGAAATCAAAATGCTCTTAAACAAAATGTCATGAAACCTTTAAATATCCCACTACAAAAATACACATGCCATTTTCCTAAAGACTTCTTGTGCAGTGTTCGTGACATTATTGACTTCAGCTAATAATGATTGTAATAAGAGGATGTAGACAATTTAAGTTTGCTTTCAAACCATGCTCCATAACAATTCATTGCGCGTTTCTTCAGCCTAAATAGACATTGGTTTTTTACAATATGAGTAATTGTGTATGCATCACAAACTTAATTAGAGTAGGTGTCTGAATCAATCCTTTTGGCTACAAAATAAAACAAATATTTCCCTATTGAATCAAATATTGTGTGACCAGCTATACAATAATTCAAAAGATGATTCATGGTCTCAATGAAACTATATTGACATTCACATACTTCTACCTTAAACACTACTGAACACTTACAGGAACTTGAAACTTTTATTGAATAAATTTATTCTTTAAAATGACATTTCAGGGTTATTTCTTGCCTCAGGTGAATACTAAAAAATTGTACTGACCTAATATGATGATATGTTTCCACAAGGTTACTTACTTACTTACTTTGGAGATTTCAAGTGCGCTTTCCGACTTGATGCGTATTTCGCACACGGGCCCGGCCAGGCCATTTAATGTGTTTCCGAAAGGGGCGAAAGTGGTCTGTGCAACCCAAGAGGGGGCTTTAGGGTTTGCTGATATAGAATTTTCGGAATTTTGAGATTTGGATGGGATTAATGTACAATTATAGCAATATCATGAGGAAAGCCAATTAGATTTATTAAAGAGAAGGCAATTAAATACAATGAGGATGTAGTGATGGGGCTCGGTGTTATTCGTCTGATTAAGAGGAAACAAGTTGCCCTGACTTGTTTTAACAAAGAATTAAGTTTCCTGTTTTTTCAAAGAGCTATATGAACTGTCAACCACTTGTCATGAACTTCAATCTTTTCCAAGTAGTTTGTCTCCATGGAATTTTCGCTTATACTAAAATATGAAATCTTATTGCTTCTGTGAAATATAAAAAAAACTGATTCACAAGAGACATAACTGTGAAACTGTTTAAAGAGCCATAAAATATCAAATATATTTCTTACATGGACACCATTCATGCAGACATCACCCACCCAAGGATAACCATTTACACAGCATGTTGCCATCCATTCTGGATTTAAGAATAAGATTTAACAAATTTAAAATATATCATGAATGATTCTTTCATATTTTGAGAAAGGTTCAACTGAACATTATTCTGGGTTTTTTAAAACATTAAAAGCCCATGATTTTACATAGAGGTTTTTGATTAAGCTTACACACTGTATGTATTAATATGACACATATATGAATATGTTGTCTGGAAATAGTACAATGAAACACATAAAACCAATGTATGTTTAAGAAAATAAACTGTCAGTTTCTAACATGAAAATATGACATTTCGTCATTGCTAAAAAAATTACATGACCCATAGATCTATTTCATCCTTATTAATTAATGTTTTACATGTAATACACTGTGGATATACTTGAAATCACAAATAGGAGAACTACTGAAGAAATCCATCTTCTTATCAAACAATTTGCATAATTATTGTAGTTTATTTGTTTTTGTCTGTTTAATGCCGCACTCAGCAAAATTCAAGTTAAAGGGTGACGGTTTGTAAATAATTGAGTATGAACCACACAGTCAGGTGATTGACATCATGAGCATCGATCCACACAATTGGGGTGCAATGACATGTATCAACCATGTCAGCGAGCCTGACCACCCAATCCCTTTAGTTGCCCCTTACAACAAGCATAAACTTCTCCTCCTACAACAAGTATAGCATAGTACACCAACACAGGCATAAGAATTCGTAAGAATAAACAGAGCATCACAGGTTGTTTCAGACAGTGCATGAGTGAAATATTTCTCATATCATATGAACTCTTTGGACAATACAGGAGACTGTAAAAGCTATATTTTTCAATTATTTTCATTTTAGAGTATGGCATTTTGGTACAGCAGCATCTATTTGAATCATGGAGCAAGCAATTGGATATATATGCAGCAGTTGCCAACAGGTTTTCCGATACAAATGCTTCTGATAACCACAGACCATATACCGGTATATGGTCTCTGTGATAACACAAACAGAACATACAGCATCCATCAACATCATTTGTGACCAACTCGTGTTATTCCGGGATAAGCCAAATAGCGACTCGTGTCCCTCTCATGGGCAATTTTGCAACCGGGTTCCGTCTTAGCGCAAAGGGGCATACCTAAAACAATTGTCAACTCGTTGCGTAATGGTTCACATATCTTTCCCCATATAATATATATATTTCAGATGTAATTTAAAGCACATCAGGGCATGCAGAATTATACAGTATGACTGATCACATTTAACTGTGTCTTGGGTATATTTTTAGATGCAAGACATATGTAAATAAAAAAATATTTCTGAGGGATTCTTTGACAAAGAACCTAAAATCATATGCGCATTCTGATTAGTTTGTCGTATTTTCGCACATAACATTCATCGATAGGGAGACGAGTCTTCTTGCAGGTCAGGAAAGAGATGAATGGTGACGATTGCCATCAACATGTGAACTACAAGCTCCTTCACAATGTTGGACACATTTTACCTCTTCGCATAGAGCTAAGTGAACAAGGTGCCGCTGTGAGGAGCTTGGAGCTCTTGGCAGGATAGGGGTTGAATAATCAAATAATCAAAATAATGGGAGTTGAAATAAGTATTGATTCATTGTCATTTAATCAAACAGATTTGTGGTGCTCTTTTTAAAAGAATGAACCTATCATTGGCAATGCCCCCACTTTTGTTGGGCTGACCTTTTCACAACCAGGATGAACACAAAGCATATTTATCATATAACGTAAACAGATAACCTGGAACAGACAAATCGTTTTCTTTGATGTCCCGTGCATGAATTAGGTGACCTTTTTAATTTTCTCTCGGCCATTCTAAATTGATTACGCACTGAAAACAGACCATGAATCTCAACAATCTTGAACCAAACTTGAGCACTGAAAACAAACCAGACCTAAAATATGTGTTGATGATAAAACACATATGTTACACAATATACCACATTCATAAAGAATTCTCAAAACATCAATTGTCCATTGCATGACCATTTGAAAATCCTCTTGATGTAGATATTTTTTCTGATGCAATGTTCATCAACTGAAAAAAGACTCTGAAAAGAAGCAACATGATCATAAAACATTTTGTTCAAAATATATAACCAGAAAAACAGGAAATAATACCAACACCACCAGACAAAATGATTTTATTCAACGCTTGTTGCTGACAGCTCCAGTCAGCCCCGGCTGTATGTTTCAGAGTGAAAAGAACAACATGACTGTAACTGACGAGTGAAATTGACGAGTGTACATTTCACGTCATCTGTAACAACATGCATTATATTACATACCCACTGGCAATTAATAATTTTCCTTAATAAAATCTAGCATGAGCCATTTGATAATATTGATGAAAGAAAAAAAATACACAAATTAAATTTCATGGAACTTTGAAACAACTTTCTACAATGATACAACATGAAATTGATTTTCGTAGAAATATCAGAGGGCAAACAATATTAGACAGGACACATTAAGAAAGAGTTTAAGAGAGGCAAGGTATTTATAAAGACTTACATAGATGGAAACATGAGAACAGATGGATTTTTATTTTTTCACTGAAATGATTTTGAAAGGATTCTCATTTGTTCACGTTTGAAACCATACCGTTTCCAAATTATTATTATTATTATTATTATTATTATTATACATTTACATACCGCAGGTACCCTTATACTAGTATCTGCTCAAATACGTTAAATTTTCATTTGTTCCCCAACCAGTGGATCCGTTTGCCTTCCAGTTTTATCATTCTCAACTACAATTCTCAAATACAATTATACTCAAACACATTAAAGACTTTCTGTAAAAACACACAAACAATATACAGTATTATCTATTGCTGAAACCTCTTGCTGATTTTTTTATAAGATGGGAACATTAGATCGTAAAACTAAAAAGAAACTCATGATTTATCCAAATTAACATTACCATGGCAATGTCATAGATATACCAAACAATACATCTTCTAGCCATGCATACCGGAGATTGAGTCTCAAACAGCAATATATACAGGAATATGTTCAGTGTGTTTTCGAGCATTATCATCTGTAAAGATGTTGAAATAGCATTAAGTAATAAAACTAACAGGGTCACTAAAACATCCTGTCAGTTAATCAATCTAAATGTATTCTGAAAAGTTGTGAAAACATTAATCAGTTGTCAAAGTTATTAAAAACCATGTATCATTGTGTTAGTCATGGGAAAAAACATGCATGCAATCATAAACTTGAACCCAGTTAACCATGGACATAATAAATCTGACTGACTCTTGGAAATAGTTATGTTCCTGCTGAATTAAGTATTCCAGACCAATCTATTTTCTTGTTTTTTGATAAACATCATCATAAAACAAATAAAAACAAGAAATCTGTAATACAAGAAAATAGTTTGGTAAGGGCTTACTAAATATGATCATAGAAACTCTGGTTGCCTAGGAGACGACTAATAAGATGCAACTTTCACTGTGAGAAATTGTCAGATACAGGCATATGTATCTATTCCGGATATTGTATGATATTCAAAGTTGACTGTGCAATGCAAACGTCCACACATTTTTTATTGGAATGTAACAACGGCTAAAATTCAGAACACCTGATACCATCCACCATATTGGTAAGTAATGTGCATAAGTTGTACCGTGATGTGTACAACATTTTTAGCTGCCTCGCTAAAATAACCGAGGGTTTGGGGGGGTTTGACCGACACAACGACCTGAAACAATTGCTATCACAAGTATCATATTTAGTTTCCAATGTTTCTAAAAAATATCCCCTATTCATTGAATAGTGGCCCCAATGGATGTCACTGATGAGGCTGTAGCATACCATGATGGGACTTTATTGTTGAGTAAAATATCTATGTTGATGACCAATTTCCAATGTCTATGAGTTGCTGGGATATTCAATTTTGAGGTTTATTCATATCAAACCAGACAAATGTAGCTGGACTCATTTTTTCTGATTATTTTGAGTTTCATCCCCCTATTTTCAAAAAAGTCACATCGCATGTTGTCGTATTAACAGCATTAAACAAGCATGGTAGATAGGTATCCAGTATTCTGTAGGTGTAGCCTTCATATAGAAAATGTGCCTACCTTATTAGCATGTGGGCATGATCCCTTCAAAGGTACCTGAAAAAATTGCACATAGATAGAAAATACATTATACTTGTCAAAAAGACCGGCACCATGTACAAATAGAGACAGATTGACAAGAAAATATGACACAGTTTTATTTTTTTCCAGTTAAAGGTAATGATTTTTAACATTATTTAAGGACTGGTAATTTATTATAGGGAGGGCAGTCATGAAAAATGTTACATTTATCTTCACAACTTTTGAGGTACAATGAAAGATGCTCTTTCATCACAGAATTCAAAGAGTGTTATTCATCTAGATATGGCCAGGGTTCGATCCCGGCCGCGTCATACCAAAAGACGTTAAAAGTGGTACTTGTTGGTACCCTGTCTGACACTCCGCTTTAAGGGGCTAAAACAAGGACTGGTCGGCTCAGAGTCAGTTTACTGTGTCTGAGTGGGGTAGTCATGTAAAACTGCGGCATGGTATCTCAGTGGGCTTAGGCACTACAAGTATGCAGTCACATACAATACTAAAGGCTATCATTGAGACAGAAACTTTTCCTAAGATCATCCTTCCAGGTTAACGTTCATGCCATGACCACCTCCATGACCTAGTGGATAGGGTGTCTGTCTGCAGAGCGGAAGGTAGGTGGTTTGATCTCCCCCGACGCATCACACCAAAAGACGTTAAAAGATAATATTTGTCGTTAAAAGGACTGGTTGGTTCAGAGTCGGTATGGTGTACTGTGTCTGAGTGGGGTATCCATGTTAGCTGTGGCATGGTATCTCAGAGGGCTGGTACTGTTTATTAGATTGTTTGTTATTTGTTGTTTAATGCCGCACTCAGCAATATTCCAGCTATGTGACGACGGTTTATGAATAATCAAGTCTGGGCCAGACAATCCAGTGACAGACATTAAAGCATCGATCCACGCAATTGGGATACGATGACATTCATCAAACAAGTCAGTGAGTCTGACCACCCAATCCTGTTAGTCATCTCTTACGACAAGTATAGTCACCATTTACGGCAAGCATGGGTTGCTGAAGACCTATTCTACCCCGGACCTTCCTGAGTGGGCTGGTACTAGGAAACTGGCATCAGTCCAACTTGTACAAGAGCACCAGACACACACATGTCAGCGATAGAAACTAACATTTTTAGTCCACTAGTCCTTATAATGATAACATATAGCAAAACCCTTAAAAATTGCAAATTTCTACTAGTCTTTATGATACCTTAACTATTGGGCAATTTAGCAAGGAGTATAGGACTAGTGCCAATTCCAACCGCTGTATGTGCAAGTACATCGCTAGATATGTGCAATACTCTTGGACATGATAAACCCCATTTCACCTCACCTCACAGCCAGGTTCATTACAAACTCAGCAGCCATTTTAAGCAACCAATCTCAATGAAATAGTTGGCTCTTATGACAAAGATTAGTTAATGGGGTCCTACTCAAACAGAGAATTACAACATGCTTGATTAATAAATAATATTAAAATAAATAATATTATTTATTGAAATCTTATGAAAACAGGACCATGCAGCTTAAATGAAAACAAATGTTTCAACTGACAAAAGTATTTTCAGTAACATATTTGTCAAATATTTCAAGAGTTATTATTCATATCTGAAATGCACCATTGTAAATTGATGTTTGTTACTTGGATTAGCTACAAATGTTAACTACATGCTTAACCTCTTTGGAATCTTTCTAGGAAGAAATAAATATCATTAAAAACATTTCTAACAATGAACATTTACAATAAAGACATTACTGAAATTGTCAGAAAGGGCAGGCAATACATTATTACCCTAGCAAGAGCAATAACGCCAATATACCGGTACACAGATGAAATGAGCATCATAACAATGTTATGCTCACTTTAACAATTCCTTGATCTTATAAAACAGCTTTCAGTTTGTGACAAGTCCTGTTTTTTACAAATCAATTTCAGCATTAAAGGTCTATCTTGTCATTAGATCCAGTAATCTCATCTCCAACAGACTAACCAGCTACTTTTTTAGAGTGTGTATCAAAGAACCTACATAAATCTATTTCGGCAGAAGAAATCTGAACTTTTCTGCTTCATCTGACAATGTAATAAACACCACTTTAGTTAAAATCTAGTTTCACTATTTTTCTGAATTGGGAAGTAGTGGAAAGTGGATTAATCCATTTCGATAAACACGAACTGTGCAAAATGAAAATGTGACTTGAGGCGTGATTTCCTCCATCTGCTGTAGTACCATGTTCCTACAAGTATTCATGTATGTGTCACATGTCATACCCTTTTCCCAATAATTCACATTTATTCTGAAATAAATACAGTGCAAGTGATTCCATGGCCTTTGATTGGCCAACCAAGCTCATTTTTGCATTTGTTTCCATAAACCGAAAAAGGTTAGGTTATGCCCATAATGGACCGCTGTTTCCTGATTGGCTGATAAAAGAATGGCCAGGGCTTGTGATGCATTATTGCACTGAACGATATCATTGATTTTATACTGTCATCTACAGTGTTTTTATGTTAGTAGAATTCAATATGTTTTTTGTGTTTATGGAGTGATGGTTTGCACATTTTGTGTCAATACCCAATACTGAGATTTACACAGTTCAATCTCATTAAAATCAGATCTTAGTTCTCGCTGCCGCTAACCAAAGATCTGAGGACATCCCATTACGGGTCACGACAGGACGACCTTTCACAAACTTTGACCGACAACTGAAATGACTACCAAGAAGTCGACATCAGCCAATTAGAAAGCAGTATACTCGAGCTTTACAGCACTCGTTTCAACCTAGCGGTGTACCACAAACCTACAATCAGCACCAGGCTAGTACTCATAGGCTTCACCTAAATGGTAAACGTCCAAGACCTGTGTAGCGGCCATAAAATTTCCAAGTCCCGTGATGGGATTCGAACCACGGACCTTCTGACACCTTGTCCACATGACCAAAGAGGTTTACCCCGTTAGCAAGCTGACAAGGTAAGGATGTCATCTGTGGGATGACTCCACGCCCTGCTACACCTGCATCACTTCAGGCTTTCCTTCCACATCAAGGGGCATGCCATAACTTCACTAAAATAGTGTTCAATGCTCAGTACCAATTTATTCTAAAAATACAGATTTCTAGACTCTTTTCCACATAATGTCAAGTCTAACAAGTCATTTTTTTTCAGGTGCATTAGTGTCCTGGGGAAGTTGCATGGAGATTTAGCGAAAATAGCTCTGCTTATAGTCTGGTACAGATATTTTTTGATTAAATTGAATGGTAACGTTTGTTTGTTTGTTTGTTGCTTAATGCCACAATCAGCAATATTCCAACTATATGACGGTGGTCTGTAAATAATCGAGTCTGGACTAGACAATCCAGTGATTGACATTAAGAGCATCGATCCACGCTATTGGGATACGAGGACATGCATCAACCAAGTCAGCGAGCCCGATCCTGTTAGTTGCCTCTTACAAAATTGGAAAAGAAGCAACTCTTCTGCAGCTGTCTCTTGCCATCAGCAGAAGTGTAAGTAATTTCATTGGACGACTTCTGCGTCTCTGCCAATCATATAACTTCTTGTTGATAACTGTCGTATGCACATTTGCGTCTATCTGAAAATGGCACCTAGTTATAGCTGTAGTTGGTGAATTTGTTATTGTTGGCGTTTTTTGTACTATTTGCAAAATGTCAACAAATTGCTTCAGCCAAACGGTCATGAAACAGAACAGTTTTCTAACAAAGAAAATAACTGAAATGTTGCTTATGGTAATTTGTCATCGTAGGTCATGACCACCTTCCCACCAGTCTGATTTACAGCTTACAGAAGTTTTGTTTTTTGGAGTTGCAGAAGTTGTTTTTTGAGTAGTTACCCTAAAAGTCAGGAAATGTTTATTACTTTCAAGTTTGTTTTTTTTCCTCCTCCATCAAACCAAGTTGGTCCAAAAATTTAATACATATATTTATTTATTGATCTTCTTGTATTTATTTCTTTAGTTCACCCTCTTCCATCAAGCCAATTTGATCCAAAAATTCTTACGATACAAAAAGATAATTATATTAGCATAATATATATATATATATAGCTAAAACAAAACCCCCAAAACAACCATTAATATTTATTAGTATAAAAAATGATCAAATCATCAACATAAAATATCTCATGTCTTTAGGAACCATTTAGAAGTGATACACATAAGGAAGAGAACTTATGGATGTCAACTTCTTTATCAGTGAAAGATGAAGGAATAAGTATATACTCCGAAACGTTGTGTTCCTCATAATAAAGAAGTTGACATCCATAAATTCTCTTCCTTTAAATTATCTCAAATATCAATTAAAAAAACAAGCTGAAAAATACATGACTGAAGCACAACTGATGTGACAGCTCGGCACCACAAAACTACAGAAACTGTAAGTCAGAGCAGGGATGACAACCTGTGTGTACAGTCTGTCACCGACAATCTAGTGGTGCTTAACCATCTTACAGAGAATCCTATAAATCTTTTCGCCTATCATCTAGTCCTGACATGCCAGGGATCCGGCAACCTGGTCGTTCCTTGTTACTTTGTCTGAGCAGGGTAACAAATGAGATCAGGTCATTTACTCTGCAGACTACACAACTGGTAATAGGGTTATGTATGCTGGAAGTTACCTTTGAGGTCAGGGTAATTCGTAAATGAAGTTTCTTATGTGGTGTATTAGGTTATTTCCTTTCATGTTACGCATGTGGTAAAAAAAAAGTCCCCTGCTGAAGTTCCCACACAGTTCTGGGTCACGGTGGCCCAGTCGTCTAAGGCGCTGCATTTGCTGTCCTTTGGCTTACCAGAAACCTATGATTGAAGGTTCAAATCCCAGATTCATTCTGATTATGTATCCAGGTTATCTCAACACCATACCCATGCTCACCAAAGTGCTTAAAATTTGAGACGTGCACGACTTTAGGCTTTCGTCCCACATCTAGCTGTCATGACATACTGTTACTGTAACCGAAACACAATTCAAAACAGTGATAATTCCCACTCACTCACTCACTCACACATGAACCATAGAGAAGTATCTACATTAAGAAGAGATGTTTCCGATGTGTACCAATTAATGACAAATAAAACAATCAGTCAAGTGTTAATACAGTGTCTTTATTCTTATCACGATATGCTGCACGTGATTTCCAAACTTTCCATGGTAATCCTGAACGTGCTAACTGGTACTTCTCAAGTCATGGATCTATGATGTCACATGCGATGCATTCATTGCATTGGTTCACACATAATACCAGTATGTTCGTTTGTGCATCAAACCAATCCAATATCTCTAATATGAGTAAGTCTTCATATGAACCAACATGTATGGTATTCGCATTTCATTTGGTGGTGAGTATAAATATTAATATATATATATAAAGACCCATGAAGATTCCGGGGTAGAATAGGTCTTCAGCAACCCATACTTGCTGTAAAAGGCGACTATGCTTGTCGTAAAAGGCGACTAACGGGATCGGGTGGTCAGGCTCGCTGACTTGGTTGATACATGCCATCGATCCCAATTGCGTGGGTCGATGCTCATGATGTCAATCACTGGATTGTCTGGTCCAGAATCGATTATTTTACAGACAGCCGTCATTTAGCTGGAATATTGCTGAGTGAGGCATTAAACAACAAACAAACAAACAAACAATATATATATAAAGGTCAGCTTTATGCTTCAGTATTTCTACAGTTACCAATGAGATCAAAAACTTTCTGTGAAGTTCCACTGAGATCTGCGCCCATCATGACTGATCCACCGTGCCATGTAACGACTATCAGTATTATGTATTCAGTTAATGATAACAGAAAGCAGACACATAGATATTAGTACACGAGAGACAAGTATGTTTCACATCAGACACACGAATGTCAGAAATAATTAGCAACACTGACCTATTCTGTTATCCTTGATCATTAAAATCCTAATATGAACAATCATCAGAGGATGCTCTCAACTCCCTGAGAAACATACCATCTTCTCTTTATTACCATAATTGATTACTAATACGGGTTAGACATCACACAGAAAATGGTCTGAATATAATGACTGCAGCGCGTACAGCTGTGTTTGCGTGGGTGAAACAGAGTGCGGAGGACAGAGCCTTTAAACTAGCATCATCTTTGACGACGACCATAATTTCATTATGAAACGGTTTCTAAAATGTCACCACTGAAAATGCTAGTGTTGTCAGGTCTGTTTTTGAATCTCTCTTCCCTTGTGGGCAATCACATCAAGTGCTGGGATGTTTTTCATAGCTGCTAAAAACTCAACTTCGGTAATTCATTTCACAATTCACTTAGAAAATTTGGAAAATGGTACAATTTTTCATCTTTAGTGCTGTGTAGGCTGAACATTGAGATGAAATATTTTCTAGCCAAACCGAGCTCATGCAGGTTTCGTTTTATGGATTCTGATTTTTCAAGCAAATATGCCACAATTTAGGAGAGAAAAGCCAAATATTTGTAATCAGGATGAAATTTGAAGAAAATGCCAATTTAAAATGAAAGGTCAGTCAGATTTGCATCTTTTTCTTTGGTCTGTTTAATATTGTGATACAGACGTGATCTCATGGGGGTTCCAGTAGCTAATGTTGTGAGACTTGACATTAAAAATCATTGTCAATACATCACAGGTTTGTGTAAAAAAAGGTCCTTCATCACCCAGGAATACAAATGGCCACTACGCCATGTATGGGTTTTTAGTAAGCTGATGAAATGAGGTCGTTTATAACTCATGAAAGTCAAATGAACCTACCATTGTCTGACATACAAGCAGTGTGTGGAGTAGGGGCAACAAGCAGTGTGTGGAGTACATTTGTGACCAACTCGTGTTATTCCAGGACAAGCCGAATAAGGACTCGTGTCCCTCTCATGGCCATTTTTGCAACTGGGTTCCATCTTAGCGCAAACGGGCATACCTAAAACAATTGTCAACTCGTTGCGTAATGGTTCACATATCTTTCCCCATATCTTATATATATTTCAGATGCAATTTAAAGCACATCGGGACATGCGAAATTATACAGTATGATTGAACACATTTTACATGTGTCTTGGGTATATTTTAAGATGCAAGACATGTAAAATCAAAAAATATTTCTGAGGGATTCTTTGATGAAGATACTTGAAATCATGCGCGCATTCTGATTGGTTTGTCGTATTTTCGCACATAACATTCATCGATAGGGGGGACGAGTCTTCTTGCAGGTTACGGAAAGGGGCGATTGGTGACAAATGTGTGGAGTAGGGGCAACAAGCAGTGTGTGGAGTAGAGGTAACAAGCAATGTGTGGAGTAGGGGCAACAAGAAGTGTGTGGAGTAGAGGCAACAAGCAATGTGTGGAGTAGAGGCAACAAGCAGTGTGTGGAGTAGAGGCAACAAGCAGTGTGTGGAGTAGAGGCAACAAGCAGTATTGTATTGTAAGCTGAGGTCATTGGCTGGAGTACGTAATTGCTTCCTTCTCTACGGAACAAGGCCCGATAAAAATGCTCGATAAAAATACCATATTTTCTTGAGTATAGTGCGCACCCAAGTTAAAAGCACACCCCCCTCTAGCGGATTCAGTATTTTGGAGAGAAAAAAAATCGAACATTATGCGCAGAAAAAAATAACACTGTACCCCTTCAGCGAATTCCGGTAAATGAATGGGTGATAAGAAACTTGGTCAGTACAAATTTGAAATGTGAGATATAAAATCACAAGACATGCTGATTTACCGTTTAAATTGTATTTTATGTTCTGCTAGGCATTGTTTTACATGCAGGGATTAAGATTACCTTGTGTATTTTCTCGTAAACTAAGCCGTAACCAGCAATCAGCTGTACACACGTTTTCTTAGAATCTGCCGATGATTCGGTTAAAACTTACCCAATGGATTTTGATGCAAGGATCGGGAAAATTGTATATGAAACTATTTTTTTTATCAGGAATAATATATTCCAATATAATGTTATTTTAGTTGCAGCTTTTACTAAATATATTCCAAATAATAATAACCCTAAGCGTAGCACTTCAGTGTAGCTGATTGCTACTGCCGGCTATTTTTTTCACATGTAACTACACCCCAAAATGTCCATATGTCTTCTCAGGGATAATTATTGATAATGACGTTAAATAAGGAGTGATGGTCAATGGCTTGGCTCATCTATAAAAGTCCAGTTTCCACCCTTGCCTACCTCAGCTGGAGTTAAAACATTTCTTGACTAACAAGTCTATGCATAGTCCAATCAAAATTGCGAGACGAACTAGACATCAAGTTCACAAACAACATGGATTTCAACTACAGGATTTGCAAACCATGTGTACCACCAACTGGACATCGACAGATGTTTTACAGATCTTGTTATGTTTTTAATCAAGGTGCTCAGGTGATTTGATACACTTTGCGAGGTAAGACTCATTTTATTACAATATAGATCTTGATTATCTATCAGATCATCTTAACAGGGAGACACCATTTTGTTTGAAGCAAATGCAAGTGATACTGGTTGGTCAGTAAGAGGGACAAAGAAGGGCCATAACTCCCAATAGGCACTAGTGGCGCTATGATCGAGGCTGGAAGTTAATAGCCTATAGTCAGTTAATGCCCTTGCCTCAGGAAGAAGGGCTTGACTGCATGTCATCATTCCTAAAGGCAGGCTGCTGTGATATAACAGGACTGATCTGGCACTGCACAGTAGGGATATGCTTGAATGAGTACATCTTGATGCTCACACTGTCAACCACTGGTTTGCCACCCCTGTGGATTCAGTGATAGTATCAGTTGCAAGTTACCTATGCTTGTCATAAGAGACGGGATGGAACGGACATAAATGGATGTTGTTGTCGAGGTCGGTGACTTGGTTGATAGTGTGTCATCATCTGGCCCAGACTCTATTATTTACAGGCTGCCGTGTAACACTGGAATATTGCTGACCGCAGTGTAACACACCACACTGCTTTTCCTCTCTACATATCTACCAATATGATATTGCTGTGGAACTGTGCCAAATATGTTAGCCATATTTTTTGCATCAAACACCTTAAAAAGTTTCCATCTCTAGAGACAAATGAAAGTAATATTATGGTCCTACAAATCTTCATAAAGTCTCAGGTTTTGCACTCGTTGGGACAAAGATTATTTTTCAATGTTTGAATTTTTTCAAATTGATAAAAAAGAAGCAGTTGCTTTATTGTCTGGAACAATCTTGAATCTCAGTGTGCTGCTCTATGAATGTTTCCGGTGCCCGGACAATGCAATTTCTCAGAAGACACTTAAAGATTATTCACAGTCCAATCATTTTTTCAAATATTTTTGTAAACATATAATTACATTTAGTACTAGCGACTAAATGTTTTTATTGCATGTATATCATCTTATGTTTACAATTTTACTTACTTCCTGCTACGTCATCACACGCACGTGTCCTCGGAAGTTACGTAACCATCTCGTGGTGACGTAATCACTGCTTTTTCATTACGTAACCGTCTCTACTCATCACTTTCGCACAGCTGTTCATCCGTGGTACATCGCATTGTCGCTCTCCGCTTTCCCACCCACCCGCCCTGTTTGCCTCCATCTATCTCATTTCCATTGTACATCAACTTTATTGTCTATGACAGGTACCAGGCACAACAAATTGTACATATCTAATTATATATCTCTCTAATATTGTACATATCTTGACAATGTGAATAAAACAAGTCATATTTTTTGCATCAAACACCTTAAAAAGTTTCCAACTTTAGAGACAAATGAAAGTAATATTATGGTCCTACAAATCTTCATAAAGTCTCAGATTTTGCACTCGTTGAGACAAAGATTATTTTTCAATGTTTGAATTTTTTCAAATTGATAAAAAAGAAGCTGTTGCTTTATTGTCAGGAACAATCCTGAATCTCAGTGTGCTGCTCTGTGAATGTTTCCGGTGCCCAGACAATGCAATTTCTCAGAAGACACTTAAAGATTATTCACAGTCCAATCATTTTTTCAAATATTTTTGTAAACATATAAGTTTGATTTATAGCTGTGAACAAATCAAATAGATTATGATACTACACATCCTCCTACAGTTTCAGGCTCTCCCCTTTCTTTGTTGGAGAAGAAGCTCATGGACAGATGGACAGATGGACAGATGGACAACTCCAGTCCTGGTGAGCAATATTCAAATGTTGTCAGGATTAGAAGGGCCTGAACATAGTCACATCAAGTGTTGCATAATAAAAGAAATGATAAAATAGTCACATCAAGTGTTGTATAATAAAAGAAATGATAAAATAGTCACATCAAGTGTTGTATAATAAAAAAAATGATGAAATAGTCACATCAAGTGTTGTATAATAAAAGAAATGATAAAATAGTCACATCAAGTGTTGTATTATAAAAGAAATGATAAAATAGTCACATCAAGTGTTGTACAATAAAAGAAATGATAAAATAGTCACATCAAGTGTTGCATAATAAAAGAAATGATACAATAGTCACATCAAGTGTTGTATAATAAAAAAAATGATGAAATAGTCACATCAAGTGTTGTATTATAAAAGAAATGATAAAATAGTCACATCAAATGTTGTATTATAAAAGAAATGATAAAATAGTCACATCAAGTGTTGTATAATAAAAGAAATGATAAAATAGTCACATCAAGTGTTGTATAATAAAAGAAATGATAAAATAGTCACATCAAGTGTTGTATAATAAAAGAAATGATAAAATAGTTACATCAAGTGTTGTATAATGAAAGAAATGATAAAATAGAACTAAAGTTAGTCTGTTCTATGCTATTTTGTGTGTAGAGACAGCATGGTACTGGGATCAGAAATAATAAAGAAATAATAAATTCTAAAGAAAATGAATAAATAAAACAGTGTTGAAAAGAACCAATTACTCATTTTTTATCGATCAATGAAATAATTAGTTTTCAAAAATTTACCAAGTCAACAAAAAACATTACCATAATCAGAAAACAAATCTACCACAGCTGACCTAATTCTGCTTCCGAGCCATTTTTAAAGCTTGACTGATCAGCTGTCAAAGGACAAACAAAATGAGGGAAAATGATTGCTCTGTGTTCGTGAAGTCAAACAAGGACACAAGTAAAAGAAGACCTTCATTAGCGCCGAACCAGTCTTGCCATGACCCTGCCTTTCCCGAACACATAGATCGTTGTCTCATCAGCGGACACCCGATGACAGGACTGAAATAATCTCATTGCATGCCAGAGAGTACGATTTACTCTCTTATTAAACGGTTCACCTTCAAACTTTACAGAAGTAACTATCATGATAGAAAGAATTCATCCAAAATTCTTAAAATGTTTTGCTTTTTGTCCAAACTCTTGTGGTTGACCTGTTTTGGAGAATGTTGGAATGGTCATGCCTTGTTAAGTATTATTTTTATGTTCTCATGAAGGCAAGGAAGCCAGGGATTAAATCTGTCAATATAATGGCACTTTCTGCAGATTTGGGGTGTAATTCATCATAGGTGTTGAAAGAGGCCAGTGAAGCCGCCTCATCTGTTTCATATTTAGATCGAAGCATAAAGATTCGAAGTGACAAAAACTCTCCATGACTGTATGACTTGAGGGAGATTTCACCTTTCATCCAGCCTACTTTCCCTTTATTTCAAGCAATATTCCAGCAGCTCAAGTCTTTGGTGTCTACAATTCATGTTTCAGATACAATTCAGCATGCTCTTTCTGTGGAGATTTTCAAAGAGTGTCATACGACTCTTGTTCAAAAGATTAAGGGTTACAACATACAAGGCCGCAGTAAAACTTTTCAAAAAGCTTTATGGTAGATATCTGGAGGACATTTCCAACATTGAGGCATCAGTGACCAAAATGATGTATGATGCAGTTCCCCATTTTCTCCCCTACAATAAGTTTATGTGATTTTCAGGTGAACAATTGACATGCCTTTGCATGTGTTTGTGATGGGTACCACAGGTGGGGCAGGATGTGCTGACCTTTTCACCAACACCTGGTATCATCGACATTTGATAATGATTCATAGACACATGCTACTGAGGTCGGCCTCCATGGTCTAGTGGTAGAGCTTCTGTCCAGAGAGTGGAAGGTCCGGGGTTATATCCCGGCCGCGTCATACCAAAAGACGTTAAAAGATGGTACTTGTTACCCTATCTGGCGCTCGGCATTAAGGGGCTAAAACAAGGACTGGTCGGCTCGGAGTCAGTATACTGTGTCTGACTGGGGTATACATGTTAAACTGCGGCATGGTATCTCAGTGAGCTAGCACTATAAATCGGCATCAGTCTGGACTAGTACAAGCAGCCACACAAACACACACACACACATGCATGCACATCGCTACATAAACGCAATAATCCCTAAACCCCATTTCACCTCACCTCACATGCTACTGATATGGTCAGACTCATACAACCGACTCTGCTTTTGATAGATAATTCTCATGATTATGGAAATGTTTTTGTCACTTTTAGTTACACTTTTTCTATGTTGCTGAATGTAAATTATTTTTATTTGCTTGATAACATTTGCATAAAATAACACAAAAATCATTAAAATATTGACACTGTCGATTTGACAAGCTTGAAAAGATAGAAAATGCATATGTGATACTTTGATTGTTCATGTGAAGGTACATTGTTCATTGTACTGTTACAAACCAAAGATGGAACCACAAGGTTCTGTAGCTCACCTGAATGTTGCCATCATAAAATATCAGAAATGTCATACAAGGATAGAAAAGGATAATCTGAAGATACAACAAAAGTATTTTCATGCATTTTTATGCATCTTCATGAAATTACACAACAATAAATGAATATATATATATATATATATATATATATATATATATATATATATATATATATATATATATATATGCAGAACCTAATTACATGGCACTACAGACCCTTGAATATCCGGCGTAGAGGGAAGAATAGGTCTTCAGCAACCCATGCTTCCCCTAAAAAGCGACAATGCTTGTCGTAGGAGGCAACTAACGAGATCGGGTGGTCAGGCTCCCTGACTTGGTCGATGCATGTCATTGTATCCCAATTGCATGGATCAAAGCTCATGATGTCAATCACTGGATTGTCTGGTCCAGATTAGATTATTTACAGACTGCCGTCATATAGCTGGAATATTGCTGAGTGTGGCATTCAACAACTAACAAACAAACATGTCACTGCAATGAGCCAACAGCAGTACATTAAGGTCAAAACTGCCAGAATACACCTTTGCGTTCGGTTCCAAATTCAATTTAGTGCGGTAACCTAGCTCTACATTGAAAACACAGTTTGGTTATCTCCTTATCATACCATAATTACTGTTTATCCACTTTCATAATGATACAGGCAAAATTGGATAAGCAATGAACCAAAAATATATATTTCCAATATGACAGCCATGTTTGAAATGGGATCTGCTCTATGAGCAGTATTTAGAGACATCAGTGCAGTGATCTTATACAAATATTTCACCTTCATAAACAGAGTAGTTTCAGAAGAGATGTTGAAAATGCATTAACACTAACAAATAAGTACATGCAGGTCAAAGTTCATCATGTTCTTAGCTAGGTCAAAAAATGAAAATAAAACAAGACACTTTATTTTATTTCAAATACATGCAAATATGACTGAGTAATGCGCAATAGTGACATGGCAGACATTCTTAATATTGAATCGTAAAACTGTAAGCACTATTTAGAGACACCATAGTGGGGTATATTTATGCATAGTCTTAACCTCATAGGTCTTGTAGTATAAGAAGTGTCGAAAACGTAAAAGTAAATGACACGCAGTAAAACGGACAGCGCACCATGAAAAATCTATCACTTGACATTCCAGCTGAGCTTAAAATGATACAACCAATTTCAAAACATATATGAATGTTTCTCAAATATGTACTAATCATATCACAACCATTTCGCTTTGACCAAGAAAATGAAATAGGTCAATATAAAATGGTTCCACCAAACTCTAACGATAAGCCATTGAACAATGTTACAACTCCAATAATTGTACAGAATTCTAAAGATACACCATTGGCGCCTCAAATAACCTCATTCCAATCCATAGATGAAGGAAACAAATCATCAGGTCAATTCGGTCTGGGCATCGTCTACCAACGACCATACAGTTTAGTTTGGCACAAACAATTACACTGGCTCCAAAGACGTTATCAGATCCCATAAAATACTGCCCAAAGTGAACCAACAACATCGGTGCCAGTGTATTCTGATTTGTTGATACCATAAAGAGTTCATCAGTACAAGTTAGTCCAAGAAGGTTACAATGGCAGAAATACTGTCGAAGATTAGCCAGAGAGCTTGGAGTCATAATTTCTAAACCAGCCGAGTCTACTTGTTCCTAAATTACATTTAATCTTCACGTGTCACTGTTCAGAAAAGAAGGTTTATTTCACTGTTCATCACTATACTATATAAAATAGTAAAAATTATATAAATGGAGTAAGATTGAACACAGTTTTAATTGGCTAGTGCTTTCAACTCGAACCACATACGAGTCTCATCAGGCCATAACTGAATAACGGACATGAATTTGTAACATATAGTCATGTGATGTCATAACATTTAGGAGAACTATATATATACTCAACGCCAAAAGAAACACGAACCTTAGAAACTTATAGAGAAGCATGTACATTAAAAAGAATTGTTTCCAATGTGTACCAATTTATGACAAAAATAAAAGTCAAGTGTTAGCAGAGAGTGTCGTTATTCTTATCACGATATGTTGCATGTGGTTTCCAAACTTTAGATTCTCACCCTGCACGAGACAAATGGTGCATTCCGAATTATGGGTCTACGACATCACGTGATGTGTTGATGAGCATCGGTTCACACAACATACCAGTATATTCGTTTGTGCATCGAACCAATTTAATATCTCTTGAATATGAGAAAGTCTTCATATATTAACCAACACATATGGTACTCAGGTTTCTTTTTGTCGGTCAGTATAGTTTCAGAATAGACATACAGCCCAAACGTTAAATCTCTTTTTTGCAAAATTTGTATGGTATCCTGTAATTCATTATTCCATCATAACCCATTGCCTCGTATCTCATTGCGAACTTATTGAAGTGACGCAACCTAAAATAATTCCAGTAACATTTTTCAGAAGAAATTTATTTCTATCACCAAAAATGGTCATCTATAAATTTAACAAGGAAGATCATCTTCCTGAGGCAAGAGTGTCCACTAGCCATATTATCAAAGTCTTGTTTCCACCCTTGCCACATCAAGCCCACATTCCTGTGCTAAATATGATTGGACGATTGCATATATCGATAGTCCAATCAGAGACCGTTTCACCATATCAACATCCACAACTAGTACATATTCATATGAAAGTGGGGGCGGTCGGGTAGCCTAGTGGTTAAAGTGTTCACTCGTCACGCCGAAGACCCGGGTTCGATTCCCGGCATGGGTACAATGTGTGAAGCCCATTTCTGGTGTCCCCCGCCGTGATATTGCTGGAATATTGCTAAAAGCGGCGTAAAACCATACTCACTCACTCACTCACTCATATGAAAGTGAGTTACTGCGGCCTGTCTTTGTTAACACGAATATGTGTTTTTAATCTTTTAAAACCCCAATGATTGCCTTTGTTTATGTATCAGGGATGAAATCCTGAATGTTTTTGTTATCTGAACAGGACTAGAACAGATTGGGACACCCATGTTCATGCCTCACACCCCAAACTGTTTTCCTGAAATTCCCTTGGACTCAAAAACTGATAGCCCCGTGTAGATCTCTGAAACTATGTACTGGTGTACGCTATCCATTTTAGAGATGCATGTTGGTTTTTTCAAGTGTTTTTATGTGACTTTTATATTTCTTTGTGTAAAGTTTGTGGAAAGTTCTAATGTTTGTGGGCAAAATATAAAACATAAAAGATATTTCACTTTTTTCTTCTGTTCTTTCAAAGGTGACCTTAACATGCTGTCTGATGTGCATCTTTGAGTCAAGATCTTCTCGTAAAGCCTTTGTCTGAAGACCTGCAGTTAGATGTATTGAATGCACTTTTTTGCTACTTGGAGGAATAAGGCATATAGAGCTTGTCAGATTTTGTTTCCACTCTTAGGATACACCTTTTTTATGTTTTGTTTCACACGCCAACTGCCCCAACTGAAAAGCAGGCGTTCCAAGAAATAAATTAGACATAAAGATATTAATTTTTATTAAGTCTCCCGCAAGTAACATAGACCCTCTTATATAAAATATAAATGTGAAATTTAAATTCCTTGTCTACACCACTATCAGCGATTCAAGAAGCCAACGCATGAATGATAAATAAATAAATAAATAAATAAATAAATAAATAAATGACATAGCTATTTATTTTTATTTTTATTTTAACCAACCTTGTGTGGAAAACCTAGATTAAATTCATAAAACATTTAATATAAAAAGTGTGGCCTTAATTTTCTTAGGTCAGCAGATCTAAAAACCATCATCCGTTGCAAACTTAATCTGTAATTAATTACCAGAATTAATTACCGATGGCCATGGGATTCTGGCTTGCCTAAGGGATGCAACTCTCCACAATGAATTGATGCGCATTAGAGGACTGAGCCATATTACCCACTAATGTTCATGACAAGAATGGAACAGTACACATATTATAAAATCTAAAATTCATCATGCCAGTTTGAAAAATGGGGATCCCTTCCAGGCAATATTGGCACATAACATGATTTCTTACAAGATAGCTACAAGATAGCATAGCTCAGATGAACATGATCTATCCAGTCCTTCTCTTTTCAGTTTAGTTGATGTTGGTAAAGGAAGCTTTTAATCTTCACAGAAGCAAGTGTACCGCCTCCACGGTGAAGACTGTCTGCCCCAAAGCAAAATGGTTAAAAAGTGATCTGTAAAGTATTTAAATGGATCTGACCAAACTGTAGAAACACTGGTCGAGGTGTAGCTTTCTGTGAGACTGAACAAGCAGGAGGGGAGGTGAAATGGGGTTTAACCGTGTTTAAGATTATTGCACTTATCAGGGATCCATTTCACTATTTCCAAGCTGCAGCAGTGCAGGTAAAACACTCCAAGTGAAGGTAACTATTATTGCCAGGTTGCAAGTTCAGGTAATATTTCCCACCACAATTGCATGGAAGCAGTTATATTTCAAAAACTGAATTCTTTCAGAAATGGCTGCAAATCTTTTAGAATCCAGGAAACGAGAGTTCATGAAAATGAATGAAATACACAAGTCGGAATGCACTGAACTTGCAGAATTATTTCTTCACAATTACCACTAGAAGCATCACTAATGAGGTTACAATCACAACAAACAGACACTTTGAAACTTCTGTTTCAGGTTGTTTACTGGATATCAAATATGAAAAGCCATATACAGAATTCTTCGAAATACAATACTGGAGCACATTCTCAAGTTTATTTTGTCTTTGAATTTATTTGATATTCAAAATAACGTAAAATACAGTGTTTCAGTTTAGATGAAATGGTGCAGCCAATATTTTGGTGGTGCAACCTGGTTAATTCACTTGGTTGCACCTGGTGCAGGTGATAAAACAGAATGAAAGCATACCCTGCTTATGTAGCGATGTGCATATGCTTTTGTGTGTGGCTGCTGCTACTAATCCGGACTCATTAAAAGTTGATTTTATCCCTGTTTTTTTAAATACTGCATTCGACGCTCTAATGAGCGCCCACGGCGATATTTGCTAATATATTGGCTAGTGAACAATCCCAATTGGCACCCCTTCCAATTGATCAATGTACACAAGACTTATTTTTTCGCGTATAATACGCACTTATGTGTTATATGCACCCTTAATCATGGGCAATTAAATTCTGGAAAAATATATCTGTCGTAAATAAACATTTCAGGCTGTCAGCATTAACCATGAAATTTATCTTTCAACTCTTTTTTTTTCACCAAAATAATATTATAGTAAGAGCCCCCTATTTCTAATTTTGAGAGAGCCCTGGGCGCTTATCACGTTGAATACGGTAACCACACTGTAGTTTGTCGTTTCATTACAAGCATCAAACAATTAATGCAGCTATCTGCTGCAATGGAAGTGTACCTGGCACTTGCATAGCGACGTGCTTGCACATGTGAGTGTGGCTGCTTGTGTTAGTCCAGACTAATGCTGGTCTTAAAGTGCCAGCCCACTGTGATACCATGCCACAGTTTAACATGGATACCCCTAGGGCTGGGACAAGTCCAGATTTACTACCCGGGTACCCACCCCACTATTACCTGACCCTACCTGGGTACCCGCTGTAGGTCTCAAGAGATAGTTACAAAATGTCCGATTGGAAATAGTTTGACTGGAGACCTGGCAAAAACTATTTACATACACGTATAAAACTATCAGGTCATGCATACACTGAAGTTTTATCTTTATTCAAACATATAAAAGTCAGAAGGAATGGGTGCACAGTCAGAAAGAAATGCGAACATTAGTGACTTGTAGTGTAACCATAGAGTTTCAGATCATTTTTGTCATTAAACAATATATCACGTGACTAATCACGGATTCGGGTAGTCCTTTGGGTACCCGATCCTACTCAGGACCCACCCGACCCAGATACCCGAGTTACCCGTCCCAGCCCTAGATACCCCACTCAGACACAGTCTACTGACTGAGCCATACAGTGCTTGTTTTATCCCCTAAATGCTGATTGCTAGGCAGGGTGACAACAGGGAGACCTGTTTGGGTATGACAAAGGGGGAATCGAACCCCCGATCTTCCGCTCTCGGAGCAGACACTCTATCCACTAGATATGAAGTTGAACAAGCAGGACCAAACTTTACATCTGACTGCATGCTGAAGTATTAACTAGTCATATGTTTTATTTTTCGACTATCTTTACATTTCACATTCAGTCAGACCGCCTCCGTGGTCTAGTGGTAGAGCGTCTGCCCTGAGAGCGGAAGATCCGGGGTTTGATCCCCGGCCGCGTCATACCAAAAGACGTTAAAAGATGGGACTTGTTGTTTCCCTGTCTGACACTCGGCATTAAGGAGCTAAAACAAGGACTGGTCGGCTCGGAGTCAGTATACTGTGTCTGAGTTGGGTATTGATGTTAAACTGCGGCATGGTATCTCAGCATGATAGCACTATTAATAGGCATCAGTCCGGACTATTACAAGCACGCACAAGCACGCACACGCACACACACACACACACACATACGTGCATGTACGTCGCTATATAAGTGCAATAATCTTGGATGCGCCGTTAAACCCATCTTCAACTCAACTCAGCTCACATCACATTCAGTCAAAGTAAGATTGTCTCATGTCATTACAACCTAACATACACTGAAAAAGTTGAGACTTTATTTTAATATCTGTCAATCGTATATTAATATCAGTCAATCATAAAGACATGTAATTGCTTGTGTCTGGATAAGAACATGATTAATTTCAAAACAAGAACAAAAATGAACAAACATGTCATATTTGTAATAAAGTTAATTTCTCATATTACTGTCCCAAAATGTCAAAATATGTCTTAATGTTAGCAATCAGACGAAAACAATATACATGTGTATAATTTCTCACAACATGAAAAAAGCAAACTAAAACACAGTTCCATGCAAATCAAATGTCATGGTTCTTTCTCTCAGGCAATGAGCAGTCAAAGGGAGATAAATGAAACATGACGTTCTACCAATTACATGTATCAGTTTTCTACAGCTCATATTAGAGTTCTAATCTTTAAGAGAATTAGATATATTTTTTCCCTGTTAATAGAGTCCTTTTTTTAATGACCACAGAAAGGGCTATGATGCTAATCGATTAGTAGCTCATCAGAACCAACTGCTGAAATATTAGTCAATGACAGCCATTAGTAACTGTGATGCTTTGTGGCATCTTAAGCAATGCAATAGTAGGGTTCAAAATTCATTGTATTGGAATGCCAATGGAATGGTTAAAATTGTAATAGTTACCATAATTTTCTTGTGTCTGAAGGACACATTTAGAAATGTAATTTAATTGGAATAAATATCTCTTGGGTTTTTTTTTAAGAGGACTTTTACATTAAAAAATGACATTTATAAGAGGTGTGTGTGTAGGGGGGGGGAGGGGGGTGTTGAAAAAAAATGACAGGTATATATAAAGTGGTTGGGTCAGCAAAATTTGATACAATCCCCAGACTAATCTCACACTTGTGGCATACTCGAAAACAAATATAATTCTAACCATGAATAGTATTACAATGATAATAACAGTCACAAAACTCTTTCCATAATAAAAAAAATCTCCACTAATACCAGAGACTATTGTACTCTTCTGACAATATCATATGTACCATATTCAATGTAATAAGCGCCCACGGCGATATTTGCTAATATATTGGCTAGTGAACCATCCCAATTAGCACCCCTTCCGATTGATCAATATACACAAGACTTATTTATTCGCGTATAATATGCACTCATGTGCTATATGAACCCTTAATTATGGGCAATTAAATTCTTGAAAAATATATCTGTCGTATATAAACATTTCAGGCTGTCAGCATAAACCACGAAATTTATCTTTCAACTCTGTTTTTTCCACCAAAATAATATTCTAATAAGAGCCCCCTATTTCTAATTTTGAGAGCGCCATGGGCGCTTATTACGTCAAATACGGTATGTGTTTATAAATCATCATATTGTGATGACACTAAGTGTTAGTGAAAGTGTGAGCGTATCCTGCACCACCGGTGACCCATCACAAACACATGCAAAGACAAGTCAATTGTTAACCTGAAATAAACATAGGTTTAAGATACTTTTACACTATCATAATAGAAACCTTGTACAACTACTGCAATAATATGGCATAGCAATACTTGGAAATATACTATATCCTCCAGAGGTCAGAATTTGCTCGGATCTGAGCAGTGATTGTGGAGTTTTAAGTTGCAAAATTACATTCCATGTACAAAATCTGTGTGGTCCCTTTGCAAAGACGGATGGGGATAGTTTGTCTTGAAGACAGATAACAGAGATCATATTACTAAGCAAAAACAACTGTGTAACAAAGTAAAAAGCTAAAAAAACATTTGTCTTTCCACTTTATAGATTTCCATGCATTGTTTGACACAAAGCCAAATCCCCAAATGTCCAAATATTCAGCAGAATACAAGGAAGGTCTTTGGGAGATAACTGTTCAGAATAAAGTTATGATTGTTTTATCTGAATGTAAAGGTAGCCTTTTTTGTGATGGTATAATTGATACATCGACCTGTATTGGAGTATTTCCAGTGCGTGAGCCTCGTCCACAATGGGGCAGTACCATGGCGATTCTGGACAACCCCAACATGGACCAAGTTCAGACCGTGGAATGCTCCTGACCATAAAGTGATTATCCTGATACTTGATCTTGTCATCAGTGAATAGCTATCAGGTCAATGGATCGCCCCGTGGTCTTCGGACTGACCGGTTCGATCCCCGGCCTTTCATATCTAAAGACCTTAAAAGATGGTACAAGTTGTTACCCTGTCTGGCACTCGGCATTAAGGGGCTAAAACAAGGACTGGTCAGCTCGTAGTCAGTATAATGTGTCTGAGTGGGGTATCTATGTTCAACTGTGGTATGGTATCTCAGTAGTCTAGGACCATAAATCGGCATTAGTCCAGATTAGTTCCTCTGGAACAATATACCCCTAAAAAAAGGACACAGGAACCAATACTCCTGGTATATCGATTCCAGCTGAACAAATGTTCAGGAGGAACATATTTACTCTCAAACATGCCCATCGCTGTAAACTACAATAATCTTGAACTTGACGTTAACCCCTATTTCACCTACCTAACCCTTTGGGTCATGGATAATTGCATGGCATCAATAGTTTGATCAGTCAAACACCCCAACGAGCAGTGAGTGAGTGGGCATCTTTCACCCATGACTTCACCTCTTCCCTTGAAGGACTTGTGTGTCTGGTACAAAACCCTTAAGAGGTATGAGTAGGTAGGCAATTATTTCTTCATCATTAAACAAACCCTATTCATTTTTGATAGGCAAACCTACCTTTAATTTGGCAAAAGTAAAAGAACAAATGTAAAAGGTGCGTTTGATTGGAAATAGGTTTATCAATGTCTTTTTGTCAACATATTTGTGAAAAGAATTAATTCACATATTTTTTTAAGAAATTAACACGAAATCAACATGATTAACCCTGATGTTTTTGGTTTGGTTTTGCTTCTTGCCATCATGACTATGACAAAACAAGGTATGGGATCTGCATGAGCTTAAACATGTGAAAGATCTTTACAAATCACTATGAAAGTTATCACAGAAGTTCATATGAAAGAGGGCGGTCGGGTAGCCTAGTGGTTAAAGCGTTCGCTCGTCACGCCGAAGACCCGGGTTCGATTCCCGACATGGGTACAATGTGTGAAGCCCATTTCTGGTGTCCCCCGCCGTGATATTGCCGGAATATTGCTAAAAGCGGCGTAAAACCTCACTCACTCACTCATATGAAAGTGGACCAGACTTTGTTCATTTCAACAAATGGTGTTTCGGACTTACAACAACACTACATAAATATGTAAGGCTATAAATGTCTTAAAATGCTGATTTGAGAAGTTTTCAGAAAGATTTTTCTAATATTTAAACATGAACAAGTCTTTGACTGCTTCTAATTTTCTTAGGATATAGAGATACAAACAGTACAAATATATGAAACATAATGTTGGGTCACAAACTTCATGAGAAGTCACAAACTTTATGTGTTGTAATATGTCCTAAACTTACAAGTGGCAGTGGGGTAGCCCAGTGGTTAAAGCACCTGCTCATCATGCCAAAGTGCGATTCCCAACATAGGTACAATGTGTGAAGCCTATTTCTGGTGCCCCCTGCTGTGATATTGCTGCAATATTGCTAAAAGCGGTGTAAAATCCAACTCACTCACACACAAGTGTAAGAAAGAAATATAGCATGTTGTCCGCCATTTTAAAAAAATGTCTAATAATATTCATTCCAGTATTTTCAAAGTTACAATTTGACATACCCAATGGGCTGAATAATGCTTCCTCGTCCTTTGTGAAACAAGCAGGTAAACTACTTATCTTTACCACCTCCATTCATTTTTAACAAAAGAAACCCAGATATTTCTTCAATGGTAGTACATTTTGGGTGTAGATGCGATAGCACTAAAAATGACAGGGCACGTCTTTAATTATTTACATTTGGAACTAGCTGTTCATTTCAAATTACAGAAAACAGATATTCTTGTCGGAATACTTTGCTCACTTGTACCAAGATTTTATGGACCTCAACCTTAATTGGATGATTCCGTAGTTCACCTGACCAGACCTTCTGTGGAAGGTAATGAGATTGTCATGCAGAAATTTATCGCCTTGCAGTAAAAGGTCTGAGTTGAAATGAGACGTTCAAATAATGGTTAGCAAAAAAGTCTTCACACCATAAAATATAATAAGTTTGTACTTACCTGCATATCAGGCACAACGGTGATACAGATTGTTACAGCAGGCAGTATGGTGAGAAGGGGTTAAGAGGTGGACGTCATAGGCAACTCCGCTCGGTCTGACTGCAGCTTCATTTTGGATCATATCATACAACCTTATCATAAATGCCTTTTCAATTTACTTTAGTCACTTTGAATGGAGTTGACAGCTATAAAAGATTATTGTCATTCTGGCAATGATAATGCAATAAAAAATTAAAGTGAGAAAATAAAAAATGATTTTACTTTATGTCTTAATTCCTTTACATTTGTTTACTTTATTTTACTTTAAAATAGTAACGACATTGACATGTTCATGCATACAGGACACATTTGACCATGACAATGACATTTGTGAAAGTTGTCAAAGACTTCATGATTTCCGGTTATCGATATTGTATACACATATTGATACAACAGCATACTAAATTGCTGACTCAAATTATTGTTAAACTTTCACTCATGAATTTCATAGGCAATGACAATTTTCATTGAAATGACAAACAACTATAGCCTATCAATTCTACTGACTTTGGTGACACCCAATCAATTTAATACCCATATCAAATAGAGTTTAGTGCTGGATTTCTTATACACGTCAGATATTTTCACAAAAGGGGAATATTCCAAAGAGCTAGGCCTGCGTATGACAGAAACAAATACCTCGTTATATGTCACAGTAGATTCGATAGGCAGCAACCTGCTGAACCCAAATGTCCACTTGGCGGCGTCAATTTTCCCGCAGGTGCCAACCATGTACAAGGGGAGGCTACTCTAATACGGCGCAGCAGTTGGTCCGGGATATGGCAGCACTGTCGTATTATGGTAAGCATAGTTGTTTGTTGAACAACACACACACAACACATATATATATGCTGAACACAAAAAAATCAGATGTGGAAAAAAGAATGAAGACGTGCATGAATGATCATTGCGAAATACTGAATATCAAGTTTTAATTTAATTGAAGTGCATGAATTTTATTATGACATTTGTATGATGCTGCATCTACAGACAACAATGAAATATTTTTCAAAGGTATTTCCTGGAGACAAAAAAGCGTGTACATTTACATTCGTCCTATGATATGCGCTATTCGTAAAAAAATTGCAAAGTGATTCAAACTTTAATCATTATCTTTTATCGACACACATATTTTTATTGATTAACTTTTATCTTTGCGAAAATATGTAAAAGGCTAAACCTTTTGTGAATACAAATACTTTTTGCGATACTTGACATTTATTATTCTGTTGTTTGTCGAGCACATGTGCACCCATGTAGAATACTGAGATGACATAACAATAAGAAGCAGGCGAATAATTTTTAACATATCATACTTATGTCTATGCGATTAAACTCTAACAGGAATTTCGTCTTACTTACCGAAGACTTAAAAAAAACAACAGTAAAAAGATTTACAACAAACACATATGGTCAGATGGGATACAAATGCCAAACATGTTTTGTAAAAGAAACAGAATAAACTCAAGGGTGTATATTTATATTCAAGACGTGAGACCCAGTGCCCAAAACATGTAAAAAAACTTATTACCTGGAATAATCCTGGTCTTTAAAATTTAACTAACATGTAACACTCAAAAGCATTTAAAGAACACTAAATTGTTTCATTTTACTATAGTTCATCTGTCAATGCTCAAAAGAAGGTAAAGAACTCCCCTTTCTTTAATAGTATTATACCAGTGAAGATTGAGCAATTCATGATAATCACTTTACGGTCAGGAGCATTCCACGGTCTGAACTTGGTCCGTGATGGGGCGACCATGCTTGTCGTAAGAGGCGACTAACGGGATCGGGTGGTCAGGCTCGCTGACTCGGTTGATGCATGCCATCGTATCCCAATTGCGTAGATCGATGTTCATGGAGTCAATCACTAGACCGGTCCAGATTCGATTATGTACAGACCGCCATCAAATGGCAGGAATATTGCCGAGTCTGGCGTTTAACAACAAGCAACCAACATCATATTAACTTATTTAATCTGTCATGGCATAATCTTTACGGAATAAATGCCATGTTTAATCAATCATACATATTTTGGGCAAAGGGAAAGGCACGAGAATCGTCACAACATTACCACTAAATCGCATGCATCTGTTGAATTGATGTACCCATGTTTCGTGCCATGCATTAATACTCGATCAGGGAGTCTACATTAGTCTATGTTTCTTGTGTAGACTTCCTGACATCATAAATGAAACATGTTTAATCAATGTACTGTTGTCATCGTTACCGCTGACCACGCCCTCCTTCCACGATCTGGCCACTCCCATGCGGTCAAGCGTTCTCGGGAGTCTGAAATGGATGAAGATCTCATTAAGGACATTACCCAGTTTCCTCAACAACCCATCTGAACAAATAAGTATCAAAGGTCAAGGTTGTATTTGAAGAGTGAGTGAGTTTGGTTTAACGCCACTTTTAACAATATTTCAGTTATATCACGGCGTGTGAGCTTAATGTGGGAGGAAAGCCCGAAGTGATGCAGGCCTAAGACGTTTGAAACCCACGAACACGGGTATGGTGCTGACAAACTTAGAAACATAATCGGAGCGAACCGGGATTCGAACCCACAATCATACGTTTCTGGCGTGCCCAAAGGACGCAACTTTGCACAGCGAATCGCTAATGAGAAATATTGTAAGTCATGTTCAATCACGAACGATAAGTGTGAGAGTAAATATGTTCCCCCTAAACATTTGATCTGAAGGAATCGAAATACCAGGAGTATTGGTTCCTGTGGAACAATATACCCGGGACGAGGACGATATTTCCTTCCCAGGTCTATTTCTACAAATTAATTTTTATTCCTCCGGAATATTTATAACTAGGGCTAATCCATCGCTCACATCAGCACCGCCACAAAAGCCAAGCACTCCCTAACCCGAGAATTCAGGAGGTTCACGTGCAACACGTATACGCATGCGTACATGTTTCACGATCACGCGATACTGAATACGCTCACGATGACTTTTATTGCTTAAACCTAATCGCCCTCTTTCCAAAGAAACTTGGACGTGGATAACGCTTTAAATTGTTCCTAATATGTCCCGTTATCTGCGATGGACATCTTTATTGATGACGATAGATAACGATAAAGTTAATCGTGACAAAATATCTGCACTCGATGATATCAGTGAGGTGGCAATGTCAAAAGTTATGTAGTTCCATATCGATTCTGGGAATTGGCGTCAGAAATGATTGGTACTTAGAGCATAAATAGGTCACAACACGTTGCAGTAACCAGAAGTATTCAGCTAAGCGTTTGATTAGTATGGGGTATATATAGCTCATCTGAAATATTTCCTAGTTGTAACAAAGCTAAAGATGGGTATGTTGCCACATTAATTTGAGTGAGTGAGTGAGTTGGGTTTTACGCCGCTTTTAACAATATTCCAGTTATATCACGGCGTGTCAGCTTAATGTGGGAGGAAAGCCCGACTTTCCGCTCTCCGGGCGGACGCTCTACCACTAAACCACGGAGGCGGTTAAAGGTATACGGGAAGTTAAAATGACCACAAAATTATTCAACATAATTACCAGAGCGTGTTTGCTTGATGTGGGAGGAAAGCCCGAAGTGGTGCAGGTTGTTTGGCGCTATCGTGAAACCACAAGCACGGGTATAGTGCTGACAAAACTAGAAACATCACCAGGGCGAACCGGAATTGAAACCCACGATCGCTGAGTCACAAAGCAAACAAAAATGCGTCTGTTTTTCCACGCCCACTAATGGACTACAGTTTCCTGATTTGCTGATTATAGAATGGGCGGGGCATGTTAAAAAAAAGAAGTTAAGTACGGCCTTGTGTTATCTGTGGTTGTTTGTCTGTTAATGAATGAATATCTCCATAAACATTATTGAAGTCAATTCTCCTCGCATTAGCGACACAAGATGATGTGATTGGTTATTTCGAAGCAGACAGGAATATTCCAGCTGTTTCTCTGTGCGTGCGTGCGTGCGTGCGTGCGTGCGTGCGTGTGAGAAATGCTGTTACCGAGCTCCGAGTCCTTCAGTGTTGCTGTGGCTGACATTTTGTTAAATAACAGCTAAAGACCCGACCCTCCGTTAATCCTATTTAGAGAAATGTAGGCTAAATTTATAAACCTATCATATAAAAACCCCGTCTATTAAGAAAACCTTTCACAAGTTCCTCCCGAGTCCGGAAGACACATATCTCATCAACGTATGAGTCTTAAGTATACCATACGACCTTGGGGAAATTGTTACTTTTCTTAGAGAACGCCAAGGCGTAAACATGCATAATCTAATTAGGAAACATGCCCAGATCTATTGGTAAAGTTATTATCCTTTCGAGAAAAATATTTTAATATACGTCCAAATAGGAAGAAATAGCGTTTATATTTAGACACCAAATTTGTTACGCCGAGAATGTCGAAATGTCCCGTATTAGAGATACGGGAGTTTGGAGATCAATTTAAGACTGAAAAAACAACGTCTTTTACAGAGCATCGATGTATTGTTATAGCGGAAACCACTTCAGTAAAAAAATAAAAAAATAAAGTCGTTTCCACGATAACACTTTTGACGACTCTAAACTTAAAACTTTGGGGGGATTCCGGGCTCGAGCATTGACCACACATTATTTCTTTTAGAAAGGTTTCTGTTCAGCTTTTCAAAGCAAGTAATTAATCTTAAAAGTAATATTATACCAGGAGAGATATGTTTTCCAATTTCCACGTGTTTTTTATGAATTTTGTTTTGCAAAGTAGGATACTTAGTGACGATAACGTTGGAATGATACACTCGCTTTAATGGAAGAAGAAGCACCTTTGAGCTGGCTGTGTTGACAGTTAATTGATTTCCGTGATACATATCCGACTGGTTCTATTCCGAAGCTCTTCTGTTAACTTGACAATTTTCATTAATCATAACATTTCACGTGTCCGACGGGGACAGCGGCCGTCCAATTATGGGCAGGTTTATGTCCACGTCCTTCCTGCGCCTATAGTACCGATGCAGCTCTATCGAGGATGATTAGAGTAATTTATCCTGTTTGGCTCTGTTGCGGTACAATGGTGGCGGAGAAAGAGAGTTGTTTTCACGTTGTTATTTTTAATTATAGCTAAAATGGATGGAATTATCATTAAACCGCCCGCATGTTATCAGAATTGAGCGGGCTTCGTTCAATAGCGACGTCATCTGGTTTGTTCTATGACGTTTCCATATTTGTAAAAGTAAATTGCACAAAAGTTATTGCACTAAATGATTCAAAACCGATATTGTTTATTTTTATTTGATAACAAATTCTATCCATTTTAGCTATAATAACGGTAATGCTATATTTCAGGGCATTATCATTTGCAGAAGCCCTCGGTCTTTTCAACTGCCCTCCTTCGTCGGGCAGTTAATGGAAGACCTCGCACTTCTGCAAATGATAATACCATGAAAAATAGCTTACCCTTATAATATCCCATGCAGCAATGTCACTGTGCGGGACAGAAAAACTGATTTCAAATATATATCAATGTGGGGAGTAAAACCCTGTCTTAAGCGCTATAAGCGCGCGCTTTACCACTCGACTTATCCCCTGCCCCAGAAAGACGATGTTTACGACGATTTGAAAAACACATTCATATATTTTTTTATTTATTTTGTAAACCCATTTTAAACTAACTACATCGAAGAATGAGTATTGTTTTACGCCGAATTTAGTAATATTCCGGCAATATGACGGCGGTGGACGCCCAATTGTAGCCCTATCTGGAATCGCTCGCTCACTCACTCACTCATTTCACAGGGCACGGATACCCCAGTCGCCCCAGAGGCCGCACTTCTCCTGGAAGTCCCTTAGTCCCTTAGGCGTTTCATCATTCTATGATCGTGGGTTCGAACCCCGGTTTGATATCACTGAAATACAGCTCAAAGCCGTGTTAAATTACACACTACCCTTCTGCATATCGGGGATAGTATTCCTCAGGTCTTTGACACTTCCTGCTTTTTGTAATATTTGTTTTTGTTTGTTTGTTTGTTTGTTTGTAATTTAACGCCGCACTGATACTACGTAATACTCCAGCTATAAGACGGCGGTCTCTAAATAATCGAGTCTCGACCAAACAATCCAGTGATTGATATCATGAGCATCGATCAATTGGGATTCGATAACGAATATCAACTAAGTCTGCGATTAGTACCAGCTTTACTATCACACGATTTTTTTACAATAAATTCAGGTATAATCTTTAAACGTTTGAAAAATGAAATTCATTTCAAAAGGGGTAAAGATACCACAGTTCGGGTTCAGAATGGAGACATTCGGAACACACGAGGTACCTTTCAAACATCTCCAATCAATATTTTCGGTTAGGAATGAAATCTGTTTGTTAAGTATTATTATTCATTTATATTTCAGATCACACCAAAAGAGCGTGTACCTAAAAAGCCAAATCAAGAAATAGTTTCAATTGTTTTTTCCTTCGCCAAGTTCTAAAATTCCGGATATTCACGAAGTGTCACGAGGCTTCCGAACATCACAACCTCACCTTTTCCTCGTCGGCTGAAGTCATAACTTACAGATGCCCTCGTAAAATATTTCTTTCTCGTTGGGCAAGTTTGCGATCGAAGCAATATTTGCGGTTGGTTCTTATCCACATCGACGAAATTGTTTATCGATAACGCGAAGGAGACCGTTTCCGTTGAGAGACCTCCCCAAACCGAATGCCAGTTAACCTTATAATCATAAATATTCGGGGTATCAAAATGGATGAATTTAGAACTGCTATCGAATTGACTGGATCTAAATTTCTCCAAGTAATGTGAATTTCTTCAACCAGAAGGACCCAAGTTCGAGACAAATCAATTAGTAGGAAGCATGCGCTAAGCGCATTGAGAAATTCAATTTGCCCCCTCGACAACCCTCGTGAGTTTGGCGATATCGAATTCGAATCATTTCGCTGGTTTATATTGCTGCCAATAAGATTTGGTGAATTCCACTATTTCAGCCAACGTCAATATTGGATCAAGCACCACTCTTTCAACATTCTTCAAGGGAATAGGATATTTATGATGAAAGTCATAGAACTAAATGACCCAGCAATTTACCAGGGGTAAGATTTTTCTCACGCTTCGTCCAATTCAAATCACTGAGGAATTGAACATGACAGAAAATGTGGAACATGGCATTAAAATATACAATATTTACTGGAAACAGCGAAGCCAAGTCAAGTCTTTATTCGTAGGCTCTGTCCCATATACAGAGTGAGTGAGTGATTATGGTTTTAAGCCGGTTTTAGCAATATTCTAGCAATGTCACGGCGGGGGACACCAGAAATGGGCTTCACACATTGTACTTATGTGGGGATGCGAACCTGTCATCGGCATGACGAGCGAGCGTTTTAACAGCTGGTCCTATCTACACACAGAAGAAGTGCATTTTTATACATATTACAATGGTCCATGATTTCATACATAACAAACATCATATAACCCCAGTATTTGCAAAACATTGTTTCATTTCATTTCAACTATGACATAGATATTTACATAAGTTATTGGTAACCTTACATCTTTCGAAGACAGAAGCGTTCCACATTTATATATATTCGGATAATAACAATACGTTTTAGGCAGACAGATGTTTCTTATGCTCTTATAGGAAATACATATTGTCACAGAGTGACTTAATAGCACTCATGATATTTAAAGAATTATAGATTCTTAACTACTTCCCTTTTGTACCGTGTTGAGTGTATCGTTTAGGAAATCTGGACTATTTAACATGATGTAATCCATGCGTAACAGCGGTCAGTTCACCCATTGTCTAACACAGCATTTCACATTATGACATTTATAGCTTGAATCCAAGCCGTGTCTGTAATCACTCACATTAGTCCTATGTCCAGGATAACGCCATTGTCTCTTCGTCTGTCTATTGTTGTCCAATAGTGTATATATATGTTTACATTTTTACAGTTAGTTAGTCTGGTATTCCGACAGCACCTGTATGTAGAGCCGCGAGTAGGATACGCCTGCTTGCTGGATTTGACTTGTAGTAGTTGAGTTGGAATCTCCGCATGACATATTTCTATTAGTAATTGTATTTGTTTGTATTATTGCCGACTAAAGAAGTTTGGACTCAACGTATTTTTCCTTCTCAATCTGAGATAATGTCCCCGTCAACATACGCGTTGAAAATATTAAAATAAAATTATATTCATCTTCTAACCCTTGATTACCGAGAGGCCATAAATGCAAACCTCAATCAATACCTAACCATCTAGAAGAAATAGTAGTTAAACTTTTGCCAAACGTTTGGATTTAAACATGTCCAGGATAACGCCATTGTCTCTTCGTCTGTCTATTGTTGTCCAATAGTGTATATATATGTTTACATTTTTACAGTTAGTTAGTCTGGTATTCCGACAGCACCTGTATGTAGAGCCGCGAGTAGGATACGCCTGCTTGCTGGATTTGACTTGTAGTAGTTGAGTTGGAATCTCCGCATGACATATTTCTATTAGTAATTGTATTTGTTTGTATTATTGCCGACTAAAGAAGTTTGGACTCAACGTATTTTTCCTTCTCAATCTGAGATAATGTCCCCGTCAACATACGCGTTGAAAATATTAAAATAAAATTATATTCATCTTCTAACCCTTGATTACCGAGAGGCCATAAATGCAAACCTCAATCAATACCTAACCATCTAGAAGAAATAGTAGTTAAACTTAAATCCAAACGTTTGGATTTAAACTGGCCCGTCGGAACATGTGTGTGTGTGTGCGATTTGTGAAGGTCGCCTCATCACAAATTGACAACCTACACCTTAAAATTTCAACTATCAGTCCTTATAACCTCCCCGTTATAACGCATAACGTCCCCATTATAATGACAAATCGAACACTGAAGTCCAGGTTAATTGAAAATTGATGTTGTGGGCAGTGACATTAGTATTGGTCAAATTAAGATGTCAGACGGGCATCTGACCACTGTCCGCTTTAATGATACAAGAGGCACCAGACGGAGGGCATTTCTCACTGTTAGTCTGGAATCAATGACCTGTATGAAAGGTCGAGGGGGTATCTTAATTCAACTGCACTCTACGAAACTTTGCCTCCTGGATTTTGCAGACACTGACTAGAATCAGATATTGATAAATCGTAATAGAATTGTCGTGGAAAATGCACAGTGATTGAACTCTGGTGGCTCTGGTGGATTTGTAGAGACGAGTTTGACTCAACTAGAGACGTGAGTGGATGCAAGGCTAAAGATACTTGTGTTTGTTTGCTGAATTGATGGTATTGTTATTGGTTGGGCTTAGCATCCCGAGTGAAGTGAACTGCTAAACAGTCTTGGATGATTTCAGAAAATGGATTACGCGGGGTCGGGGTCGTCGCTTCGTCTTGCTGTCTTCCCCAAATCAGAAACGTGAATCTTCCCTTCCCAGAACCCAAACCATTTTCGTTGATTTTCGTTATGTGTGTACACTTCTGACAGCCAACCTTCCTAGAAGTGTTATAATCGAAGTATTTGTATTATTGAAAAGGGGGGGGGGGGGGGGGGAGACTTTTGCTACACCCCTCACATATAAAACACAAATTTGTCTAGTTATACCTGATATCGAAAATGTTTTATATTCAGCAAAAACTGTTTTTCTCTTACTATTTTCAAAATCTGCTTTTTAATGCTAAATCTGAGAAAACATTTTTACATGGCTTGTTTTGTTTCATTTGATTTGAGATATAGTAATATATATGCTATGTGAATTCATATACATGAGTCAAGAAATTATCTATATTGTATCTTGTATGTATATCTTTCAAACATCCTACGTGTGTACAGAAGTGAAGCATTAACAAACTCTTCTCTCTGTTAATGCACACTTTATTTCAGAAAGCAGCCCCGTACAGCCAGTAGGATCCATGACCCGATGACTTCTCATTCTGCCTACAGCTCATTCTGCCTACAGCCCATTCTGCCTACAGCCCATTCTGCCTACATCTCATTCTGCCTACAGCCCATTCTGCCTACAGTTTATAATACAAATACTAAGGTACATTATGGGGTAAGTTCCACATGATTATGGGGTTATTTTCCTTTCCCATAATGGACTAATCCTTTTAACACAAATTATAAAGACCATGTTTATAACATATTATAACATAATTTTAACACAAATTATAAGGACCATATTATTTATATATAACATATAACATAATTTTAACACACATTATAAGGACCATAAGTACAACATATTATAACATCATTTTAGCACAAATTATAAAGACCATATAATTTATATAATCATACATATAACATAATTTTAACACAACGTATATGGACCACATATATACACATTATAACATATTATAACATGATTTTAACACAAATACATATTCTAACCTGGAACACACGGGGCTGAGATAAATATTTACCTATCTACAGAATGCAAGCACTGTGATCTATCATCGAAAGAGAGTACATAGTTTTATTTGAATTCAGTAGCTTCAAACATAAGTCTTGATAAAGCTTTAATGTATTTTTTGAAGATGGGAGAAGTATATGTAAATCTATAATGTCGATATATGCTATTTGTTTCAAGATAGTAAGGATCGTGTTAATACAGACAGGCACCCAAACGGACGTTAAAAGATCACCGAGAGTGCCTCGTAAACCTTAGAGATTAAAGGGGAACAACTCTTGTTAACCTACTGATAACATGTTCTGGGGAAACCCAATACCTAAAATGGAACCTGTTGACTGGAGGCAGTACTTTTTCAGCTACCGGGCACATTGCATATATATGTTACATAATACATTTCAGAAGCTATAAGTTCATGCATATTTGCGTTTTAATTTGCCCACATTGATTTTTACTAGATATCATTCGTTTTGAAAATTGTACAAAATCAATATCATTCGTGATGAAAACAAATTACTCATAAAAGAACGCCTCATGTTTATATTCGAGTCTCGAGTTAATAAGATTAATTCTGATTAAGTCGTGTTTTGTATCGTTTCATGTTACTTATATGTCGAATAGAAATAACATAAGATAAGTTTAATTGCGAAATATTTGTTTGAAGTTAAAAAAAACTTCACTTAAAATACTTTTATTTAAATTACACCAGTCTCACCTTGACATAGAATCTTGTAATTCAGTATATCATCATACAACGCAATTTCCCGAAAAACAACAGGAAAAGAAGTTCAATTTTGAACTATAATAGTCTTCAAATATAGTTTGCTGCAAGAACACACAACCTTAAACATGATACAGTTGAACCGCGTTGACCCGAGGACTATTAAGTACTAATAACTATATCCCTAGTTCGGGACTAGCTAAGTATACTGCTCCGTTTTTTAGTGTCTGATATCCACACGTGACTGTTCGCCATGTGAACAGCCTGGCGAATGAAAGTATACACTTCAAAATTAGGGGCGGTCGGGTAGCCTAGTGGTTAAAGCGTTCGCTCGTCACGCCGAAGACCCGGGTTCGATTCCCCACATGGGTACAATGTGTGAAGCCCATTTCTGGTGTCCCCCGCCGTGATATTGCTGGAATATTGCTAAAAGCGGCGTAAACCAATACTCACTCACTCACTTCAAAATTGGATTTGATCCAAACGTAATAAACGTTTTGAAAACGTTACTAAGCTGAAAACAGTAGCTTAAACACTGCAAACGTAAGGTTCAAAACACAACTCTGACACCCGTATCAAATACACCGCAATGGAATATTTATTTTTTGTTTGTTTCACTTTGTGCCACCATGAAACATGGGTGTGTACTTCGCTTTGCCTGGCGGTTTATTAGCGTCCAGTGGATGTTTGATGATAAAGCGGAGCTGTGTCTGGCTACGATTTCACAGCCAACCGATATCACTGAACAATATATCCAAATATACGGAGAGGCAGCAGAAACTATACCTCTCAGTTCATTTAATCATTTGTTTAATTTTCAATTCAAAATATCTTAAGTTAGCGATATTATATCCAAATCATTAACTGTACTAGCGCCCAGGCACGGTTTTATTTTTAAAACATAATTTGACTTTAAAACTTTAAAAAATTAGTATCTTAGACATCGTATCTTTGAAAATCAACACATTTGAGTTTTTTCGGCACAGATTAACATTATTTAAAATAACATGGCGGGGGCCATGTGGTTGCAAATTCATTTCTTACTCCAGTCTTCACCGAAGCAATATATTTTTACACAAATTACCCAGCCACAGATTACTTTTTACAACCTGTTGCAGGAATGAGTGATGACTAAATAGACATAATCAGATTTAACAACAGCTCCTTCCATTTTCAATTAAATAAAAACAAACTCGGTATACATTCTTTTGCCCTTCAGTTAAATAACTAAATTAAGGGTTAACCTGAATTGCAACAATTGGAAGTATATCTTATACAAAACGCGATCTTTCTCGTCACATGATATCTCATTAAATACCCGCCTTGATATTGCTGGAATATTGTTAAAAGCGGCGTAAAACCATACTCACTCACTCACTCACTCACTCTCATTAAATAATTGAATGAAATAATTACATGTTTTTCCATTATGGAATAGCTTTAAGATATGTTAAGTTTGATCTGTTTTTCAAATACTTTTTTCACAAATGTTACACAAAAGCATAAAGTGTGCCTCAAGCACCATGCTGGTCGTAATCAGAAACTGAAACGTATTCATATCAAGAGTCACATAAGTCATCATCTAACGGAAAGTGTACAAACAACGGTCTTTTTCATCATAAAATTGTATTTACTCAGTAGTCTGTTAAAGATGAATTTGATCACGTGACAAAAGCAAATATTTAAACAAGCCCGACTCTCCGATATAGGCAAACGTCAAGGAGATGATTAAGTGAAAGGGGCATGAATTGATTTATATGAAGTGTAAATCACTTGTTTGCAATGAATCTTCAGGATTTTTATGTGGTACATTTTGAGTTAATTTCTGTCGATTTTCCCTTTATATCCATCATTTATTGTCGAAATTGGGTCTTGAAAAACAATTGGTTAGATTCTGTGACATTTTCTATTTCAGACAGCCACAGAATATTATGAAAAGAAAAGAATGAAATAAATCCATCGAGCTTTAGAAGTACATATGCCTATATAGTAGTGAGAAGGAATATATCTAGATAGTAGTGAGAAGGAATATATCTAGTTCCGTCCATTAATCGACAATGTATTCTGAACACTTATATACATACAGTGAGTCAGTTGGGTTTAACACAGCTTTCAATGTATTACACGTGGAGGACATTTTCAAATTTGACGCATCAGTGACTAAAATTATGTCCGATGCAATTCCCTATTTTGACTTGTACCATATATTCCCATGTTTTTTCAGGTGAACAATTGACTTACCTTTGCATGTGTTTGTGACGGGTGCCACAGGTGGAATAGTGTACGCTAACCTTTTCGCGAACATTTGGTCTCGTAACTATTTGACAGTGATTCATAAACACAAGCTAGTGATGTAGTCGGAATCACACAATCGACTCTGGTTTATGCAGAGATTTCTATTGGATATGAAAAGGGTTTTGTCGTATATTTACATTTATATCACGGCGTATCAGCTTGATGTGGATAGCTCAAAGTGATGCGGGTCTCAGACGTTTGCCTCAAGCACGGTATGGTTCTGACAAGTCTAGAAACAATCTGGTTGCATCTGGGATTCGAAATCATGATCAGGTGAGGTGAGGTGAAATGGGGTTTAACGTCGCGTCCAAGATTATTGCACTTATATAGCGACGTGCATGTACGTGTGTGTGTGTTTGTGTGGCTGCTTGTACTAGTCCGGACTGATGCCTATTTATAGTGCTATCTCAGTGAGATACCATGCCGCAGTTTAACATGAATATCCAAATCAGACACAGTATACTGACTCCGAGCCGACCAGTCCTTGTTTAAGCCCCTTAATGCCGAGCGCCAGACAGGGTAACAACAAGTACCATTTTTTAACGTCTTTTGGTATGACGTGGCCGGGGATCGAACCCCGGACCTTTCGCTCTCCGGGCGGACGCTCTACCACTAGGCCACGGAGGCGGTCAAATCATAATCAGAGGTTCTTGGCACGATGAAGAAACACCGGTGGGCCACCCGTGTCTTTATTTAATTGATATCTTTGTTTGACCAGCATCAACAGTATATCAAAACACCCACGATGTCCAGTGACTGATTGTTTTATGTGTGGAAACCTGAGGCCAAAATACTCCCCCAGCATTTTGTCTTTGTATGTAAAGTATTATCAACTGTGGTATTGACACAAGTATGTTTAGTAAAAAGTAGACCCGTGAAATCCGGGGTAGACTAGGTCTTCAGCAATCCATGTTTGCCTTAAAAAGCGACTATGCTTGTCGTAAGTGGAGACGAATGGGATTGGGTGGTCTGGCTCGCTTACTTGGTTGATGCATGTCATCGTATCCAAATTGCGTGGATCGATGCTGATGATGTCAATCACTGGATTGTCTGGTCCAGACTCGATTATTTACAGACCGCCGTCATATAGCTGGAATATTGCTGCGTGTGGCGTTAAACAGCAGCAGCAGCAGCAACAACAACAACAACAACAACAAAAGTAATCAGTAAAAGTGGATCTGGGATGGCTTGAATAAACCTTTTACAGGAACTGCCAAATGTTCAGACTCTAGTATCCCCCTAATCGATGATAAATATTCTTTCACAGTGGTGTAATGTGATAGCAATTATTAATCCTCGATTATCCAGTGTATAATAACCTAACTGTATGATATATCAAAATGGAATGTAGATTTAATACACTGCATAACCAAGATTGTATGACCTCAAGTTATGGAACGACGACTTAAGCATTCTTTAACCCGTAAAACATTTGGAGTGATATACAACCATGATGAAATGTCAATAGATTAGGTTTCCACCACTTTCATCCCTGTGATGAGAGAATAGTTCGTTCTGTGTGACACTCTAATGTTGTCAGGTACTTCTCCCCAGAGGCAAAGCCTAGTATAATCCTACCTGGTTTAAATTAAATCTGATGTTTTAAAACATGTTTTTAATACTTTCTTATCAAAGATGAGAAAATAAGTCAATTAATACTCAGATTGGTCAACATCTAACATCAAACAGGGAACTACCTTTCCGTAGCGTTTGAATTGCACCGCATCACGCCATGGCAGCGTAACTTTCCAAAATGTATTCCTACGCATAAAGTTTCTGATGATCGTTGCGTTGTTTATCAACTTTGTGAAGCGGCATCATAGTAGGGAGGAGGATACAGAAGTTATTGCATGAAAAGACTGTACGTGTCTCGAGCTGATTTGATATTTTAAGTGAAGGAACACGGGTGGCCCAGTTATCTAAATGTGTCGCAATTTGCACTTGCTCATGGGTTTCACCAAAATGGTAAATGTTTATGACATGCAGTACCTCGGGCTTCCTCGCACATTAAGCTGACACGCCGTGGCATAACTGAAGTATGGTTTATGACGACTTAAAGCAAGACTCGCTCACTCACTCACTCACTCACTCACTCACTCACTCACTCACTCAATCACTCACTCACTCACTCACTCACTCACTCACTCAATCACTCAATCACTCACTCACTCACTCACTCACTCACTCACTCACTCACTCACTCAATCACTCACTCAATCACTCACTCACTCACTCACTCACTCTCACTCACTCACTCACTCACTCACTCACTCACTCACTCACTCACTCACTCACTCACTCACTCACTCACTCACTCACTCACTCACTCAATCACTTAGGCAGTTTGGCCATCTTCACCTAAGTGATACTTTACAAGGGGTTAAATAAACACTGAATTATAGCTTAAATTTCGAAACTTACAAATCGATTTCAGGGTAATGCTTACTTGTCATAATGATGACAATAACTATAAATACGTTTCACCAGCTTCTTACTAAGAAACAGAAATAATCTGTTACGCCTTATCATGCTTCCTCCAGTATCTGTTAACGTTCAGACTGCAAACTGTAACCTCTTTGGAGGTTCGTTTAGTCCGGAGAATAATCATTAAGACCCGGCGTGAACCTTAATTATATCAATACATAACATTTCTTCGAATGGAAAAGTTTTTAAGACCTCTTCACTATCGATATAGATCACTTATCAGTCCAATTACATTTCTTTCTTTGAAGAATCGTCGATGGACCTTACATCACTCATCCAAAAAACAACACTTACAAAAATACAGTTTAAAAACAGTGGTACACTTCAACCAAACCGAAGCATTAAAGAATCAATAGCAAGAATCTGTGCTACGCATTATATTGACAGACAAGATGAAGCTCAGTTCATGACATAACGTCACTGTCTATTCAGTAGCCGACATAATTTTATTCTTCAATCATCAACAGTGCCACTACCAAAATTCGGTATCGTTTTGCAATGCAAATATCTTAACATTATCAAATCGCCTCCTCAAATTGTCGTTCACAAGCAATCATCAGGAAGGCCAGACAGACAGTAGAACACGAAACGACTGTGCATCTTATTACGCTTACGTTCCTAACACCGTCTCGCGTCCTCTTTAACGAACTCTAAACGGCACCATTCGGAATATGATAGGCTGAAACCGATGTACATTACGTCTCTTCTCCGTGGTAACATATATGCAGCGACTCCAAGACCAACTTTGAGAAGTCGTGTATATTGGACGTTTTAGGCTTCATGGTGGCGCCGTATTGATAGCTCGTTTGAAGGCTGAGGGCTTATAATTGAATATATCGATGAAAACGTGTTGGTTTGAAATAAACCTTAAGAATTGGAGGTTTTCTAGACATGCGAATTCAGGAGACGTACTGGTGTCAGGAAAGGGGTTAGTTTTATGTTAAAACCAAGGTTTCACGCGTCTCTCCGCTTATAACTGTCGGATCGCTTCATATGGGAATTAACAATATCTTTAGACGTCGTACCAGGAAGCCAAGAACTATGATTTTATGGACGCCAAATAGTAAGTTGATAACCGTTTGGCTGTAGACGTCTGGGGAGCGTTATATCTTTTACATGGACTGCGTTAGTATTCTCCAACAGTTTTTACCACTGGCAAAAGACAATTGAGGAACCTCGTCCTGATTGCTTTTCCTTGGTATGATGTATTTATGTCTTTTATACGATATAAATTGCGGGATCCAACACATTGCAACACAATTCATGCGTTCAAACCCCAATTATTCTTTACTTTCTCATTTATTGATTCACAGAATTGGTTCTGGTGCCAATTGGTTGACTTTTCTTATGAGACTGGACATTCTTGAACACAGATAGCAGCATGGAATCAGAAACACATTATATCGTAATTGCATCGATTGATAAACTGTAGAAATGAAATTGAACATATTAACTCCTTTTCCACCGTTATCTGTAAATGCTCGTGATATATTTTCAGTACGTGACTTTAACGACTTCACTTTAATCAGCTATTAAGAGTAAGTGACTTCAGTTCGTGTTTCCTTATCAAAAACTAGTATCATCCATCCCCGAAGGATATCAATGACGTAGACTTAAGATGTGAAATTGATTCTGATTTGGAATTAACATAGTAAAATGCCTGATATCGTACACATATTTCTAATAATCCATTAAGCTCCCGGCATCGGTTTTCCAATGAGTCTATCAACGCAGCCGCTTTCATACCGCATTGATAGAAGGCTGGGATGAAACGCTGACCCGTATGTCTAATTCCTCGGCATAAGACGGTATTTAAAGACACTGTCTTTGGGGCTCCCAAGCGGATAAATCACGCTGTCATTTTAGCTTGGGCGAAATAATCATCCTCCATGGACTACGAATAATGCCAAAGTGTTATGGAGTCATACTTTTCTCTAAGATTGGATATAAATCCTCAGCACCGGACAGTATATTCGACAGACGTAAAGTTAATAGCTGTCCCAAATACATACCGTCAAACACGCCGATATAAACTCGCTGGCGAGTTTATGACATCTTCCCAAACAAGCCGTCGAAGTTTGGACAATTTCTCTTGAACGTCACTCATATAGCAGGACCAAGACTGACAAGATTCGGTGAAGAATAATAGTTCTTCTTCGTGCTTCCTTCAAATAGGTCATCGTTGATAGGCGGCCACTGCATACACAACGACGTTATCCGAAGACTGGTCTATATCAGTATTGATCTTTGCGAGGTAACAGAGTACCATTAGCGGATTCAGACTACTCTTTTTGAAGCAGACAAAAAACTGTACACAGTTGATAGTTTTATAGATAATAGGATAAACCAAGAGTTAACGTTTACAACCTTAACTAAAACAGTTGGGGATGTCTTCAACGAGAGTCACCTGATACACAAACCAAAATTGCTTCGCGAAGTACTTGGAATCGTTGCAATGGCCACAATGCTGTCCTTATTTGCTAAAAAAACTGTTATGTAAGTGTGTATTGGGGAAGTGATTGACGTACGCCTTGACGTACGTGATCTGCACAGCGGTACGTGTATACGTATGATGTTGTATGGGGACATGATCTGTGGGATGGTGACGTGAATGATCTGGTTTTGAATGAATGAATGAATGAATGAATGAATGAATGAATGAATTTCGGAGAGTGATGGATGGAGAAATGTAAGTACTGTGCGTGACGTTAATGGTCTGGTTGTGAATGAATGAATGAATGAATGAATGAATTTCGGAGAGTGATGGATGGGGAAAATGTAAGTACTGTGCGTGACTACATGTATGATCTGTTGGTGGTGACATGCATGGTCTGTTATGGTGTTAATACATGTATACGTTCTGAAGAAAGTAAAGTATTTCCTGGAGAATAGTAACATGTAAATGAATGCTCTGACTTGGTTGAGTCGTGTATTTTGGGACGGTCATATCTACCAGTAAAGCTTCCGCGCTCTGAAGATACATTTCAGCACCAATTTTGTCTTCAATCGAGGCAACAACATAAATATACGCAAAGGAATCATAGAATTACAACCTTGCCAACACGGATTAGACAATAGAAGCAATGATAGTCCGCAATATGAGCTTTAACGATACAAAATAATGCCAATTTGTGTCCGGCGCTGATACAGGCTCCATTAGAACGCCTTTGACGTAGTGCTCAGGAACATGGACAAGCCATTATTTCTCTTTGTTGATTGCCTTTGTCGTGAGGTGTGACATTATATCCAATGTGTCTCCTCTTTGAAGTGTTCGTATCTGACAGACACAGCGAAATAAACGCCATACATCAGCGTGAGAGAAAAGCCAGTGATGTATGACTGTGGATCACGTGATACTTTCTTAACCTTTTAAGTATGGGCTTGTGGTTATCACTCATTACACCTCTAGCTGTTGGTTTGACAGTCGGCTGTTTGGGATGTGAATGTTGATGTGACTTTACACGGGATGTGAATGTTGATGTGACTTTACACGGGATGTGAATGTTGTTGTGACTTAACAAGGGATGTGAATGTTGATGTGGCTTTACAGGGGATGTGAATGTTGATGTGACTTTACACGGGATGTGAATGTTGATGTGACTTTACAATGGATGTGAATGTTGATGAGACTTTACAGGGGATGTGAATGTTGATGTGACTTAACAAGGGATGTGAATGTTGATGAGACTTTACAGGGGATGTGAATGTTGATGTGACTTAACAAGGGATGTGAATGTTGATGAGACTTTACAGGGGATGTGAATGTTGATGAGACTTTACAGGGGATGTGAATGTTGATGTGACTTAACAAGGGATGTGAATGTTGATGAGACTTTACAGGGGATGTGAATGTTGATGTGACTTAACAAGGGATGTGAATGTTGATGAGACTTTACAAGGGTTGTGAATGTTGATGAGACTTTACAAGGGATGTGAATGTTGATGAGACTTTACAAAGGATGTGAATGTTGATGAGACTTTACAAAGGATGTGAATGTTGATGAGATTTTAGACGGGACGTGAATGTTGATGGGACTTTACAAGGGATGTCAGTGTTGATGAGACTTTTCAAGGGATGTAATTGTTGATGAATGCTGATGATTTTACACGGGATGTGAACGTTGATGAAACGTTAAAAGGGATGCGAATGTTGATGAGATTTTACACAGGATGTGAATGCAGATGAGACTTTACAAGAGAGGTGAATAGTGATAAAACGGTCCGTAAAATTGAATGAGGTACCTACGATGACTGATGAAGCTGTGTGATTCAGTATTACATATGTATTTTAAGATTCTTAATGAAGTCTATTGTTTGAATGAGTGATCAACTGCCCATCAACTCCAAACATAGAAGTTTTAATTTAAAAAACGTTATCCCTGGTTAATGAAGGGTCAAGGCAATTTCAGAGGCAATTCATCAAGCAGGTAGTCTCTATTCTCGACGACTGATTCAAATTCAACAGACTAGATAATTTAGTTTACCCCAAGTGGAACATAGAGATTATTTTTATCTTGCTGGGCCGCTTCTAAAGAACTTAAGTGATGTATTTCATTCATCTAGAAATTCATGATATTGCCAAACTGATGCCAAGGTCTTAGTTGGATGTGAATCAGATGAACAAGGCAGGTAAGAAGGGATTGTTAAATGATACATGCCTCTTCAGTATATACTACTCACAAGAAGTTAAGGAACATACGATTCTTTCATACAGCTATAGTCAATCTGGCATTCCGAGACAGACACCTATAGTCATATGAAGGAATCGGGTCTTCGTTTACTTTTTAAGTGGTATATTTCATTGAGGTACATTTTGTACATGTATAGTCCTGACCGGGCATCGATCAAAATCGGGGCGAATGCCGGATTCGACCCCATGAGCAGCAGATCCTGACAGGCAAGGGACGCAACTTTGCACCGCGAATTATGACGCCAATGATTTGTGGGCCACCCTGTCCCCTACTGTGCAGTGAAGTAGCGTTTTAAAGATCAACCTATTAAAACATTCAGGAAGAAGGGAAATACTATTCTATCCACCGATTTTTGTTGTTGGTCAATTGGTAAAGAATTTAGTTTGAAATTACCAGCAAGCGGAGAACGCCAAACATAAGGAACCAATAACCACACCACTCACAATTACCTACGCTGCTCACATAGTGTCCTGAATATTACAGATGCCGATCTGTTCACACATTATTTTGGCGAAATCAGTGTAAACATTCAATTAATTTTTGAATAAAACTGATCATTACAAACAGTCCAGCTTACAGTCCAGATATACAATGAACACTTAATATAGCCGTCCCACGGTGACGATTGCTGCTCATGCTATCAACCACTGCTATCTGTTCCAGACTACTATTAACAGATGCTCGTGATGTATCTGCATCTTGCTAATTGCGGTCCAAAAACAATGTTCTCCCCTCCACTGATACGTGTGATATTAGAGAAAAAGCTGTTTGTTTAACACCGCGATCGCGTTTGTGAATAATCAAGTCTGGACCAGCCAATCCAGTGGTTGACATCATGAGCACCGAACCACGTCATGGCGATGCCATGATTACAAACAACCATGTCCCCGAGCCTGTCTATCCGATCCATTTCGTCGCCTCCTACACCAAGCAAAGACTGTTCGGATTTGACACTATACTTCCAAGCCAATGCATAGATTCGATGAAAAGTACAAGAACCATTTGTACAAGTCTACATTTTATTCCTATTCTGAATTACTCACCCCAGAACACTTTCAATATAACTTGTCCAATTCTGACAATAATGTGGCGTAAGAATTGCGTTCATTTTATGAGATAAGTGAAGCGTGGGTCGCATTGCAAAAAATCAGAATCAAATCTGAAATTAACGAGAATACGGCCAAGAATATTTACTACACGTCTACACACCACTTTATTTTTAACACCAGTTCGCGGAGCCAGAAACGACGCTAATCTGTTATTCTCAGATGAGTTTCTTTTGGAGAAAAACGTGCCAAACAACGCTTTATCATTCAAATACTTGCTTCATATTTTTTCACTTCAGCTGAATTATAGGAGGAAAGGCACTCATTATCTTGGTGTTATTTCATTAAAGTACGCGGAGCTTTCTGCAAATCCACCCGTACACTGATTCTACACTAATTGGGGTATGCTTTAACATTTGAAAACTTGGAATGGTAAGAGAATAATAAGCGACAGCGACAACGAAGTCTTCTGTACTTAGAAGGAATATTCATCAATTGACATACCTTGTTGATCAAAATATCATTTTGCATTATTTGTTCCTGGTATTAAGGTTCCTGGCATTAAGGTTCCTGGTATTAAGGTTCCTGTATTAAGGTTCCTGGTATTAAGGTTCCTGGTATTAAGGTTCAGAATGAAGATGGACAGGGTCGCAAAAGGACATGTTTAAATGTAGGTATTTGAAGCTTAACTGTTTGTTGTTTAATGCCGCATTCAGCAATATTCCAGCTATATATCGGCGGTCTGTAAATAAGCAACACCAGACAAACCAGTGATTGACATCATGAGCTTCGATCCACGCAATTGGAATACAATGACATGCATCAACCAAGTCGAGCCTGACCACCCGATCCTGTTAGTCGCCTCTAACGACGAGCGTAGTCGCCTTTTACTGCAAGCATGGGTTGCTGAAGACCTATTCTACCCCGGATATGTACGGTTACTGGAAAATTCAACAACAGATGTCAATCCTTGCAGGTGTTCCAGGAGGGATTCAAGTTCTGCCAGGACATTACATGTATATCCACGTAACAAATTCAAAGCAATGGATACTTAACATTTGTGTTTAAGACAGTTCAATTTCGTGACACAATTCTTAATCACTTTTTGATGTGTTTGTAGTCTAAACAATTCCCCAACACTAATATGAGTGGATTCGTTTATGATCAGAATGAAAATATATTTGTATTTATGTCTCCCCTTTGCATCCTTGAATATATATTTGCACATATTGAGTGATGTTAAAGTCGCTTTGAACAAAATTTCAGTAATATGACGGCGTGTCAGGTTGCCTGGGTACAAAGTCCCAAGGACCGCCTCCGTGGTCTAATGGTAGAGCGTCCACCCGGAGAGCGGAAGGTCCGGGGTTCGATCCCCAGCCTCGTCATACCAAAAGACGTTAAAAGATGGTACTTGTTGTTACCCCGTCTGGCGCTCGGCAATAAGGGGCTAAAACAAGGACGGGTCGGCTCGGAGTCAATATACTGTGTCTGAGTGGGGTATTCATGTTAAACTGCGGCATGGTATCTCAGTGTGCTAGCACTATAAATCGGCATCAGTCCGGACTAGTACAAGCAGCCACACACACACACATACACGTGCATGCACGTCGCTATATATGTGCAATAATCTTGGTCACGGCGTTAAACCCCATTTCACCTCACCTCACCTCACAAAGTTCCAAGTGATACCCACGACGCACTGGACATCTATGGGCGTCTTCTAGCAGTTCCAGGATCCGCTGATCGTAGGTTTGAATCTATTATTGACCCTGATTAAGCCCCTTGGTTTTTCATCACCGAGTCCTTTAGTCGTGGGTTTTCTTAACGACCTCTGTCAAGATTGTAATCACGCCCTCATATACAGTCCAACGACGTTTGAGACCTATCCTTATTCAATACGATTATTGGTGACAAGGTTCTAAGACACAATTATTTCACTGAAACTCGTTTAAGGAATTTTCTTAATTACGTCCAAAGGATGCAAAATCAGAACATGATTGAAAACATCTCCAAACAAAGTGTTAACTCCATTCCTCTTTAAAGCGGAAAAAGAATTTTTAAAAAGAATGTTTTTCAGATTACTTTTTGTTTTACTTCTGTTTACAATGAACTATTTTTTATATTCCAGATATTGAATTAGACACATTTAGGTTATGTTTTTTTTCAACTTCAGCTGAATCGTTTTTAGATTGCAGAGCTGACAATCAAATACTAGTATGTGGAAGCTAAAAGGATTCAGTGGTGATGTCGAAACAAAATGTACTTCTTATAGAAGCAGTCAAGATAACATTTCATCATGATGCCGTGTAGACACAATGGTTGTGTCCATCAATTTCCGATTTGACAAGTCTAAGTTCAATAAACAATATGAATATTTTAAGATATAAATTTCCTCTTAATTTTGAACGTACTGGTAGGTAACAATAGGTCAGAAGGAAAGCAGTATCAGCGGCATTTATGTCGGTCTGGTTGGCAATGGTATACTTCGCTGTTGGTATACTTCGCTGTTGGTATACTTGACAAAGGTATAATTCGCTGCTGGTATACTTGACAAAGGTATACTTCGCTGCTGGTATACTTGACAAAGGTATACTTCGCTGTTGGTATACTTCGCTGTTGGTATACTTCGCTGTTGGTATACTTGACAAAGGTATACTTCGCTACTGGTATACTTGACAAAGGTATAATTCGCTGCTGGTATACTTGACAAAGGTATACTTCGCTGCTGGTATACTTGACAAAGGTATACTTCACTGTTGGTATACTTGACAAAGGTATACTTCGCTACTGGTATACTTGACAAAGTATACTTCGCTGTTGGTATACTTGGCAAGGTATACTTTGCTGTTGGTATACTTGACAAAGGTATACTTCGCTTCTGGTATACTTGACAAAGATATACTTTGCTGTTGGTATACTTGACAAAGGTATACTTCGCTGTTGGTAAACTTGACAAAGGTATACTTTGCTCTTGGTATACTTGACAAGGTATACTTCGCTGTTGGTATACTTGACAAAGGTATACTTCGCTTCTGGTATACTTGACAAAGTATACTTCGCTGTTGGTATACTTGGCAAGGTATACTTTGCTGTTGGTATACTTGACAAAGGTATACTTCGCTTCTGGTATACTTGACAAAGATATACTTTGCTGTTGGTATACTTGACAAAGGTATACTTCGCTGTTGGTAAACTTGACAAAGGTATACTTTGCTGTTGGTATACTTGACAAGGTATACTTCGCTGTTGGTATACTTGACAAAGGTATACTTCGCTGTTGGTATACTTGACAAAGGTATACTTCGCTGCTGGTATACTTGACAAAGTATACTTCGCTGTTGGTATACTTGACAAGGTATACTTCGCTGCTGGTATACTTGACAAAGGTATACTTCGCTGTTGGTATACTTGACAAAGGTATACTTTGCTGTTGGTATACCTTACAAAGGTATACTTCGCTGTTGGTATACTTGACAAAGGTATACTTCGCTGCTGGTATACTTGACAAAGGTATACTTCGCTGTTGGTATACTTGACAAAGGTATACTTTGCTGTTGGTATACCTTACAAAGGTATACTTCGCTGTTGGTATACTTGACAAAGGTATACTTCGCTTCTGGTATACTTGACAAAGGTATACTTTGCTGTTGGTATACTTGACAAAGGTATACTTCGCTTCTGGTATACTTGACAAAGGTATACTTTGCTGTTGGTATACTTGACAAAGGTATACTTTGCTGTTGGTATACTTGACAAAGGTATACTTCGCTGTTGGTATACTTGACAAAGGTATACTTCGCTGTTGGTATACTTGACAAAGGTATACTTTGCTGTTGGTATACTTGACAAAGGTTTACTTCGCTGTTGGCATTGGTTCAGTGTATTAGTTTTGCCATTGGAATATGTATGCATGAATCTGGTATTAATTAGTATTAGTCAGTAATGATATTTAAATAATAACTCAAAATCGGCTTGAACTCACATATTAGTATTGATACTGGTGCTGGTATTCGTATTGTATGTATTTGAGTCAATAGTTACAAAAGTATTCTCTATTATCTTTTGGACCCGTGAAGATCCGGGGTAGAATAGGTCTTCAGCAACCCATGCTTGCAGTAAAAGGCGAATGTGCTTGTCTTAAGAGGCGACTAACGGGATCGGGTGGTCAGGCTCGCTGACTTGGTTGATGCATGTCATCGTATCCCAATTGCGTGGATCGATGCTTATATATATAGCTGGAATAATGCTGAGTGCGGCGTTAAAGAACAAACAAACAAACAAACTCAAGGTGTCAGATATCATGTGAATCTCGAGTTGTGAGATATCGTATCAGTGTGAATGTTTAGGCGTAAGATACCATCAACACACAAACTATTTTCTTTAGATCTTTTAATTAAAAAGGAATCCAGAGAAAATATTCCTATCGTACATAATAAAATATATTCTTTTCAGTTAGAATATGTTGATAGTGGCTTTGTTAAAATAAACCTGTTACCATGAATGAAGAATGTACTTTTGGTACAGTGTGGTTGTGTAATGCCAAGATGACCGTATGTTTTAGTTCCCCTATATGTTACTAACAAGAGCTTCACCACAACCATCACCTTCTTGACAGTTATTCATGATCTGGTCGGAATCCTACAATGGATTCTGCTTAACAAAGAATCTTTATGATTATGGAAATTTGTTGCTTACATTACATAATACGCTTCGGCATTTAAAATTGTAAATTTCAGACAGGGGCCACAAGTGATGGTTTCACTTGTATGAGTGTCGTTCTCTGCTACCTGTGGTACAGGATGCGTTCATCTTCCCCAAGTTTTTTCTGGTTGTAGAAACTAAAAGTGACATTTGATCTTGAAATGTCATTTACCTAGATGTGTGTTCGGAATTGATAAAAGTATAAAACCAGTTTCATCTAAAGTTTAAAGTTTTCAACTTTTGAAGAGACTTAAATATAAAAATGAAAACTGCTTTTCCCAAACACCTGATATGATCACTATTTGATAGCGTTTTGATAACACATGCTTATGATACACTAGTAGTCGGAATCGTACAATGGATTGGAGATGTCTTATGATTATACAATTGACTTTTATCTACGCAATGCGCTCAGATTCTCAAAGGTTTATGAATAAAGACTACATATGTGTAGTGTCTGATTTGAATAAATTTCTCAGTCAGTTCACACCGACACGATGCTGTCATATTTGTACATCCTTTTAGTCTTCATCCGAGACTACTACACACATGAACCATCAAGTCACAACCAATATACGACAGATTGCACGGTGATGGCTCCATAAACCATATGGCTGTAAGGTTCCTCAAAGACGTATGCTGAAACACGACTGTTGTCTGAGAATCTCATCTGTTACCATTCCATGCCACTTATTATTCATAAATTCATTGCCGTGATGATTTATCGCAAGAAATAACGTTTCCTTATGCATTTTCTGACGGAAATGTAAGATTATATCAAATGGGAACACAAGCCGCGTGTGAAATTCTCAAGCCCTTCTCATCGGTTCCGAAAGATAATGGTGCTTTTGTTTCAAACAACTTTCAATTGCTGTCAGTTCTGGCCTGTTTGGGTTTGAGACGGGTGTTTCCATACTTTGATCAATGTATATTTTTATTTGAATATAGATCCTTACCATAGTGGTAATGGCAAAGAATGTATTAACTAGCTATTGATAAATGGCTTCTTTGGAAAGAATGTACAGCAATGAAGTTTACTTAACTGATTGACATACGCAAATTGTGTTATCCGCTTTCAGATCACCTTCCATCACGCATTTGTAGCTCATCTGATTAAATGTCAAGCAAGCTTACGCATGTCCCCTGTTTATCCATCGTGCGTCTTGCGTCGCGAACATGTTATCCAAAGAAACCACTGGATCAATGAAACTGAACCCTCACATGCTTGTTCCCACCAATGACAACACCCCAGGTTCGAATCATGTTTTCATATTCTACGCCAAGTTACCATGCTTTTACATTCTTGGTATATTTGGCTTTGGCAAATTACCGGACTAAGGAGATGATCTTTGGCATGTATGCCTATCCTTGTGATGATATAATTTAATTACAATCAGTAGTTTTAGTCCTGAGGATTTATGAGTGAGTGAGTGAGTGAGTTGGGTTTAACGCCGCTTTTAACAGTATTCCAGTTATATCACGGCGTGTCAGCTTAATGTGGGAGGAAAGCCCGAATTGATGCAGGTCTCAGACGTTTACCACTTCGGTGAAACCCACGAGCACGGGTATGGTGCTGACAAACCTAGAAACATAATTGGGGCGAACCGGGATTCGAACCCACAATCATAGGTTTCTGGCGTGCTGAGGATTTATGAATATATTAGAATATCAATGCTGATAGCAACGTTTCAAGGTGTCTTTGTTGCCATTTACAGGGAGTGAATGAGTTGGGTTTAACGCCGCTTTTAACCAGTAAAATCACGGAGTGTAAACTTGATGTGGGGGGAAAGACTAAAGTGATGCAGGTCGAGGACGTTTACACTTTGCTGAAACACACGAGAAGGGTATGGTGCTGACAAACCAAGAAACATAATCGGGCGAACTGGGATTCGAATCCACGGTCATAGGTTTCTGGCGTGCCCAAGGGACGCAACTCTGCACAGCGAATTGCGGCGCTTCAGACGACTGGAGCCCCAGTTGACACTTACACTGTTGACTACACGTACAAATAAAAAAAAGCTGCAGTGTGATGGCACTATTTTGATTTTCTTTCAATTGCCCTTCTTTGCGCCATTTTCCCAAAGCGTTACTTTCTTTACTCGTAATTTCTTTTCCCCATCTTGTTCTTGCATCTTACAAATTCATCCATCTTTTTTTTTTCGTCCACGTCAATTTATGTGTATGCTTTCACCTAAACAATTAACCTCTTTACCTTTCTTTCGTTCATCATCAATCTTTGTAAAAATAGATTATTCTTCCTATTTATGCTCTAAATCAAACTACTTTCCTTCCGTTTATAACTTATTTTTAATAACCTTCTTCCTTCCATCAATCAACATCCTATCCATGCATCCGACTTACTTTCTACTGCATATAAGGTCTACAACTATACAAATTATTCATGTACCAAACCAATTCTCTATCGTTTCATCTAACCTTCTACACGTATAGATCCATTTACAAATTTGACTTCATCGAAATATATATACGCATGCCATTTTTGTTGAAATATATTGCTTTCAAGAAATAGCCAAGCTCTTTGCGACCAAATTAACTACCCTAACGACAAATTAAAGTTCGCTTACATATAATTCAGTGCATCAAATAATTAAACTTTGAAACTTCTTTCAGGCTGACATCCATCACATTTGGAAGAGAAGGCCACCTGCGACTGTCGTAAGTAAAGTCATTATATGACAAATTCACAAGATTGATGAATGATAAAATAACATTTTTATTTACGTTTGAAGTTTTTATGTCGTATAGGGAACCAAATCAACCATTCAATTCATGCATTTATCAAAACAATTATCCAAAGAAAGTCAAACTCAGACGAAAATAAGAGGAATTAATCACATTTTGTCCCAGTTTTCAGTTTCCCCGCGCATTAACAAAAATGATAATTTAAGTTTCAGAGATATGTAGAGAAATTTGATGAATGTAAACTTTGGTTGTTCTTATGAGAAGACGTTGAGTAAAATGTAACTACATGTATGACATGTTAATGGCTTGGGCTTCTTTGTGAGACCATCGACTTGGATGCAATTAATGCCAAAAGTGGAGTGTATCAACAAATTTGTAAAAATAGGACAGAAAGTCGATTTTTAAAGATGAGGAGAAATAAACCGACGAAAGGTTTCTTTATTATTTACATAGGAAAAAGCAACATGATATCGCAGGTCTGTTATTGAAACAATGATCGAAAACGTATCTAACATAGCAAGCGGATAGTTGTCCACCCCTGCTCCCTTGACATGGGGCGTTATCCTTGCACTCAGTAATTCAGTTTTTAGTTCCAACTCAGTTAGTGAGTTTGGTTTAGAGCTGCTTTACAAAGTATATATCACAGTATGTCGGCTTGATGTGGAAGGTAAGTCCGGACGATTCCAATTGTATGCGTTTCTGAATCACTATAAAAAAAGTGATGATACCAGGTGTTCGCGAAAAGGTGAGCGTATCCTGAAAAACCGCGGGCAGCCGTCACAAACGCATGCAAAGGCAAGTCAATTGTACACCTAAAAACACGGGAACAAAAAAGGCAACTGTATCGGAAATAATTCTTGTCACTGATGCGTCAGATCTGGAAATGTCCTCCACATGTCTACCATAAAACATTTTAATAGCTGTACTGAGGCCTTGACCTTCATAAAACAACCTTTGAGCAAGAGTCGGGTATGGCGCTGACAAACCTAGAAAACGTTATAAGGGCGAATCTGGCATTCGAATCCACGATCATGGGTTTCTGGCACAACTCTGTACAGCGAATTAAGACATCTTATAAATAGAAGGGGCCGGTGAGGTAGCCTAGCTGTTAAAGCGTTCGCTCGTCACGCTGGTGACACGGGTTCGATTCCCCACGTGGGCACAACGTGTAAAGCTCATTTCTGGTGTCCCCGCCGCGATATTGCTGGATTATTGCTAAAAGCACGTTACCATGGTAATATGCTTTTATTTTCAAAAACTGTCTTATCTACTGGACCGCCTCCGTAGCTTTGAGGTAGAGCGTCCGCCCGGAGAGCGGAAGGTCCGGGGTTCGGTCCCCGGCCGCGGCATACCAAAAGACGTTAAAAGATGGTACTTGTTGTTACCCTGTTTGGCGCTTGTCATTAAGGGGCTAAAATGACGGCTCGGAGTCAATATACTGTGTCTGAGTGGGGTATTCATGTTACACTGCGGCATGGTATCTCAGTGAGCTACAACTATAAATCGACATCAGTCCGGCCTAGGACGCACGCACGCACGCACGCACGCACGCACGCAGGCACACACACACACACACACACACACACACACGTCGCTATATAAGTGCAATGATCTTGGACTCGACGTTAAACCTCACCTCATCTCACCTCTTGTTTACTGATGAGCCCAAGTTGAATAGTCTAGCATTAGTTATCTCATGACATGAGTAATATGACTAGTATAGTAATATGAAGGAATCGGGTGGTCCTTAACTTATTGTGAGTAGTACATATATATTAAATTAAATGCACCTGTTGTTTATATGTGTTATATTTCCGATCTTGTTTGTTTTATATATTTATTCTTGGATACTTGGCTTTTCGTGTACATTAACGTGTATGATCGTTACTTTATTGTTACAATATCGATAATCTGACAGCAAATCCTAATCCATTCAGTCCTCATAAAATGAACATGGAAGTATCTACAGTTAGATCTTTTTGGAGGCGCATAGCAACAAGCCAAAAACTACATCTGGTTCTTTCGCCTATTAGTATGAAACATATAACTCGACGTCATTCTTTTTAAAGTTTAATCAGTTGCAGGCTTACATAAAACAAAAATATCTGTTCTAAAATTGACAATATTTCAACTTTATAATATTCCTCTTTTCCTTAAGGCAATTATCGTGACTTTTAAGAATAGCTTTGTACCTTTTTAACTAATTGAAATCGTACGCGTAAAACATCCTTTTTGCGCAAGGACTTTGAGCATTTGAAAATCACATTTGATACTTGTATCATTTTTTGCTGCAATTTCATGTTCGAAAATGTATCGTTATTACTGGTTCTAAATTACATAAGAAAACTAGTTTCATGAGAATCAATTTCTCATTCAACTTGCAGGAATGCATCTCTTTCTTACGTTGCATCGGTGCCATGCTTAGCTAATGCCATGGAGACAGTGGATGCCGTTTATTAAAGCCATGTTAAAAGTACAACTATGCAAAATATATTCAGACAATTATTTTTATCATCATGTACTGGGTTGGCTAGTAGATTCCCAATTTGGCAATGAGTATGAGTCCAATTATTGGTGCCATTCGTGGTCTATAGTGGGCTTCATCACTAATTGATAGTAATTCATAAACAGATGCTCATGATATAATAACAATCGTACAATGGATTTCTCCTTCTTCTTTTTGACCGCCTCAGCAGTCTAGTGGTAGAGCGTCCGCCCGGAGACCGGAAGGTCCGGGGTTCGATCCCCAAAAGACGTTAAATGATGGTTTTTGTTGTTACCCTGCCTGGTGCTCGGTATTAAGGGGCTAAAACAAGGACTGGTTGGCTCGGAGTCAGTATACTGTGTCAAGTTAAAGTGTGGCATGGTATCTCAGTGAGCTAGGGGGCACGGGTGGCCCAGTCGTCTAAGGCGCCGCGATTCGCTGTGCAGTGTTGCGTCCCTTTGACATGCCAGAAACCTACGATTGTGGGTTCGAATCCCGGTTCGCCCCAATTATGTTTCTAGGTTTGTCAGCACCATACCCGTCCTCGTGGGTTTCGCCGAAGTCGTAAACGTCTGAAACCTGCATCACTTCGGGCTTTCCTCCCATATTAAGCTGACACGCCGTGATATAACTGGAATACTGTTAAAAGCGGCGTTAAAACCCAACTCACTCACTCACTCAGTGAGCTAGCCTTATAAATCGGCACCAGCCCGGACTAGTACAAGCAGCCACAAACACGTGCATGCACGTCGATGTATAAATGCAATAATCTTTGACGCGACGTTAAACCCCGTTTCACCTCACCTTTTCTTCTTCTTCTTCTTATTTTCTTAATGATTATGGAACTGTTTTTTGTCGCATTTATATACTTTTCATCAAGTACACATCACATTCATAGATGTTTAAGGCATGCTGTCTTGGATATTAACATTTCATTATCAGAACTGCCATCAGGCGATGTGCAGCGAAAAGGCAGGCCATTAGTTGAAGTCAGCGTTCTTCTCCAACCAACCGGTGATCAATGTTCTTAAACTGGAAGGAAAGAGGCAATGTGAGCAATACACCACCTTGTTTCACTCAACACAAAGTAGTGTGTGTTATTTCTACGCGTGACGAACGAGCAGTCGAGATTAGCATACGACCTGCCAATAAATAGCCAGCTATGTGTTTACATTTGTGACTGATGCGGTACGCGTTGAACACATAATGAGATATCGCACACAAAAATAAACGATCCCTTAGAACTGAGTCAGAGAGTGGAAATTAACGTTGTCAGAGTAAACAATTCAGGACACCCATAACCTTTTCTCTCAAAGAACTAAAAGTAATTGTATTGAAGCTAAAACTGGTTCATATGCATGGTCTGAACAGCCGAATTTCTGTGATGGAATAACATGAAAGAGCGGTCATGTTTGTAAAAACGTTTTGGTCGACATACATCTTCCAATTCATTGAAATTGACCAACAAAAAAACACACACAAAAAACAACACGTGAAGGTCAAGGTCAGGTGGGGGAAGGCAGTGTTATTGTCCAGTTAAATGGCATTAACAAGGGGGCCGATGTCCGATGCAATTCCTTTTTTCTCTCTCTCTCTCTCTCTCTCTCTCTCTCTCTCTCTCTCCGTCTCTCTCTCTCCCTCTCTCTCCGTCTCTCTCTCCCTGCCCCCTCTCTTAATCGCTCTTCACGTATATTTAAATATATTTATGTAAAGCAACCACTTTTGTAGAATGGGAAGAAGGCATAAACAGTTTACCTTTTGAATATTCTCGTACATATACCTTAGGTATTCGCCAAAATACAATGTGCTCTGAAACTTTAAGTCAGACTTGGGTTGAATCACTTCCAATATTTGCTTATAAGTATTCAGTTTCCAAGCATGTGGGGTTAAGGGAGTTTTGTTTGAATTCAGATAATAAGCGATCTCTTCTAATTCAACCTATGTATCTTTGTTGAACACGCATGACTACATTGTCTCTCCTTGGACATATAAAATCCCTGGTTGGTGTCATAATACACCCTGACACCTCTGATCTGAAGTAGACTGACTGACTGACTGAGTATGGTTTTACGCCGCTTTTAGCAATATCCCAGCAATATCACGGCGGGGGACACCAGAAATGGGCTTCACACATTGTACCCATGTCGGGAATCGAACCCGGGTCTTCGGCGTGACGAGCGAACGCTTTAACCACTAGGCTACCCGACCGCCCCTGAAGTAGACATTATTCGACTTCGACCGAGATGGCTAAGTTATAATCAGCTAATATGTGAGATATTTACGTTTGTACGACTTTGTACCGCGAAGTTGCACTTACATGTTGCACTGACATTGTAAATATCGAAATGGCGGTTCACGGGTGGCCAGTTGCATCCAGTTCGGAAGGGAAAACCTCTGTACATCGAAAAAAGCCTTTGACTGCAGGGCCAGCCGTGTCCAAATTCAAATAAACTGCCCGCCTCATTTACAAATTGAACACATCTGAAATGTGTGGTTGTCCTCGTTTGTGGTGCATGCTTTTCTCATAGGTTCGATTCCTCAAATCATTACATTGGCATTCCTACCTTAAACAGGAAAATATCTTGCTTGAAAACGGCTACACGCGGCCTTTTATGAAACACGTCCCTACGTCGTGGCAACTGCTTGACAAAACAACTTTTATATCTCATCTAAATGCCACACCTTCAAATGTGTGATCTGACGTCAAATGTAGACTAACTTTCTTTGGTTAAGATAATGTAATTGCTACTATAATACATTCCTCATCTCTTCAGTAACCTACTACTAATGGACTACTTCAAGGGGTTCAAATGTAATAGTCAACCTTTTCCCATCCAATAATCTAAATTAAGGTTTCATTATAACTTCAACACAATTACGACCTTTGCGACGTCACGAAGTTTACGTACAAGAACATATTTCAACAATTCTCTGGTAGGTATGTGAAACGAGGATTCAGTAATTTTTATAATTTGTCTGCATTAGAGCATCTGACTCAACATAAACCTTCTTAAAGGACAAGCTATTACTCAGATGAAGATGCATAGAAATTGTATTCCGAATTTCCAGGGACATATACATTCAGAACCCAAACTAGCTGTTAGGTCCACGCTTACAAATTTTGAAGGCAACAATTATTTACCAAAAAGTATTATAATAACACTTTCAAGCTTTGTAAAATTAATACTTCCCCAGACGATGAACGGCGGGATTTAAAATGGAAATAAGAAACCGGTCATCATAAATGCGATGTGACGCCACGCGACGCGACGAATACGCGACGAACTCGCGGCGAATACGCGGCGAATACGCTCCTAGAACCAGTCTCTGCTTGAAGGGTTCACTTGCAGTGTTTAAACATTCGTTACTTTCTCGGTCAGGTATAGAACGTGGGATAAAATGTGTGTACCTACTGATGTCACGAGCAGTGACAAGCAACCTGTATCGCGTTTAATTGAATATATAGTTACACTCGTAATGTTTTTTTAATGGAACATGTAGACAAATTATTGCTGATTACGATTATTCAAATGACATATGGTCACACAAAAAACACGCAATCTGATCTTGCGCCTATCATCAGTGTCAATTGCTGACTATCTGTAGCAAATTAGTGTATTGACGCTTACACAACTCTCTTTAGTCTGGGCACTACGAGGTGTTTTTATTAAATCATTGTTGTACCAAGCGTGATATTATTGTGGCAAAAAGTGGTTATGAAGTCCCAACGATGACTTGCGAAATTGCTTAAGCACTTTGAAGTATAGGGCAAGTGGATCATGGAATTATCCGATGTCGGTTCCATTCATATCGAGTGAACGCAAATGTGTTTAACGCTGCTTTGAACAGTTTTCAGCTATATCATGGTACGTCAGCTTGATCATGACGTGGGTGGAAATCCCGAGGGTCTGAGACGTTTACCAATTTGGTGAAACACACAGGAACGGGTTTGGCGCGGACAAACCTAGAAACATAATCAAGGTGATCTGGTATTCGTACCCATGATCATATGACTCCGGTTCGTCTAAGGGGCGCAACTCTGCACAACGAATTGCGGCCTCTTAGGACAGCTTGGCCACCCGTGTCCGCTTCTTCATAAAGAGTATACACATGATATGGAACTCACCAGCACGGGTATGGTGCTGACAAACCAAGGGTCATAATCAGGGCGAGGCCGGGATTCAAACGCACAATAAGCGCATCCTCGCTCGTCTAGGGGACGCAACTGTTAGCAGCGAATTGCGACACCCAGACAACTGGGCCACCTGTTTAGCCAATGGCATAAAGGAAAGAAAAGATCAACTTAGTTTGTTTGTTGTTTAACGCCGTGCTCAGCACACACAACACTATTCCAGCTACATTTGTACATGGCGGCGCTCTGTCAATAACCGGGTCTGGACATTTCAGTGATTGACATTATCAATCACTAAGTGATTGAACATCGATCTACGCATTTGTAATACGATGTCATGCGTCAGCCACCCGATCCCGTTTGTCGCCTCTCTGGTCAAGTATGGATTGCAGAAGACCAACTCTAACACGTATCTTCACGGGGGCTGACAAAGATTGGATACTGAAGACCAATTCTAACCCGTATCTATATATCACCGGGATACTCAGTAATATATCTTATCAATCAGGATATCGTATTGTCGAGAATCGCGAGGTTATAGCTTATAAGTATTTCAAAACATTAAATGGCTTATCAAGTTGGTATGTTAAGTGACACTACCTCTAATTTCAGTAAGCCAAGCGAAACGATACGACTGTGCGAACAGAAACGCTCGTTGACCAAACGCTTCAGGTCTAATTCAATTTCACCCTCATTTATTCAAGTTGCCTTCAAACATAAGAACATGTCACCAGCAGCGTTTGCCTGAAGCTCTCTGCACCGGGACATACAGCGACAAAACCAAAGTGAACACCGATTGTCACAACGTTACTCCCAATCGCAGATCGCCTCAACCAGCACGGAATTTACATGTAAAGTGACTATTCCTCGTGAGACGTCAATAGCTTTGGCAGCTTCCGACCCAAGCCAGCAATCTGCAAGCCAAAGTTTCTCTTCTTGGTTCCTGACGTAATAAGAGCAGTCTACGCTTCTGCTGCCAATATCCTGTCGTTGTGAAAACCAACAGTACACAATGCTCTATCGACCCCGGCAATGGGTCTCTCTCGTAAGCGTCCTTGGAGCCATTTTAACACACAGAAGTGGGCGTCCCCTGCTAACCACTTGTCAAATAAAGAATCGAAGTTTATCAGAAAGTACAGTGGATGTTGTTCTCATATTTTTAATTATATATAAAGTTGTCACTGATTTTGTTTTGTAGAACACCATTTCAGCTTCTGTATGTATGTTGACGAGAATGTTACATTTATTTTTGTTGGATTGACTGTGCATGCGACGTATCAAGCTTCTTTTTCAAAGCTTAAAAACCAAGGAGAAAAAAGTGATGAACACGATACTGACTGTATCATGATATCAAATTGATAGACAATCTCGGATATGTTGAGATACACACAGAGTTTCTCTCTATCTCTGTCTTTCACTCTCCTCCTCGCTTCTTTCTCTCTCCCCTCTCTTTCTCTCTCTCCACCCTTCTCTCCCTCACCCCTTCTCTCTCCCTCCTCCCTCACTCTCTCTCTGTTACCCTCCCTCCTCCCTCCCCTCTCTCTCTCATCCGTTCTCTCTGTGTGTCTCCCTCCCCTCTCTCCATCCGTCCTTCTCTCTATCTCTCTTTCTCCCTCTCTCATCTCGCTTATATTTGAATATATTCAAGTAACGCAAACATTTCTAAAGAACACCATTCTATAGGGAATAACATTTTACCTTTTTAATATTCCGTTACACATACCGTTAATCGTAGGTTTTCGCTGAAATACAATGTGGTCTGAAAACGTTGATTCAGACTTGGGATGAATCAGTTCCAATATTTGGTTATAAATATTCAGTTTTCAAGCTTGTGGAGTTAAGGGAGTTGACTTCAAATATGACCCGATCTCTGGTCATCGAACCTATGTATCCTTGTTGAACAAGCATGACTTGTCTCGTCTTGGACATATACTCTCCTGGTCGAAGAGTGAGTGAGTGAGTATGGTTTTACGCCGCTTTTAGCAATATTCCAGCAATATCCCGGCGGGGGACACCAGAAATGGGCTTCACACATTGTACCCATGTCGGGAATCGAACCCAGGTCTTCGGCGTGACGAGCGAACGCTTTTACCACAAGGCTACCCGACCGCCCCTGGTCGAAGATATAATACACCATGACACTACTTCTGACCTGAAGTCGACATCGACATCCAGATACCGGTGTAGGTTGTTGAACGCGATTACGAGTGTGTAGCAAGATAGTTCAAAAGGGCGGGCTTTGGAGTTCTCAAAGGCGTCTTGTCTCCCTCGACTGTCGAGCTCAAATGGACTGCCATAGTATAGACGTATCTCTATTTCATAGTCGTCTGTCTCGCACGTCAAAAACATGAACAGGTGTCTCGTTATGAGTGGGAGTGACTGGAACTAAAATTGGATTGACAAGTCCTTGATGCAAGTTCGTTGTTCAATGGAATTACGCAACATCTAACACATGGACATGCTATGTGGGTAGACCAGCGTTATGGTGGTGGTCTGGATACGTATATTTGTTTGTTTGTTTGTTTGTTTGTTTGTTTGTTTAACGCCGCACTCAGGAATATTCCAGCTACATGATGGCGGTCTGTAAATAATCGAGTCTGGACCAGACAATCCAGTGGGGTGGCTGTGACACTCTTGCAAATAGCCTTTGTCGGCCTGGATGCGTAGGTGTAATATTAGTCTGGATGCGCCATGTAAAAATCAGTTTGGAGCTCTTGGGATAGTCTGGATACGATATGAGACTGTAAGAGATGGCCTTTATGTGACCGTTATGTCGGGCAGGGTGTATCATGTCAGCATTTATGCACAATGACGGTCAGGGTGTCTTATGTCGGCCTGGATGTTATGTCGACTATGTTGCATAGTATTAGACTATCAATAGACTTATCAATCAGGATATCGTATTGTCGAGAATCGCGAGGTTATAGCTTATAAGTATTTCAAAACATTAAATGGCTTATCAAGTTGGTATGTTAAGTGACACTACCTCTAATTTCAGTAAGCCAAGCGAAACGATACGACTGTGCGAACAGAAACGCTCGTTGACCAAACGCTTCAGGTCTAATTCAATTTCACCCTCATTTATTCAAGTTGCCTTCAAACATAAGAACATGTCACCAGCAGCGTTTGCCTGAAGCTCTCTGCACCGGGACATACAGCGACAAAACCAAAGTGAACACCGATTGTCACAACGTTACTCCCAATCGCAGATCGCCTCAACCAGCACGGAATTTACATGTAAAGTGACTATTCCTCGTGAGACGTCAATAGCTTTGGCAGCTTCCGACCCAAGCCAGCAATCTGCAAGCCAGAGTTTCTCTTCTTGGTTCCTGACGTAATAAGAGCAGTCTACGCTTCTGCTGCCAATATCTTGTCGTTGTGAAAACCAACAGTACACAATGCTCTATCGACCCCGGCAATGGGTCTCTCTCGTAAGCGTCCTTGGAGCCATTTTAACACACAGAAGTGGGCGTCCCCTGCTAACCACTTGTCAAATAAAGAATCGAAGTTTATCAGAAAGTACAGTGGATGTTGTTCTCATATTTTTAATTATATATAAAGTTGTCACTGATTTTGTTTTGTAGAACACCATTTCAGCTTCTGTATGTATGTTGACGAGAATGTTACATTTATTTTTGTTGGATTGACTGTGCATGCGACGTATCAAGCTTCTTTTTCAAAGCTTAAAAACCAAGGAGAAAAAAGTGATGAACACGATACTGACTGTATCATGATATAAAATTGATAGACGATCTCGGATATGTAGAGATATACACACAGTTTCTCTCTATCTCTGTGTCTGTCTTTCTCTCTCCTCCTCCCTTCTTTCTCTCTCCCCTCCCTCTCTTTCTCTCTCCCTCCACCCTTCTCTCCCTCTCTCTGCCTCTCCAGTCTCTTTCTCTCTCCTTCCTCCCTCACCCTCTCTCTGTTACCCTCCCTCCTCCCTCCCCTCTTTCCACCCGTCCTTCTCTCTATCTTTCTTTCTCCCTCTCTCATCTCGCTTATATTTGAATATATTCATGTAACGCAAACATTTCTAAAGAACACCATTCTATAGGGAATAACATTTTACCTTTTTAATATTCCGTTACATATACCGTTAATCGTAGGTTTTCGCTGAAATAAAATGTGGTCTGAAAACGTTGATTCAGACTTGGGATGAATCAGTTCCAATATTTGGTTATAAATATTCAGTTTTCAAGCTTGTGGAGTTAAGGGAGTTGACTTCAAATATGACCCGATCTCTGGTCATCGAACCTATGTATCCTTGTTGAACAAGCATGACTTGTCTCGTCTTGGACATATACTCTCCTGGTCGAAGATATAATACACCCTGACACTACTTCTGACCTGAAGTCGACATCGACATCCAGATACCGGTGTAGGTTGTTGAACGCGATTACGAATGTGTAGCAAGATAGTTCAAAAGGGCGGGCTTTGGAGTTCTCAAAGGCGTCTTGTCTCCCTCGACTGTCGAGCTCAAATGGACTGCCATAGTATAGACGTATCTCTATTTCATAGTCGTCTGTCTCGCACGTCAAAAACATGAACAGGTGTCTCGTTATGAGTGGGAGTGACTGGAACTAAAATTGGATTGACAAGTCCTTGATGCAAGTTCGTTGTTCAATGGAATTACGCAACATCTAACACATGGACATGCTGTGTGGGTAGACCAGCGTTAGGGTGGTGGTCTGGATACGTATGTTTGTTTGTTTAACGCCGCACTCAGGAATATTCCAGCTACATGACGGCGGTCTGTAAATAATCGAGTCTGGACCAGACAATCCAGTGGGGTGGCTGTGACACTCTTGCAAATAGCCTTTGTCGGCCTGGATGCGTAGGTGTAATATTAGTCTGGATGCGCCATGTAAAAATCAGTTTGGAGCTCTTGGGATAGTCTGGATACGATATGAGACTGTAAGATATGGCCTTTATGTGACCGTTATGTCGGGCAGGGTGTATCATGTCAGCATTTATGCACAATGACGGTCAGGGTGTCTTATGTCGGCCTGGATGTTATGTCGACTATGTTGCATAGTATTAGACTACATGTACGTTGTCGACTGTGGTATATTATGTGGGTCTGGATGGTGGCGTCATCTAGTGGCACCTGGTCCTATATACATCGCACAGGTCACAAGTGTCAGTCGCAGTTACTCAACGTTGGTCCCTGAGAGTAGCTGCATGGGTGACTGCGAGTGTCTGGGACATCGGTCCTGACCCGTACTGATGCACATGATTCAAAGGTGGTGTCTCAATAGGCAAGTCGGCCAGGGTGTGATATGTCGGCCTAGATGCGCTAGGTCGGTCAGGGTGTGTTATGTCGGCCTGGATGCGCTAGGTCGGTCAGGGCGTTTTGTGTCGGCCTGGATGCGCTAGGTCGACCAGGGTGTGTTATGTCGGCCTGGATGCGCTAGGTCGGTCAGGGCGTTTTGTGTCGGCCTGGATGCACTATGTCGACCAGGGTGTGTTATGTCGGTCTGGATGCGCTAGGTCGGTCAGGGCGTTTTGTCTCGGCCTGGATGCGCTAGGTCGGTCAGGGCGTTTTGTGTCGGCCTGGATGCACTATGTCTACCAGGGTGTGTTATGTCGGCCTGGATGCGCTAGGCCGGTCAGGGCGTTTTGTCTCGGCCTGGATGCACTATGTCTACCAGGGTGTGTTATGTCGGCCTGGATGCGCTAGGTCGGTCAGAACGTTTTGTGTCGGCCTGGCTGCACTATGTCGACCAGGATGTGTTATGTCGGCCTGGATGCGCTATATATGTCGGTCAGGGTGTTTTATGTCGGCCTGGACGTGCTATATATGTCGGTCAGGTTGTGTTAACTCGGCCTGGGTGTGCTATGTCCGCCAGGGTGTGTTATGTCAGACTGGATGCGCTCTGTCGGCCAGGGTGTTTTGTGCCGGCCTGGATGCGCTACATATGTCGGCAAGTGTATGTCGGTCAGAGTGTGTTTTGTCGGCCTGGATGTGATATGTCTGCCAGGATGTTTAATGTCAGACTGGATGCGCTATATATGTCGACCAGGGTATGTCGGTCAGGGTGTGTTATGTCGGCCTGGGTGTGCTATGTCGGCCAGGGTGTTTAATGTCAGACTGGATGCGCTATATATATGTCGACCAGGGTATGTCGGCCAGGGTGTGTTATGTCGGCCTGGGTGTGCTATGTCGGCCAGGGTGTTTAATGTCAGACTGGATGCGCTATATATATGTCGACCAGGGTATGTCGGCCAGGGTGTGTTATGTCGGCCTGGGTGTGCTATGTCGGCCAGGGTGTTTAATGTCAGACTGGATGCGCTATATATATGTCGACCAGGGTATGTCGGCCAGGGTGTGTTATGTCGGCCTGGGTGTGCTATGTCGGCCAGGGTGTTTAATGTCAGACTGGATGCGCTATATATATGTCGACCAGGGTATGTCGGCCAGGGTGTGTTATGTCGGCCTGGGTGTGCTATGTCGGCCAGGGTGTTTAATGTCAGACTGGATGCGCTATATATATGTCGACCAGGGTATGTCGGCCAGGGTGTGTTATGTCGGCCTGGGTGTGCTATGTCGGCCAGGGTGTTTAATGTCAGACTGGATGCGCTATATATATGTCGACCAGGGTATGTCGGCCAGGGTGTGTTATGTCGGCCTGGGTGTGCTATGTCGGCCAGGGTGTTTAATGTCAGACTGGATGCGCTGTATATGTCGACCAGGGTATGTCGGCCAGGGTGTGTTATGTCGGCCTGGGTGTGCTATGTCGGCCAGGGTGTTTAATGTCAGACTGGATGCGCTATATATATGTCGACCAGGGTATGTCGGCCAGGGTGTGTTATGTCGGCCTGGGTGTGCTATGTCGGCCAGGGTGTTTAATGTCAGACTGGATGCGCTGTATATGTCGACCAGGGTATGTCGGCCAGGGTGTGTTATGTCGGCCTGGATGTGCTATGTCGGCCAGGGTGTTTAATGTCAGACTGGATGCGCTGTATATGTCGACCAGGGTATGTCGGCCAGGGTGTGTTATGTCGGCCTGGATGTGCTATGTCGGCCAGGGTGTGTTATGTCGGCCTGGATGTGCTGTGTCGGCCAGGGCATGTCGGCCAGGATGTGTTATGTCGGCCTGGGTGTGCTGTGTCGGCCAGGGCATGTCGGTCAGGGTGTGCTGTGTCGGCCTGGATGTGCTTGTCGGCCAGGGTATGTCGGCCAGGGTGTGTTATGTCGGCCTGGATGTGCTATGTCGGCCAGGGTATGTCGGTCAGGGTGTGTCATGTAGGTCAGAGCGGCCGGGCAGCACTATTTGAGATCAAAGTGGGAGGTGGGAGGCTGTCGTCTGAATGCACAAGGTACATATAGGAGTGATGGCCTTGGAGCGTAACTAGGAACAAAGATACATAAGTGGCTAAATATTTGCATATCTAGATGATAATATAGCCTCACCATCACTAATTGCCTCAGTCTTGAAGTAAAAACAATATCTATTGACGTACGCAAAATTACTGTTTTCCCGCGATATACCGTCCACAAAGGGAAGACATACTCCGCACATTTTATAATATTCTGGAAAATCAAATATTGTTTTACATGCATGGTATAAAAACCGATAATTCCGATAATACTGTCCACAAAACTGACTGACATGTTCATTTTACTCAAGACGAATGACCATAAGAAGCGGCGGTAAAATGCCCCTTAAGGACGTTTTATAAGGCGGCGATGTTGCGTATGCATACAGGCAGCTGATGGGTATACAGACAACAACCTGATATATACATGTACATCGCAAACTCCGGAAATAGGAATCAGGTGTTATCACGGAGTTACGTCCCCTGGTGGTCTGCAGTCTCGTTGGGCTTCCTGCTCGAAATGTTATCACATAGTTAAGCACGGCACATTAAACGGAGAAAAGAACAGAGATAAATCGATGTCAGCGAAATGGACACCTACGTGCCTCCTTGTAGATATATAATTCAACTTAAAACTAATACGCCGCCTTCCAATTGTTAGATGTCAGTGTTTTTCCTTCAGCAGTTTCCATCAGCGTTCATGTGTAGAAGTCTTGGCTTGGCTCGGTGTCGAGAGTTACACAACAGCATACATGTATAACTGTATACACGTTACACCACAGTATACATGTAGATTTACACTAGCAGTATATTACCATTGCAGGATCTCGCGGCCTTTCACAGCCACCAATGTTTACCAAATCTCAAGGCTATCACTAGGTCCTGTTAGTGACGCGAACATTTCGCGTCACTGTAGCGTTCTTGGACAAACGTACCAATAATCGCAGTGACTATGCTTGTCGTAAGAGGCGAATAACGGCATCGGGTGGTCAGCACGCTGACGTGGTTGATGCATGTAATCGTATCCCAATTACGTAGATCGATGTTCATGATATCAGTCACTGTATTGCCTGGCCCAGACTCGATTATTTACAGACAGCTGTCATATAGCTGGAATATAGCGCGGCGTTAAACAACAAACAAACCAATAATCGCGACCTTGACGCGAACTCTTCGTGTCCTGTTCGCTTGGCAGAAGACAGTGCAAATCACTTTTTCAAAGAATAGGTGAGTGAGCGAATGTGGTTTCACATCGTTTTAAGCAATATACCAGCAATATCACGAAGGAGGGTACAAACAATCGGCTTTAAACATTGTACCCATTTGGGGAATCGAACCCAGGTCTTTTGTCACCAGTATGCTGTTTCATCTTTATAAAAAAACCCAGTAAAAACGGAGTTTCATTCCGACTCATGATGTAGTTGGAATCGTACAAACGACTCTTCTTTTATCAGAGATTTCTTTTGAATAGGGACAGTTTTTTTCACTTTTATTGATGCCAGGGTATTACAAGTTTGGAATGCACCATACTGGAGGATAAAAAAGATACGATGACAACCATGTCACCATGCCTGACCACCAGATCCCGTCAGTCGCCTCTTACCACATAGTCGCCTCTAACGACAAGCATGGGTTGCTGAAGATCTTTTCTCTACCCGAATCTTCCCGGGTTTAAAAGAGTGAGTGAGTGAGTTGGGTTTAACGCTGCTTTTAACAGTATTCCAGTGTCATCTTGGTGTGGCAGTAAAGCCCGAAGTGATGCAGGTCTCTGACGTTTACCACTTCGCTGAAAGCCATGAGCACGGGTATGGTGCTGACAAACTTAAAAACATAATCGTGGCGAACCGGAATTCGAACCCACGATATTAACGATGTCAGCGCAACATAAAGTGAAACGTCGCTGTACAAAGTCGTACTGAAAATATAAATATCTCGCATATTTGCTGATCATAACTTCGCCATCTCGGCCGAAATCAAATAATGTGGACTTCAGATCAGAAATAGTGTCAGGGTGTATTTTGACTCCAACCAGGAGATTATATGTCCAAGATTAGACAATGTAATCATGCTTGTTCAACAAGGATACATAGGTTCGATGACCAGCGATCGGGTCATATTTGAAGTCCAACCATACTCCCTTAACTCCACAAGCTTGGAAACTGAATATTTATAATCAAATATTGGAACTGATTCATCCCAAGTCTGACTTAAGGTTTTCGACCACATTTTATTTCGGCGAAAACCTACGATTAACGCTTTAATCACCAGAATATTCGAAATGTTATGTTAAATGTGAAATGTTATTCCCTATAGAATGGCATTCTTTAAAACATGTTTGCTTTACATGAATATATTCAAATAGACGTGAACAGAGGAAGAGGGAGAGAGGGAAGGGAGGCGGGAGAGAGAAAGAGAGAGAGTACTGTGTGTGTATCCCTACATATCCGAGATTGTCTTCCAATTTCATTTTATGATGCAGAAAGTATCGTGTTCATCACTTTTTCTCCTTGGTTTACCGGTATGACGAGAGAGAGAGAGAGAGCGAGAGAGAGAGAGAGAGCGAGAGAGAGAGCGAGAGAGGGAGAGAGGCGGGAGGGAAAAGAGAGAGAGGAGAGAGGGATAAGGAGAGAGAGAAGGAGAGGAGAGACCTATATATCTTGTTTGCCTTCATTATACGCCATATTGCTGTGCTTGTGGCAGTCCATTGTCACAGGAGTGTGTACGGCTCTCCTTCGGCGCCTTTGATCAACTCGACACTGATCCCACGTGTCCACATCCTTATGTATATATGTATGTCTTCAATTACTTGGTTTCATTTCATATACTTTATCTCTATCAATCAGATGTACACAAACATCGATGAAGCACATTCTTCAGTGTTATGTTTATCCGATCCCCAACAAGTATCACGAAGGGACACCGTATGCTGTTTTTACAGGCTGTACAGATGCATGTTCTGTCTGTAGGTATTGGGTAGGGAAGCCGCGAGGGTTTCTATACATGGATAGAAACAGCGGTACAAAACGTTTTTCTGTGCTGGTATGGCCAGGAGGACTCCAGGCCATCACAGCGTCCTTGACAAATGAAAAGCGTGCCAGAACAGCATGTCATGGTGGTCTTCTTGTGAAGCCAGGAGTGAGTGAGTGAATGGGTATAGCGCCGCTTTGAACAACATTTCGGTTATATCACAGTGTGTCAGCTTGATGTGAGAGGAAAGCCCAAAGTGATGCAGTCTTAGCTATCTACCACGGGTATGGTGCTGACCATCTTGAAACATAAGCATCCGGGTTAGAAAAGGTCTTCAGCAACCCATTCTTGCCGTCAAAGGCGACTATGCTTGTCGTAAGCGGCGACTAACGTGATCGGGTGGTCAGACTCGCTGACTTGGTTTATGCATGTCATCGTATTCCTACTGCGTAGATAGATGCTATGGTATCAGTCACTGGAAAAGACTCGATTATTTACAAACCGCGGTCATATAGCTGGAATATTTCGGCGTTAAACAACAAACAAACATGTGAAAGATAAGCAGGCGAAGATACATTCAAACCACAAACATAGGTTTCAAGTACGCCTAAGGGAAGCAACTCTGCACAATGAACCGCGGTGCCCTAGAGGTTCTACTACACCAAATCCGAACAAGTTGGGACAGTGCGGTTTTCGTAGGGAGCCTTCAGTGCAGATCGAGAGATATCTGCAGGCTGTGATTGGAGGATATTGTGTGAAAAAAATATGTCTTTTAAATGTACATCAGTCCAGTTATTAAAACTGACCATGTTTTTCTATATTTAGTACTGTCTTTTTCAACATGATGACTTATGCTGAATGTGACCACAGCTATTTTCAAGTAGGTGACATTTGGTGCGAAACTGGGGGTGGTGTGTTTAGCTTCCTGTACTCGGAAAAGGAGCTGGCTAAGCTAGTCTTTTTTTTGGTTTTTATTGCTGCTCTAAGGCCAAACTGTGCACACACGTACAGGTAATAGCTGTTGAATGCCCAGTTATTTTAAAAAAAAATATAACGTTACTATAGAAGTCTATGGGAAAACATTTGGTTGTGTGTAACCTAGACTACTAGGGAACTCGTGCCGTTGTGGTACCAAGAACGAAATAAAATACAGTATTCTTTAAATATAGATGTCGCACAGGGAATAACCAACCAGTCGCTATCACAACCCTGCCATCATACAGTATGTGTTTTGTATGATTAGAGCATATCTCCAGATTTGCTTGTGGCGCCAGGAATAAAGAGAACTAATAGAGTCCAATAAATGCAAATATCTTGAGAGCATGACATAGTGACCGGCTTATTAGGACGATAGTTCTAGAGCATTTCTTGTAGGGACACACGGATAAACGACAGTCAACTGGAAACGACATGCTGGAGAGCATATCAATATGCTGTAAATCAATCAATCATATCAATGTGCTGTCTTGTAGGGCCATGGGTCAACAATGTCACATATTCAGGCACAACGACCACGGAAGCCCAACAGAGGAGGGGAGAGCCGCTTTAATCACTGATTTTATCCACGTCTAAAGCAAAGTGTCAAAGCGCCTTCTCTCTTATTCGATATGTGGCTGCTGCACTCTAGAGACATTCTACGTTATTATACGTATCGACAATTCACATTCCCTAACCCACCAGCATAGGAAGTAGCTTCGTTTTTCGTGACAGGGCAAAAAATCCCATTGTATTTATCACTCTGAGGTTGCCTGAGCATTTGTTAGTTTTGTTCTTAAAGTATCATGAATACCAAGTACTTCGGGTCAAAGGATCACTCGTCAAAAGGGAATTCAAGGGTAAGATCGATTATTTTCAGATCCATCTATCTCAGAACAAGACCTCGTCCTATGCCTCCGATGACTTAGTTTCGCTGTCTTAAGTGCTAGATCTTTGTTAAAGATTACATTGCATGCATTTCCATTTTGACGATCGGAAAAGTATAGGGATATTTCAAAAAGCGAAGTGTGATGGTGATGTGTGTTAGGGCTGGGATGGGGAACTCGGGTACTCGGGTCGGGTGGGTACAGAGTAGGACCTGGGTACCCACAGGACTACCCGGACCCGTGGTTAGTCACGTGATTATATTTTAATGGCAAAAAATATTTAGAACTCTATGGTTACACTATAAGTCACAAATTTCTTTCTGACTATAAACCCATTCCTTCTGACTTTATATGCTTGCATAATTATATAACTTCAGTCAATTTTGGTGTGTGCATGACAAGATCGGATTATACGTACGGTCAAACGTTTCCCAATCAGACATTTTGTACCTTGAGACCTTCAGCGGGTACCCGGGTAGGGTCGGGTAATAGGGGATCGGGTACCCGGATGGTAAATTTAGACTCGTCCCAGTCCTAATGTGTGTGATATGGGTATCATAGTTGTGTGTATTCGAGTGTGATGGTCAGCAATTTAATACAGGGTAGAATAAGTACTGTAACTGTACAAATTTCAGATACACATTAGGGGACGAGTCCAAATTTACTACCCGGGTACCCACATCCCTATTACCCGACCCTACCCGGGTACCCACTGTTGGTGTCAAGAGATAGGTACAAAATGTCCGATTGGGAATAGTTTGACAGTAGCCCTGGCAGAATGTATCTAGATACACGTATAAAACGATGTGGTCATGCATACACTGAAGTTGACTGAAGTTTTAGCTTTGTTTAAACATATATAAGTCAGAATGAACGTGTTCATAGTCATGAAGACATGCGAACATTAGAGACTTAAAATTTCGTGTAACCATGTAGTTATATAGTGAAAGTTTGTCATGAAACAATATATTACGGGCACATCATGATTAACCACAGGTCCGGGTAGTCCCATCCGACCCGAGTTACCCGTCCCAGCCCTAATATACATATTTACATTTACATCAGTAGATGTTATAAGCATAGAAAACGGCTGCTGTGATGGATTTACAAAGAATTTCCTTGGTAAAAGTTTTCACGTAGAGACCTGATTTCTTGCAAATCATAAAAATGATTTGCATCTTAAACAGAACCCTATTCACATAAACATAAACTATAAACGCGAAAAATGAAACACACAAGAAATGATATTCACATAAACACAAACAATAAACGAAAGTATACACCCATTTTTGATGGTGGCGAAAAATGAAACACACAAGAAATGATATTCACATAAACACAAACAATAAACGAAAGAATACACCCATGTTTGATGGTGGCGAAAAATGAAACACACAAGAAATGATATTCACATAAACACAAACAATAAACAATAAACGAAAGTATACACCCATGTTTGATGGTTGCGAAAAATTAAACACACAAAAAATTATATTCATATAAACACAAACAATAAACAATAAACGAAAGTATACACCCATGTTTGATGGTGGCGAAAAATGAAACACACAAGAAATGATATTCACATAAACACAAACAATAAACAATAAACGAAAGTATACACCCATGTTTGATGGTGGCGAAAAATGAAACAAATAAGAAATGATATTCACATAAACACAAACAATAAACAATAAACGAAAGTATACACCCATGTTTGATGGTGGCGAAAAATGAAACACACAAGAAATGATATTCACATAAACACAAACAATAAACAATAAACGAAAGTATACACCCATGTTTGATGGTGGCGAAAAATGAAACACACAAGAAATGATATTCACATAAACACAAACAATAAACAATAAACGAAAGTATACACCCATGTTTGATGGTGGCGAAAAATGAAACACACAAGAAATGATATTCACATAAACACAAACAATAAACAATAAACGAAAGTATACACCCATGTTTGATGGTGGCGAAAAATGAAACAAATAAGAAATGATATTCGATGGTGATGTATTTGATACGGGTATCATAATAGTGTTTTGGTCCTTAAGGTTACAGTGTTTCTGCGATCGTTAGCTAAGTAACCTGTTGATAACATTTTGTAAATGTTTGGTCAAATCCAATGTTTCAAGTGTATGCTTCTTTTGCCCGGCAGTGTAGCTGAATATTGCTGAATGTATAATTAAACAACTGAGAACAAAGAACAACACACTTGCTTTACTGTGGTCTGGTCCCAGAGACACGTCGCATTCATTGTTTTGACTAGTAGGTTAGATTGGGGCGACCAGACCAGTGATTGACATCATGAGCGTCGATCCACGCTATTGGGATACGATGACATGCTGTCAGGTGTGCTACACCCGTCAACCAAGTCTCCGAGCCTGACCATCTGATCCACGAAGTCGCTATAACCAATATAGGTAGCTCGGAACCTTTTCTGACCCAGGAATTAAGCACACCGAAAAATTGAAATAATTTCACATATTGAACGACAGAAACTATACCCAACAAATGTGATCTGTAACCAATTTTAAGACAGTAATTGCATGCCTCAAATCATAAAACCTTTGACAATTTAATCCCAGACTTTGAAAAGAACTCTTGGCATACTTACAATTCTCTTATCTAAAATGAATAATTCGGTGCGAGCATTACTCTTGAGTGAATCACGAATATGTGCATTTTCAGTAATTGGGCATAAAATCTATTGAAGTGCCTTTTGCACTTAGGCGAGCCTCGAGTTTTCCGGCATTGGTTCTTAGTTAATTGCAGTATTCTTCTTCTGCAAACTGTTTATGGAAGAAAGTTTTGATACGTGCACTGGAGTAATCTTATTAAACTTCCTACTTTGTAATCACAAGAACTATTCCCTTCCATTGAGAGAACACACGAGTAAACGAATAACAGAAATGGGGTCATTTCTAAGGGCATAAAGGTGATACAAAATGGCTGACCAAGACGACCGCCTAGAAAATATGGCGTCCTAGCTCGTTTGTTCTTTCGTTAAAATGTAGTGATTTCAGATCATTTCCTCTCACAATGAGACTGGTCTAGTGGTCGAGTTATAGCGCGTCCGCCCGGAGAGCGGAAGGTTCGATGTTCGATCCCCGGCCGCGTCATACCAAATGACGTTAAAATATTGAACTTGATGTTACCCTGTCTGGCGCTCGGCATTAAGGGGCTAAAACAAGGACTGGACGGCTTGAAGTCAATATATTGTGTCTGAGTGGGGTATTCATGTTAAACTGCGGTATGGTATCTAAGTTGGCAGGCACTATAAAATGGGCATTAATCCGGACTAGTACAAACACGCACGCACGCACGCACGCACGCACGCACACACACACACACACACACACACACACACGTGCATACACGTCGGTATATAAGTGCAATAATCTTGGCCGCGACGTTAAACCCCATTTCACCTAACCTCGCACCTCACGATGATTTCTGAGCACGATCAATGACCGTGTATATATGTACGTATTTTCCTAAGCGTTATGCTGCCAGTGCTTGTATCTACTGGCATCTGTCTCTGTGCCAACCAGACCAGACAGCACTCTGTCTCATGAGTCTTGGTATGATCCGCCGGTCACGTGCTCACGTTGACCCTTGGTCTGTCAGAACCATACCTATGCATTTCCTCAAAGAGGTGTAGAAATTACGCTATTTTGTCGATCATACGAGCTAATCCACTTTAGTCGCTCATTTTGCGTGGGCAACAAAATATGTCAAGTCTACTTGTTTCGGGATTTGGTCAAATGCGTTAGTTTAGAGGGGCACTTATGACGGACGTTTGTGTCGTCTTACCCCTTCTGCAAGGGCAATGTTCTTACCTGTGGGCTGTATATATTTTTGACCCCAGTATTCTAAAGGCTTTAGTGCTATAGCTTAGATAACCCAGAGCGCTCTCATTTCTTTAATTCATACACCCTGTCTGTCTACCGATGCTTCTATACGCCTTATGTCGGTGTGGTATATCATCAGCTCTGGAAACGCTAAAACATTCGATTACACAGGGACAACATCTTTGTGTCGTCTTACCCCTTCTACAAGGGCAATTTTTAAATGGTTTCACAGAGCGTCTCCCGTAAGAATCGAACCCATGTCATCTGGAGGAGAGTGAGTGCGTGAGTGAGTGAGTGAGTGAGTGAGTGAGTGAGTGAGTGAGTGAGTGAGAGATACATTGTCGGAATGGTTTCCCAGAGCGTCTCCCGTAAGAATCGAACCCATGCTATCTGGAGGAGAGTGAGTGAGTGCGTGAGTGAGTGAGTGAGTGAGTGAGAGAGAGAGAGAGAGAGAGAGAGAGAGAGAGAGAGAGAGAGAGAGAGAGAGAGAGAGAGAGAGAGAGAGAGAGAGAGATACATTGTCGGAGTGGGAACACACGGTTGGGCTTCCCACGAGTTTTTCACATGGTCGTCTGGAGGGACTCGAACTCAGACCAGTGTGATGAGCAAAGCTTTTACAAGGCTTCCCGTCACCCCTGATGGAAAATCAAAACTACCAACAATGTGCTACCCACCAAAACATGTTTATAAATGAGAACGCGGGTGCTATGTAAAGGGCAGAACATGCTTACCCGGTGTCATAACCGATTTCCAGTGATCCATTCATGTAATTGTCACCGCTATTTTGCCTTTTACGCACAATGAAATCTGTTTCAACGAATAATCGAGACTGGCTTTACTCTGATGATGATTGTATATTTAACCCTATCCTTTTTATGAAAACGAATCTTTTTAAATAAATGCAAATGACATGTTCTGTTAGATTAGACTGTCAGCCTGCTAGTCGTCATTGCAAATAAAACTGTCAGACAAGCAGACTGTCAGACTTTCATAACCGAGGCAGACATATCCAATGCACTCCTATTACCAGGTCATGCATAATTACACATGCAGCTCCCATCCTCAACGGGTCCATGTTTTCCGTCTGGAATGACATTCGATATTGCAGGGTTTTCAAAAACATGGAAATGTGAACCACATTTAAAACGAAATGCGCTGTGTTGTGTATGCGCACACACACGAGCGATTAGGGCTGTTTTAAGATTACTAAGCATTATCAAAAAGCTCTGTACATGATAGAAATGTCATTTGAGATAATATCAGATTATATATAAATTGCAAGTCATTCTGTGGCAAAAAAAGTTGATAACAGAACCGACGGGCTTGTGTTGTGCTGAAAAATGTCACTGATTTCGTAATGTTGTCTGCAGTTTCTTTTTTTAAACTGTTATTGATAAAACAACCAGTCTGTAAACTTATTATGTCTACGTATCTATTATAAGAATTGACATGAAAATGTTGTTGCCTTTATAGAGATATAAACGTGAAAGCCGGTTTATTCCTTAATATATTATTGAAGTCAAGTCCTAAACAATGTTAAATACTATTGTGAAAATTGTATAAATTCAGTGCTTTACGGCAATGGAAATGAATCAAAATCTGTCAGTTTAGATTTTTATTATTACCTTTGCGCAAATCTACCAGAACGTAGTGTGTACATACCGAATTCGTCATATGTACACCCTACGTTCTGGTAGATTTGCGCAAATGTAATAATTTAAGATTCAGTTCATTCTTAAAGACAAGTACTAAGAATTAAATGGTTAATGGCCTGCTTTTCTTAAGAATTGAACACCTTTCCATCAACCGGACCAAACTGTTGACCACTCGTTTTTGTTCTGTTTTAATGTGTGTGTGTGTGTGTATATATATATATATATATATATACAGACACCAACATGTATCAATATTACTTGATAAATAGAGAATCTCACCCGAGTGTCTTTTTTTATATCAAATATATCAACACGAGTTAATACAAGAGGAAAACACCCGAGGCTTCCCGAGGAGGATTTCCACTTTTATTCAACAGACACGAGGGTGAAATTTTATTTTAACATCATTCTTTCAACTTTTTCAGTTTGTAGACAGTAATAAGCAGTGTCTTAAGTTAAAAAAGTGCTGCTACCAACTTCAGTACAAGAGCCATTATTGATGTCATTTGATTGTGACGTCTACAATGTAGATATCGCTTGATCTCACCCAAGCCAGTTTTGGATGATAAATATAATTTTGTTTTTATTACTTTGTACTGGAGCGGTATTATCATAAGTCAGGTGACTTGTTTACAAATCCAGATTCATTTATTGAATAAAAACGTGTATACTCATCTGAAAAATGTGGAAAACGAGAAGTATGTAATCATCTATTTTTTTGAAACACGGAACCGCATATACATGTATACTTCTTTTTGATAGGAGTTTCCATGATGCGGAGATAATGGCATAATTCGCAGACATATCCATGGTCACCTATTACCAGGTCATGAATAATTACAGATGAAACCCTCATTCTCCATTTGACCATGCTTTCCTTCCGAAAAGATCAATGCAAAGATGAAGAACTGTCACATTCAATGTGGTTCTAAGAGCATGTCGGATATTATAACAGAAGAAAGTGACATATTTTACACGGTGTAGTTAGCAAGCTGACAGGACCATCACACATGATACTGACATACTCCACATGATGTTGTTAACTTGTTAATATCAAGTCTATCACCTTTCTTTAGTAGGGCTCCGGTACCCTTTCAGCGACTAATCAGATCACAATATCCAAGCATTAGAACATTTCGGTCGAAATCTTCGTGCCTAATCACAGTCCCAGCATCACCAGCATCAGCATCAACTCGCCTTGGACAAAGATAGTACCACATTAGCATACTCGTCCTGACAGAAACATGCCCTCAGCCTCGAATGAAACCCAAATTCGAAATCTAATAAACCCTTCGCTCAGACTACATAGAGCGACACTGCTATTCATTTCAATTGCAAATCCGTCATATTTTAACTCCTCGGTTCAGCAAGGAGAAATGTATTACTAAGTAATCTTGTTTTATTTTCCACAACGGTACAGGCATTAGACCCTGAAGATCCAGAGAAGCCGTCGAGGCAGATTTCAGAGGAAAAAAACACCACGAATCTCACTTGTATCTCACAGCGCGATTTCTGGGACTTGACGGACGCTTCCCGAAGTGAATCGATTGAGGGCTTCACCTTGTCAATATATATTACATTGTACCCCTTATTCCATTTTCAAAATAAACTATGTCGCTCTTCCAAGCCCTCTTGGTTTAAGTTAAGCATATTGCCAACTTGTTTATGACTCGTCCGTTGTAGTTGATGTTTATGTGGATATTCAATCCCTAACAATAAAATAGCTTTTTATAATTCTGACAGAACTACAAAAAACAGCCGTGCCTGTGGAGGTATTGTGTGACAGGCTGTTCGTAACCATTTGTAGCCGTCCTCGTTTTCTTATGAATAATGGAATACTATCTATGATGTGATTAGTTTGAGAAGAAAGTCATCTTTCTCGAGTTTGATTTGAATTACAGAGTGTCGTGAAATACGTTTTCTTTGGACCGAGTTGACAGTTGTATCGCGATCACTCGGTAGACTCCCTCCCAGACATGCTCAATAACCTTTCTTTGGTTTATTGAAATGGAAATTCTGAGGCAAGTTGACCTACATTCTATAAAATGTCAGATGCTGTTAATCAAATGAATTGAGGACCACGATGCATGAAGCTCTAATGCTTTCAGAACTTCTATAGAAATCAACTTAAATCCTAAAAGGATTAAGACAGGTTAAAGGATAAATTCATTCTTTACGCGTAACCACTGTGCCAGCATAGGTCTCTCCTACAGGTACCGTTCGCTGATGAGCGCAAAGAGAGTGCGCTGCTTTTAACGCTGCATTGAACATCATTTCAGTTAAATCAGATTCAGCTTAATGACAATGATCATGGAATCTTAAACAATCAGTTGAAACAGTACAGTGGTTGGTGTTCGTTTTTTTTCTTCTCATTTACATAACGCTGTAATATATGATCACTACAGTTGTAGATCCCTCAAAATGCCACTAAAAGCCAGATCACCCACTCACTCACTTCTCTTATAGCACCGACCGATTCCGTGGTCTAGTGGTAGAGCGTCCGCCCGGAGAGCGGAAGGTCCGGGGTTCGATCCCCGGCCGCGTCATACTGAAAGACGTTAAAAGATGGTACTTGTTGTTACCCTGTCTGGCGCTCTGGCTATAACAAGGACTGGTCGGCTTGGAGTCAGTCTATCTCAGTGAGCTAGCACTATAAATCGGCATCAGTCTGGACTAGTTCAAGCAGCCACACACACACACTCACGTGCATGCACGTCGCTATATAAGTGCAATAATCTTGGACGCGACGTAAAAACCAATTTCACCTCACCTCACCTCTCTTATAGCACTCACGTTTTGTATTTGTGTCCCAGTAACAACGCTGCGATTGGATCTCCCAAAGTACTTTTTATATACTTCAACAATCTCAATCATTTAGCGTTGTTTTTGTGTCCAGTTCATTGGCCATTATCAATCATTTCAACGTGAAGTTTACACGATGTACGGATTAACCATCAAACGAGAGGACGGGCGCTTGACCTTGAAACTAGAGTTCATAAGAATAAACGCCATATTTTAACGTTAATGTGTCTTTCAGGAGACTATTTTTGAGATGACGTTTACACTGACGGGTGTGTTCCACATTCTTGTGGAAACCTATGGGAATAAATACAGAGGTCTCGTTTGTGGTCATTTATTTTAATCCTGAACTCAGCATATTTGCATACAAGGAATACAATTCAGAGGGATTTCCTGCAAGCGCATGGTCGAATATCCTCACTACGACCAATCCTAGTGAACAAAACTAAGAACTTCACAAACAATTTATTTACTCATCCGACAGTGACAGTGACAGTCAACAAAATTTTACCGCATTTAAAAAATTTAATTCTGCGTCTATCCGACTTATCTTTATAATCACGTTAGAATGCCCGGCCACTGACAACGACACACATAATCGCCATAGGTTCATTGACAACTTGAACAACGCTGAACTTGACGGCCATTTGGACGTCCTGTCCTTGGGGTAAATAAATTACGAAACGCGGTGACTCTGACTGACTTACTGAGGTAGTTCTAAACATGCATTCCTCATCCAATGCTGCTCTTATAAAAATCTATTTGGTGTAACCAAACTAACGAAATATGTTACATCTGCACAGGCTCCGACGTTCATACATTTTAGGCCCTCATGAAGTTCCTATGCCAATGAAGTCACAAGTGAAAGAAAAAATTCGAATAAAATGTCTAATAACTAATGACCTCATAAGTGTGAAATATTGAGAGCCTTCTGAAATAAAATATTTTGGTTTTCGAGTTTTTATTGAATCGATCCTTATTGTGAGTGAGTTGGGTTTAACGCCGCTTTTAACAGTATTCCAGTTATATCGCGGCGTGTCAGCTTAATGTGGGAGGAAAGCCCGAAGTGATGCAGGTCTCAGACGTTTACCACTTCGGTGAAGCCCACGAGCACGGGTATGGTGTTGACAAACCTAGATACATAATCGGGGCGAACCGGGATTCGAACCAACAATCATAGGTTTCCTGGCGTGCCCAAGGGACGCAACTCTGCACAGTGAATCGCGGCGCCTTAGACGACTCGGCCCCAGCGCCCCCGATCCATATTAATATAGTGTCATGCAAAGATAGTTTCTTTTGAAACTTGCAAGGTTGTACAGTCATTTCAAATGTCTGCTGTCATTAATCTTGAATAAACAGAAAAAAGAAGCCAAATTTGCCGCGACAATGATACCCCGATAGTGGTACCCCGATAATTATACCCTGAAAATGGTACCCCGATATCCAATAATGGTACCCCGATATCCAATAATGGTACACCGATAATGATCCCTGGTTTGTGACACCAGTCATCGTAAAAGCCGTCCACAAAGCATCCCCCTGGACTTTCTCCGTTTTAACTGAAATACTGTTCACATAACTTTGTACTTAAATACCTCACCATTAATTGTCTCCTCAATATTTTTATATAGTTGTAATAAAGTGGAACAACGTTACCCTCACATATTTCTACTTTACTGTTGCAGATATTCGATCGTGGTCCCACGACGCACATTTAATCACCGGCAACTTAATTTGAAACCGATTTCGAAATGACACTGGTAAGGTGTAAATGAATACGGCTCCCGTGGGTATGTCGGGTCAGAATATGTGTTAAGTTCTGTCGTAAGAGCCCACTTTAATAGGAAATGCGCCTTGGCTGATTGCGTGGAACCCTACGATATAGAACGTTGCTCATGATATCAGTCACTGGTTTGTGGGGTCTGAATTCGACTTTTTACACACACCGCCGTTATATAGCCGGTGTGGTGTTTATTGCGGCGTAAAACAACAAAAAAGGATTCTAAAAAGTATTCCTGTCTCCGAAACGTGTAGCCCAGTGGTCTGAGGCAAAGATATGCACCTGTGTGAGTCATAGATTTGCCCTAATAATGATTCTGGATTTGTCAGCACCAAACCCATGTCGATTGGTTCCACAGAATGGTAATGGTCCAAAACCTACACCCACATGAGGCTGAAACGCCGTGAGACAAATGGACCACTATTAAATGGAAGCGACAAAACGTTTTCATAATCATAAGAAATCTCACCCGCAAAGATCCGGGTTCGAATAGATCTTCAGCAACCCATGCTTGTAAGAGACGACTAACAGTAGGCATGCTCGCTGACTTGGTTGATGCATGTCATTGTACCCCAAATGCGTGACTCGATGCTCATATCAATCACTGGATTGTCTGGTCCAGATTCTGACAGACCGCCGTCACATAGATGGAATATTGCGAAGTGCGGCGTTAAACAACAACAAACAAACAGCACATAAGAAATCTCTGCTAAAAGCAGAGTCCATTGTACGATTCCGACTATATCATGAGCATGTGTTTATGAATCACTATCAAATAGTGATGATACCAGGTATTCGACAAATGTTGATCGTATCCTGCCCCAAGGGTGGTACCCATGGAAAAATAGATTTCTTATGATAATGGAAAAGATTTGTCGCTTTTTTTAATAGTAGTTCAAGCACGGGAACATATGGTACAAGTCAAAACGGGGAATTTATGCATACACTTTGGAAAAGTCCTCCACATGTATAACACAAAACGTTTGAAAACTTCACTGAAGCCTTAGATGTTGTAACCCTGATCAAACAACTTTTGAGCAAGAATCGTACGACACTCTTTAAAATATTCGTAGAAAGGGCATATTCGACTGTACCTCAAAATGTGTGAAATATAGACGCCAAAGTTGCTGGAATAAACCGATTTCACTCTCTTCCCATCTCTCCCTCTACACAATGCAAGCCACGCACATTTCCTAAAACACGCATAATTGCACGACCTTTGAAAAGCAATTAAAGAAAAGATCCATTAACCAGCGTGAATCATATATCTAAATAAACATCAGTGTCATGCCAGTTTGAATATTATAACCTCACATCACAAAAGTTATCATTTGCACAACCTCAACCGTTAATACTCGCTATGCCATTTTTCAGAAGAAGTGTTTTGTTTAACTGGGCACCTTTGTACTTGGCGGTCAGACATGGTAATGTAATTTCCAATTTCCTAGCATCATTTTGTTCTTCGCAAGAAGCAATTGTCGAGCTTGAACTCACGTTGAAATATCGATCTGTTTACTCTATACTTTTTGTCCATTTTGCTGGTCAAATAGCATGTAATTGCCGAGCATCTTAAGAGACCTTATATAATCTTTATATCTATTGATTGTGGAATGCCTCTGACATATTAAGGGCTCTGCTAGTTGATGTTAAGTTTATCAAACTCTTTGCTACGTTTACGAAATAGATTTTAGAGGTTGACCTCTCCTTAAAGATCCAAACGTTTGTTGAAATGATTACAGCGATCTTTTTACGATCGGTGGATCGAAATTTTGTGAAAAGCTGGCTTCGAATGTTCGATGGCGAACATTAATTAAAGTATATAGTGGCCAGATATCTGTAAATGCTTTTAGTAACGGCAACTTTGTATATATTAGGTCCAAATTTCGTCGTTGAGAATAACGTCTCGTCAAAATAAAAGTCCCAATCATTGCTCAACTTCGGCGTTTTTAACAGGGCAATATAAAGGAGTTGAATTATTGGGTTCGGAGTGATACAAGATAAAAAGTTTATTTTTGAAATCATGTGATGAGATAATGCGAGCACTGACACAGATGAGATCTCTACGATGTTACAGGAACTGGGTTCCGGAAGTATTTTACACCTCGAAGGGTGAACTCATTAATGGAGAATTAGTCTCAGGACTAAGAGGTGTTATATACTTTGAATGAAACAGACGCCAACGCTTTTGTGCCTGGATTAATGTCTGCAATTTCATTAGATTGGAAAAAGTCTAAAAAGTCGCGTACAGCAGATTTCTCTAACTTTGGCGAGAGGGGAAAAGTGTTTAGGATAACTGTATCATGATCTTATTTTGGATGCAAGATGGAGAGTACACAGAGCGAGGAGGGAAGTGGTGGGTTGGAAAGTAATCCCCAAAGTGAGTCTTTGTAAGTTGTTTAAAGCTTCACAATCCAGTGATTGACACAATGAACATCGATCTACGCAATTAGGATACGATGACATGTATCAAACAAGTTAGCAAGCCTGAACACCCGATTCCGTTAGACTCTGACGACAAGCATCGGTGTCTGAAGACCATCTCTACACGGGGGATTTCGAAAAGTATTCGTCTCTAAACTGTATAGATGAAAGCAAACAGGACATTACAGTGTGCATTGTGTCCGGGTTTGAAGCACATCTTGTAGACCATAAGGGTTGTTTATTGGAGAATTTATGTTAAGGTTCAAATGTTAATTCAAAATTGACACTTTTCGCTTTATGATGACTCAAAAACAAGAAACTACACATTGGTAAAGGTATACTCAGAACAGAATTGTATTTAAAGATCTCATCGTCTTAAGATAGAAATCGTTAAATAGTGTAATGTTCCTGACATTAGAAGCTCATGTAAACTTTTGGGCAAAAGAAACCATACGCTTGAAAATTGGATTTGACCCCAAAATTACAAACGTTATTAAAACGTTACAAGGCTGAAAGTAGTCGCAGAAACACTGACGACGTTAGGTCCAAAACACTACCATGATACCCGTATCCAACAGATCACCATTGAATAACCATTTAATGTTTATTTCATTTTTCGCGACCGTCAACCATGACGGTATACTTTCTATTGCTTGGCATTTTTTTATCATCTGTGCGAAATACATCTACGTGATAAACATTTACCAGGAACGTTCTGTGTAAATCCAACACAGCAGACGTTTTATATGCTTATGTCATCTACTGATGTAAATGTAATTAGCAAACACGCTAATGTTAATACATGACACGTTTTATGGATAGCAACTTTACGTTTCAGAGCTACTTCTTGCTCCTTCATCAGGTGATTCAGTAGCTCTGAAACGTCGTACAAAGAATGAAAAGAAGTTGCTATCCATAAAAGTGTCATGTTATAACATTAAAAGCTTGATGAAGGACCAAATAGTAGCTCTGAAACGTCGTACAAAGAATAAAAAGAAGTTGCTATTCATAAAATTCATGTGTTCATGTTCTCCCAACTTCTGAATCCCTATCAAAGACATGTAATATTAAGTATATCAGAAATGTATACAGTTAAGGTCCATAGCAGTATTGACTATTGTGATGCTGACCAACACACTCTGCCAAGTTTTGAAAGATGGGCCGATGGCGTACATTCTTCTTGAATAAAGTATACGAATATTGAATAAGACTATACAAATAATATGGTTCGGCGATGGAGGATTTTAGGCCGAATTGTGTTTCAGCGTGCACGCTACCTCTTTGTCATATGTTCGACTACTTGAGGAGAAGGCGATTGGGATTAACTGGGTTCAGTTCTGCATATTTAATCACAATTGTCATAATTACGCATAACATCTTCCAACTTAGATGTAGGTCAACGCCTGCATTATGGATAAACTTTATGTGCCACATGTTGGCGTTTATTTAAGAAATAAACGACGAGTGGGAGTGTTTTATTGTACGACTCGTTATATCATACATGAGATATCAATATTTATGTACAGCCTTTTTGAGGGTGTTGATAAAATGTACAAGCTTCAAAAATATTTACCCAAATTTTAATATGAAGACTCCCTGAATAGAACCCAACCTCGGAAATGTCGAAAAGGTCCATTTTACGAACAGGTGGGTAGTTTGGTACTTCCCGCATATTCTCACAATCCTAACGTCGATTATCTGTACCTTTTCTCCCAATACCGAATGTCATATCTCTCCCATTATTGGATGCGATCGTCCGGCCACTGCGTTTATCTGCGTAGTCCAGCTATATCCTATGGGGAACGACCTTACTCTACACAATAACGTCGTGCAATATATGACGTCATCACGTTGAGAGCGCATATTCCAATCTCCAGAAATGGCGTCGTGATAGAACAATGTTCTATCGTCAAATAAACCACGCTTGTTCTTCATTGTTTTTTATCGCGAAGCTATCCTATATTACACAAAAATAATACTTGCAGTTTTTGTATTTGTTTAAGAATATTCGCGACCACCATTTGTATCAGACTCGTGGAAAAGAAAGATCCAGGAAATACCTCCTGACCTCCTCAAAAGTAGCATTCATTCCTCAGATTTAGCTAGAACGTCTGACAAACAAGCACATTGTCAAGACCTGAATCAATTTCCAAATTAACAAATAACACGAGCCGCGAGCCAGCTTAAAAGTAAAGAAATTTGTTGATTACCGTTACAAACGACTTTTCAAAGAATCAAACTGTGAGCCTAGCTTTTTTCAAGAAATGATCTTGTGAGTGGCATTAATCCTGAAAGTGTCTCTGTACAATAACGCCGTGTAATAACTTCGACCGATCCGTCAATCTTCATTCCACAGTTTCCGTGTTTGTTTAATTTGCATGACCTTGACATCACGTCAGTGGAAGGGATCAAGTCCCATGCCATAGTCGTCCATGCTTTGGTGTAATTATTGACGAGCAGGCGACAAAATCGACACCCCAAACTGAATTTACTTCTCTTATATTGTCTGAAGACAATATCTGAAGGTTTCTATAAATTACATCGTCCCGGGGGAGCAAGGGCCAAGTTTAATGACCGTAGTATTGATTGTCATAACGTAAGTGACTACAAATTAGATGCTCCCTCTCCGATCGTACTATCATTGCATGATAACAGTTTTGCTTCTGACGATGTCTTTGTTGACCCATATTTGAATAGGCGGGGCAAAAATAACGAATATTTTGTTGCAGTTATGACCCTAATATAACCGCATCAACTCGGGCATACAGTAAGTGGCTCTAAGTTGTTACGAGACTCAAACCTATATTTGTCTGTTGTTATAAAGGTTACAGAGTGTTGAGAAGTTGTCTATGTACTTTTGATGATAGTTGGATAGAAAGTAACAAACTTTCAAAAATGTTCAGACAACATGTTTTCAAGATGATTTTTTCATGGATGTTATGCACGCCAAGATGGGAAAGTCCATGATAAACTAGATACTAGTCATAGATATGACCACTCTGTTTATAAACAGTAATTGTATGGCGACTCTGCAAAATGACAAATTTCAAGTAACTTACTAATTTAACTTGACAAATAATTTCAATTGGACGTTTGCGTCGCTAGTGCTGAAACATGAATTGACGTACGTTGTACATCAAATCTTTGATAGATATTTAAAAGTTGGAAGAGCATGAATACTTTTTTATGGATAACAACTTCCTTATGCTTTGCAAAGGACATTTCTTGGTTACTTTTTGCCTCTTCATCTGTTGAATGAATGATGGCGAGAAGTAGCTCTAAAACGTCTTTTACAAAGAATAAAGGAGATGTTATCCATACAAATAGTGTCATGTATACATTGTACATCGTACGTGGATCCATACACTAAAAACGCACCAAAGTGTACAAGAATGAGCCATTTGGACACAGATAGTTCCAATAGTATGGTGATGAACTATGGAATCATCTGACGCTCGAATCCAACAAAATCAGCACCTCTCTAAAATCATTCAAGACTATGATTATGTCCAGATTAAAATAAAAAATGCAGCAAAGGGGGTGTGGGTGATCCTGGCACTGTCAGCCTGGTTAGGTTCATCATCTTCTCAGGGCCTTTGCCCCCTCTACACGCAGCCCAGACAGCGAATGGGACTTCTCCCGAGAACCTTTCGGAGAATGTGAAAACATCCCAGCACTGCAGCCTTCTGCATTAAACATATTGTCAGAAGGGCTGTATTCCTGGAAGCAAACCCGGGTACTCTCCCGATGGCAGTCAACAGATTGGGAGGTACCAAACCAAAGGCACCGAGAACAATGAGGAGTCGGACAACTTGGTACTTGGGATGCAAGCGTGACATTTCGAAAGAAAAGTCCGCATATCTGCCATGTTTTTCCTGAATCTTGTCAATCACATGAGTGTCAAAAGGGAAAAAAAATCAATGATATAACTGATTTCTTTGGATTTATCAAAAAGGTCGAGATCTGGTTTGTTGGCCTGGATATGTCTGAGGCTGTATACGGGCTTTTTCCAAAGAATTTATCATTTTCCATGACGCTTTCTACATATTCTGGGTCGTACCATGGATGGACCTCCATTGACAATGTGTTGGACAGTCTCATTAAATTCATTGTATAATCTACAATTTATATTATATATGTTGATGCAAAATCACACATTGACGGTTTCAAGTGGGAAGTGACTAGTCCTAAGCATCAAACAGAAAGTCTTCTGTTTCACTTTTCAGGCCAGCCGACTTTATCCAAGCGAAGGACTCTGCAGGGTTGCTGACCCTCTCAACACACTGCACATAAACCCGATGCAGTGGTCGTTCTCCTTGAAATGCAGAGTCTGGGCCGATTTGATATGGCACTTCACTTGGTTTAACTCATTTCTGTACAGTACAGAACCATCAACAAAATCAACACTCACATTGAGATAATGGCCCACATACTTCGCTCTGTTATTAAATTTAACGATGATAAGAATACATAATTACTGTGACCATCATGTAAAGCTAGGCTCCTCCAAGGAGGAGTATGTGTCATTTACAACAATGTCAAAATCACAATACCACTCACATTAATAATAATACATAACACATGTATATTCTATTCATTACAAAGTCATATAATTGAAAAACAACATAAATATCACCTACGTGATACATCTTGTACAAACATCGTCAGCAGTCACGAATTTGCATACATCGTGGATGGATAAGACGTAAGGGACAGACGTATGTGTCTGTTAGACTTTCAGGTAATACATTTCCTCCTTACATGTGGCACTGATCCCTAGATTAATGTTGCAGACGAAACTGTGCATATATATTCGATGGCATGTCACGGTGCACGGATTGGCATGAGCTGGCTATTATGGCACAGGTGATCGTGGCCATATTCGATCAAAAACAGGGAAACCAAGGTGTCGGCTTATTGAGGAAAGCGTGACTGAATGACTTCTTTTGGTTCAACGGGTCTTCAACAGCATTTCAGTTATATTACTGCGTTAAAATTTAAAGACCAATGTGACACTGTCATTCTTAATTGTAGATATATGGAGGACATTTTCAAAACTGACGCGTCAGTGACGAAAATGATGTCCATTACAATTCTCTATTTTGGCCTGTACCATGTGTTAACGTGTCTGGTCAGGCGAACTCTTGCCTTACCTTTGCATGTGTTTGCGACGGGTCCAACCGGTGAGGCAATATGCGCTTATCATTTCGAGAACAGTTGGTATCATCACTATTTGATAGTGATTCATACACTCATACTCAATTAACACACAATCAGAATTTTACAAATGACTCTGCTTTAATGAGACATTTAATATTAATATGGAAAGGTTTTATTCGCATTTATGTGCATGTATGTACGTAGATGCTTATCATTCTGCATTTTGTGAAACCCACAAGAACGAGGTTTACTGACAGACAAGGGTGATATTCGGGGCTAATCTTGGATTCGAATCTACCATAAGCGGTTCCTGGCAACATACGATAGAGGTTGGTTGTTCTCTGGCTCTGACAGTTTGAACTAGCTAAGTGTAGAGGAAGGCTCAATAGTACGAAGATCTTAATCGTTCACCACTTTGGTGGAACCCACGCAACGGGCATCGATAGCCTTTAATAAAAAATAAATGTTGATTTAACCATCATGACGAGTTTCCAATAACCATAACCATCATCATCATCATCATCATCATCATCATCATCATCATCATCATCATCATCACGATCATCATCATCATCATGATCATCACGATCACATCATCATCATGATCATCACGATCACCATCACCACCACACCATCATGATGATCATCATCATCATCACGATCATCATCATCATCATCATCATCATCATCATCATCATCCCCGTAATGTCAATTGTCATTATTACCAATCCTAATTAAAAAGGCATATTCCTCAGTAGCGTCATAATAACCTTTGTCACCAGGATTGAGTGAGGCACAATCAACGATCCGCGACATCTCATCACCAATATCGCAAACATGAACAGTGTCATCAACTGAATAACATCATCTCGACTATTACAATCATCCTAACTTTCTTCATAGTCACAATGGATGCTACTTTTATGTTGGACCGTTAGAATCCCATCTGTGTGATTCGTGTTCCAAACAAAATCAATAAACTAGAACTTATAAAACATTCACAACACTATGTATTTAACTTACCAACAGTTCCTTCCAGAATAATCCAAACAGATAAGTGGTTCGTGTCAGTGAAGAATGTCAAAAAGCAACGTCAGAGTGATAAGACTGGTTACTAAGATCATCAACAAGCTAACAATTGTTCAAACCATCAAATCACTTATCCTATGGTTTAGAGTCGTTATTAAATGAATCAACGCCCTTCAATTGCTGGTCTTATTATATATCCAAACACAGACACATGATACGCTTATTACATTCTGCCGCGTGTCCGAGCAAGCTTAGTCGAGACTTCAAGTACAACTATTATCATTAAATATACGCTAATTCACAACAACTTTTGTCACTGTCCACATCAAACGTCACTGATGCTCCCGCCGTCTGGCTCCTAACTAGATGTGGCGTCTGGAAGGAATTGTAATAAATTTATTTGCAACAGATATGTCAATTAGAGACTTTGTGTGCGTGTTATACCATCTAGGTTTATCCGTTTAGCACAATAACTGTCGCAGCAGCGATGGGTTGCAGATGCATCGTACCCGTCACTTGTCAGGGATAGGCGGGGAATAGAATTAACAGGTTAACACAGGTGTAGGTCACGCTGACCTACTTAATTTACTTTGTTATACGTGATAATTGTGTTGACCTACTTAATATACTTTGTTTATGAACAATGATTGTGTAACTCTATGAAAGTTTGGTGCAGTTGCTTTCGTACAAACTTTTATGATAGACACGGGTGAGGTGAGGTAAGATGAGGTTTAACGTCGCGTCCGTGGTTATTGCACTTACAGTAAACTACGGTTATAACGAACTCAAAGGGACTGCTAATTTTAGTTCGTTATAACCGTAGTTCGTTATAAGCATATATACAGCATGACTACAGCAAGTAGTCGGGACCAAAAAGTAAGTTCGTTATATCCGTCAGTTCGTTATAAGCGTGTTCGTTATAACCGTAGTTTACTGTATATAGCGACGTGCATGTACGTGTGTGTGACTTTTTGTACTAGTCCAGGCTGATGCCGATTTATAGTGCTAGCCCACTGAGATACCATGCCGCAGTTTAACATGAATACCCCACTCAGACACAGTATATTGACTCCGAGCCGACCAGTCCTTGTTTTAGCCCCTTTATGCCGAGCGACAGGAAGGGTAACAACAAGTACCAACTATAAACCTCTTTTGGTATGACGCGGCCGGAGATCGAACCCCGAACCTTCCCCTCTCCGGATGGACGCTCTACGGAGGCGGTCTGTTAAAGAGGTATTTACATACACCACGTACGAGTGAATTAATGAACAAACATCTGCCACTGGTTTTGAAATGGTTCTCACAAATAACATTATATACAATTTTCGCAAAAGTGTGAAGTGTGAGTTAGTGAGTATAGCTTTAGGCAATATTCCAGCAATATCACGGCAGGGGAAAAAACAAATGGGCTTGAATCATTTAATCCATGCGTTAAATCCAACTCACTCACTCACTCTATGTGCCACTGTTTGGACTACTGTCACTACATGACTACATCTCCGACCATCTCCGATCGAAAATAGTCGATTTTGAACCAGACAATCCAGTGACCGATAGTATGACCAACGGCGCAGATAGAAGGGGGTACGATGACACGCAATCCTCGAATCTGATCATCCAATGTATACTGTCGCCTTGTACGGTCAGTAAAGGTTCCCAGGGAACTATTCTAGTCATAATCCTACTACGCTTATATCGAAATTCGATTATCTCGACATAATTTTGATCGCTAACAAGGTTCCACTGTATACCGTCCTGTGTTAGCTAATATTATGACTAATAAAATGATAATCAATTATGGCGGTGGTGTAGCCAAGTGGTTAAAGCCTTCGCTTGTCATTCCGAAATTCAAGGTTCGATTCCCCACACGGGTGCAGTGTGTCAATCCCATTTCTGGTGTCCCCCGCCGTGATATGGGAGTATTGCTAAAAGCGGCGTAAAATCCAACTCATACAATCACTCACTCATCATTTTGTATGATCATCAAAGCGTTTAAATATAAAAATTTACAAACGTGACAGAAACAACTGATAAGTATTAACAACAGAATAATATATGTTATATTGAATTAAACCATTGTTACCCCATTCACAGGTGACATGAATTCATTTAAAATTCCGAACATGACCATTTAACATATTAGTGCTTCCCAAGTACAAAATTATTAAGTCATCAGTGAAAGTCTAGACAAGTGTAATATATATGCCTGCTACACAGTGATGGACAATCGATTGTAATCCTTCAAACTGGCTGAGAAGTTTAACTAGTTAATAATATGGTACAACAAAACACCAGTAATTCGCATCTTCAGATGTCTGACGATGAAGCTACACTATGGCCCATTAGCCTCAGATGTGCCCATGGACCTCTGCATGAACATTGACATGCTCACACCCCCAACGTCGGACGGAGTGAAGATGTGAATAAACCGTGACCATCTTGATTTAAGGGTAGTTTTCTGCTCCAATAAAATAAACATAGTTAGACCTTAAGGAACCGGTAACCTGCGAAATACCACCAGGGATGAATCGAGATCACTTTATCTGGGAATTGATCGTAAGGGTGAATGTATAAATGTAAGAGAATAACCAGTCTTGATTATCCCCCGATTCCATTTCGTTAAGGACAAAATAGCTGTGAAGAGAATATGTATGAATGGACCACTTATACTCTGTGATGACACCAGGTATCTCCCCCCCGTAGTACACGCCATTCACACCATCGTGCATCAATATTGAATTATAGGTCTTCAGCAACCCATGCTTGCCGTAAAAGGCGACTATGCTTGTCGTTAAAGGCGACTAACGGGATCGGGTGGTCAGGCTCGCTGACTTGGTTGATGCATGTCATGGTATCTCAATGGCGTTGATTCATGCTCATAATGTCAATCACTGGATTGTCAGGTCCAGACTTGATTATTTACAGACCGCTGTCATATATCTTGAATATTGCTGAGTGCTGCGTTAAACAACAACAAAAAACACCAAAACCCAAACAGTTCCACCTAACCTTACACATCAACAACATCTCTGGTTGTGGAAGCATTCCCTAGTAACAGCATGTCATCGATCCCAATTGGTCCAATTGCATGATATTAATCACTGGATTGTCTGGTCCAGACTCAATTATTTACAGACCGCCGTCATATAGCTGGAATATTGCTGAGTGCGGCGTTAAACAATAAACCAACCAACTAACCAACCAATATTGAATATGAATGTAAAAGGCTTCTTCAGTGAGACATGATATTGGACAAAATGAGTTTTTAAAAATATAAAACGTCAACGCCAGAGATAAACCAGTCTCAATCATCCGCCGAAACAGATTCAATTGGGTGTTAAAAGCAAACTGGCTGTTAAAATTATATGAATGGTCCAGTGAAAATCAGTGATGATCAGATGTTCAGGAAAGGTGTAAGCATGTCCAACCGGTAGCACACGCCACTAAGGAACCCTTACTCACAATTGAAACACATGATGCCAATTACAGAGAATGAGAAACTTTTTTACTTTCATTCATGGATTAGAGTGGAACGTGGTTTCGTGATGTGAGACTTGAGCTGATATTGATCGGGGCATTGCGAGGGAAAAGAACAACATAGCTCAACATTATGGGGCTTCTACCATATAGGAATACGTATCAAAATGCAAACATTCACATTGCTGTACCATTATTTCGGGTTCAAAGTTATCTGTGCCTTGCATATACATACATGCTGCCCCCGTGAGGTCAGGTGTTACAGCAGGTCTCCATCACTCTCCTGTTCGTCGTGAGAGACGACTATATTGGATCGGATGGTCTGGTTCCGTGACCTGGGCCTCGTTCCTCAAAAGATCGTGGCGCAACGGCTGTCGTACAAACGCACGTCTGTGTTGATGTATTAAGAGTTACGACCGCCTAAGCGCTAAGATCGCTTCGTGGAACGGGGACCTGGCTAATTGTGTGTCAACGTATAGCGACATTGCTCAAAATATTAAACCTGGTCTGTCTGGTCCAGACTTGATTATATCAGAGCCGACGGGATATAAAGCTGAAACACTGACTACGATGAAACACCATAAACGCTACAACAGAGACCAGACAACTATTACAATATGTCTGGTTTCTTTAGTGTAAATATAAATAAATTGCAAGCGAATCCGAGGCATTTGATTGGATCATAGCATTTTTTTTGCGTTTATGTTTCCATAAACCGAAAACGCCGAAAACCATAAAGGCCCACTTAGAAACTACTGTTTGCTGACTGGTTGATAATAATAGAGTGTGTGAGTGAGTATGGTTTTACGCCGCTTTTTAGCAATATTCCAGCAATATCACGGTGGGGGACACCTAAAATGGGCTTCACACATTGTACCCATGTCGGGAATCGAACCTGGATCTTCGGCGAGACGAGCGAACGCTTTAACCACTAGGCTATCCGGTTAATCATAGAATGGGCGGGGCTTGTGATGTATTATTGCGCTGAACGAGGTCACTGATTTCATTCTGTTGTCTTCAGTTTTTTGTGTGTTCGTAAAAATATAAGCAGTCTGTGAAGTAATTAATGTTTAGTTTTTTATAAGCATTGACATATATGTTTTGGCGTTTATGGAGAGCCAAACGTAAAACCGGTGTGTACACTTTGCTAGACCGGATTTCACGTTTTTCCTCCATAAACGCAAAACAAATTGAAGTCAGTTCTTCAGTACATGCACGCTATGTTTTGTTATATACACAATGATTATATTGTCACACAATCACTGTGAAATGAAAACATGTCAACACACATATCAAACTTACTGTTTGGCGATGTATTTCAATGTAACTATTATTCGGAATAGATATTGTTTGAAACAGCTGATTAAAAATAACACGCGTCATCCTGGGGGACCATTAGCAGAACCATCTACCAATAATGAACGGTTCGGAATGCATTAACAATGTTGAAATTGAGAGAATGTCCATTTCCCTCGGGTCCGGAGTTCCAAGATATTCCAGCTTGGGTTTTATTAATATGACACCATACGTGTAGCATTTAGATTTGAACTCGATATACCTGCTGGCTCTCTAATCAGAAGTAATCAAAGCGACACCATACGTGTATCATTTAGGTTTGAACTGGATATACCTGCTGACTTTCTACTCTGAAGTAAATAAAGCGACAAAATCCTTTCCATACATCCAATAGAGATTTCTGCTAAAAGCAGAGTCGATAGTCCGACCCCGACTATATCATAAGCATGTGTTAATAGTGATGATATCAGGTGTTCGCGAAAAGGAGAGCGTATCGTGCCCATCGGTGGCACCCGTCACAAACACATGCAAAGGGAAGTCAATTTTTTACCTGAAAAAACACACTTCAGGAATATATGGTACAAACAAATGTTTTTAAACATAGCACAAATCACCATAACTAAACAGATCTTTCACGCTTTAACAATATCAAAGTTGACACTGGATTGCAATGGACGAGTGTTTATGATTACTACATGTCTTGTGTTTTATACAAACACAAAATTACCTGCCTGATCAACCAAATATCACCACGAGGGTAAATCCAGTAGTCAAAACAGTATTCTCGAATCCTGCCGCGACTAAGGGACGCAACTCTGCACAGGGAATTGCTTGAGCTAGGGCTACTTGGTCACCCTTGGCCCTCTCCGTTTAAGATGATAATGAAGTAAAGGCTTGTGACTGAAGGCCTCTTTCCTCTTTGTTATATATATATTCATCCCGAGAGACGAGACCGTGCTGTTTGACGCTGATATAAAGGTTTGGTGAACAAAAGTAGAAATGTCCATGTGTTGTGATAAACGAGGGTGGCATTTGCCATTTAATTGTCCAATACATGTTCTGGTGAGACATTGGCATGAGTCATGTTTATGAGACAACCCATCAATAAAGAACGTTATTGATCAACAACCTTTCTACAAGACCCAGACAGCATACTTGTACTTTTGCATTTTTGTCAAGAGGTGGTACATGCGCCAGTTTTAGTATTTTCAAAATAGCTTTCATCTAGAAATACCATAATCCGCCACAAAGTTATCCTCGGCATGGTAAGGTGTGAAAACGATTAACAGTAAGTGTCTAGACGGTTTTAAAAATATTTCAGCAATTATTTCAACATTTGACATAAAGAATGATCTCCACATATTTCAGCCAAGACAAATGGAGCTTTCGACTTTTCACTAAAGTATCGTGTACGCTCTCAGATAACACAGCAGCAATCGTTTATGAACGGTCCTGAAATCATGACAACGTAGTTCGCTTAATCAGTATTATATGTAGGTATTGCGGCAAGAAATCAGGTTGGGTTCCTGGAACAAAATTCGTTGATGCTGGCATCGAGTCCATATTTGCTTCGATAAAGACATTTGCTTGGTAAGTTCAGTTGGGTTTTTCCTCAAATGTAAAGCTGACACTCCGTGGGAGACGTGAGGCAAGATGAACAAGACCAATTCACTCATTAGAAAGCTACAGATGTCTACACATCATGTGACATGAATGACGTTATTTAAAATATAAATGTACACCAGCTGATGACATGTTTACGGATCTTTTCAATACATTCGCACACATATAACACCACTTAAGCTAGACCAATATGACAACTACCTGCAGATCAATGAGACATAGTCAAGTGTTTGGATACCGAATCGGCCGCAGACGCAGGCACGTTTCACGTGAGATTAGGTTAAGGATGTTTGAGACTGAGGTTGAGGGTGTCTGACATCTTGCTTCAGTGCTCTCGAGAGTCGCTCCTCAACATGGAGTAATGTCGGTGATAATTTCGCCACCGTCTTCACCAGAAACAACCGGTGTATAACATACATAGACAGGAGAATCTCATACCAAACATCACGCCCTTTGCCCAACCACCGATGCCTTCTTACGCCGCACAAAGGAGCAGGATAACGTCGAAGGGGGATCGGCGTGTCGATTAACAAATTGCTCCGTTGCCGCTAGGTGTCGTTGATAGCATCAACAAAGGGAAATACAGTGCCCGTATTTGCCCCTTTTTCATCGTCCCTTAGTACCATAGTCTATGGTTCATGCTAAGAGGCGCCTTCCCTCCTCCTAATCAGGACCGGGATCGTATCAGAAGTCGATGTTTGCATTTGGTCGTGAAAAGTCAATGTTATCACAATGCGCGCTTTGAGCGAGACCAGCCGGCGGCTAGGGCTCATTCAGACTGGCTCTTAAAGATTCACCCCAGCCAGAACATGGGCACATTGATTTTGCGATTCCTTTCTCATGTAGTATGGTGTCCCTGGTTGTGTTCGCTAATACTTATGGGGATAGGCGTGTCATCCCGCGCCTATGGGCACGGATTTTGATGCGGAGACAGAGACGTGTCTTGCTGTAAATACAGCATCCGAGAAAACCATCTCTTTACACTTCTTCTGCTTCATCTCTGTATTTTTCATCCCGCCTTCCCGACGACGGGTTCGACCCAATAGCTCCTATTATTTACCATCAGCAATTGTAATATTTCTGATACGGATGATCTTCTCTTTGAGACAAGACACTGATATCAGAGTCTCTGGAGACTTTTAGATTTAAGAGAGGAGGAAAGAGAGACAGCACGATACAATGAAACGAAGGGCACGGACTCTGGTTTTCGATCGAACACAATTTGAAGGAAACAGCCCATGATACCATCAGCGGGTAGCTGGAAGGAGCTAAGCTCGACCTTTGCCTGCGAGAGTAGTCAGCCAAAACGAAATGACCACGGGAACAGAAATAGAGTCATTTATATTACACCATCAAGATTGCGAGGTCGCACCGAACATGCTTCCATCAAGCCGCACCATACTGATTGAAGCACTTACGAACGTGTACCACGAAAGAGAAGTGACAATTCGATCAGGTGAACTGGTGGCACAGTCAGGTCAATGGGACCTGAACTGATAAAGAGTTTAAATGGGTTCAATTTACATGTTACAAACACATTTGTATGCTATTCAATAATAGGTTTTAAGGACGCCTTTGATGTAATGGTAGGCGTAATATCAAGTGTAAAATTGGACTGAGGTTTTCTAAGTATACGCTAAATATGCCAAAGAAGCACTCGCATGTGAAAAGATGGTATTGAATTGTGGTATAATTAGAACTAGAATGTTTGAATGGAGTATAGGAAACGTATATGTGTTAAACAGAGGGAGTATTATTATTATTATTATTCCTAATTACAGCATGGTTAGACGCGTGAAGATCAGGGCGTAGAATAGGTCAACCCAGCAACCCATGTTTGCCGTAAAAGGCGACTAACGGGATCGGATGGTCAGGTTCCCTGACTTGGATGATGCATGTCTTCGTATCCCAATTGCGTGGATCGATGCTCATGATGTCAGTCATGGATTGTCTGGTCCAGACTCGATTATTTACAGACCGGCGTCATATAGCTGGAATATTGCTGAGTGCGGCGTTAAACAACAAACAAACAAACAAACAAACAGACAGCATGTTTACAGGGTGTATGTTTAACGCCGGGCAAAAGAAAGCATACACTTGAAAATTGTATTTGACCTGAAAAATACAAACGTTATCTAAACTTTGAATTGGCTGATTTGTTGTGAGAAACACGTACTTACTGATATGGTGCATATGATATCGCGTGTGGTACCCGTATCAAATCCATCAGCTAAAAATAATAATCTTTTCTTGTTTGTGTCATTTGTTGCGACTATCTGACATGTGTCTTTAGTTTCTTTTGATCGGCGGGCGGTCTGATAGCCTAGTGGTTAAAGCGTTCGCTCGTCACGCCGAAGATCCAGGTTTGATTACCGACATGGGTACAATGTGTGAAGCCCATTGATATTGCTGGAATATCACTAAAAGCGGCGTAAAATCGTACTCACTCACTCTTTTGACCGGCATTTTTTTGCGGATTGTGTGTTGAAATACCTTTGATGCAGTCGCAAAGAGCAAAGACACCGTGTTGGGTGGCGTCTGTCTGGTGTGATCAGTGATGACATGAGTGAGTAGAACGCTTGTCTTGACACCAGCAGTGACAATTCACAGGATGTAATTAGTGTTTGAATGACATTGTTTATATACTTGTTACAAGTGCTGCTCAATAAACATTGATGTGGAATACATAGTTGTTTGTTTTCAGCGTATGTCTAAGTTGGTATTTCTGCTATCCAAAATGTCTTATTGTTGATATAAATGCGATGTTTAATAATGCGAGCAAAGACCACTCGCATTTTTCGTATTTAATTCACGCTCGCGTTAATTTCACGTTTAACAGTATGTGATTTGGCAGACCGAGAGTCACATGATGATGTTGGACTTTGTAATACGTGGGCCAGACAGTTTACACAGTATATACAGGCCACCTTCAACTCTGTCATTCTGCTCGGCACTAAGGTAGGCATATGAATGCCCATACGACTTTAACGCTTTTCATTAACATTGCCCTTTGCCGATCGTAAAAAAACCCTGTTTAGATGTTGTGTAACCACTTATTACTGAGCTACACAAAATATTAATCATTAATGGTGCGTTTTTGTCCTCAGCGTTGCATTTGTATCATATTCAGTCCTGTCTGGAACCATCAATCCAGGTCGGAGTCTGCATTGTCTCACTCCAACAATGAAATTAATTTTCCAAATGGTCTCCTGTCCAGCTTGTTCATGAAACACAGTTATTGTGACCTTCCGATTTCAATGGTAGTAGACTCTGTTAAAAGGCATAGGGTACTAACAACATACTCTGGACATGTAGTCCAGTGTGGATTAGACGTAAGAGCCGTCTAGAGAGGACCCGGTGGTCAGGTTCAGTGACGCGACTGGACTATTCACAGACCGCGATGATATAACTGGAATTGTCTTCACTGCGTCATTAAACAACATTCAGCCAGGATCAATAGGAGTCAAACATTGTGCGTGGGAGCAGGCGAACACTGGGTCTACTTTCCATTACTTCGTATGCAATATGTACACACCAACGTCAGAGTAAAACTCTTTTAACAACCGATACTATAGTAACAACATACAGTCAAACACCGTTGTGTCGAACTTTGATGTGTCGAAGTAAAAACTTAGTCTCTTCGTATTCCTCCTTTAATTATCAGATTTGGTTGTGTCGAACCTCGGATAACTCGAAGTATATACGCAGGTCTCTTCAACTTCGACACAATGGTGTTTGACTGTATATGAGTGCGATGCATGTAATTCACAAAATATGTTCACAAAATGTATAGTTATTCACATGCAATATTTCAATATCATTCTAGAAAAGCGGGATAGGAGGCATGAATGTTAAAGGTCCGGCAACAGTATCGTTTGTCATAGGAAAATGGAATGCAGTCATTTCGCATGCAGCCACCACGCAATGTTTTATCCACACGGGCAATGCGATGGAATTAGAAAACAGAAATAAGCACAAGAAAGATTCATTTCTCTGTGAGGAGATATGCACAATAATCCGACAAAATCATCAACAGACATGCGTGGCTTGATTACTTTTAAGTGCCTCAAAACAGATGTCACGGATGGCCAGGTCTCCATTGCAGTTTCTAGGGCCGAACACATTCGAGTTGGACCCGTAAGCCCCGACTGTTCATCCACACCAACATACCACGCCCCAACACACCCTACGATTCCATCCACACCACACCCCACAACTCCATCCACACCTAACACCCCCATAACTCCATCCACACCACAACTCAATCCACACCACACACCCACACAACTCCATCCACACCACACATCCCAAACAACATCCACCCTACACACCCTACAACTCCATCCACACCACATCCCACAAATCCTCCACACCACACCCCTCACACCCACAACTCCATCCACACCACACCCCTCAACTTCATCCACACCACATCCCTACAACTCTATCCACACCACACCCTACTAACTCCATCCACACCACACACACCACAACTCCATCCTCACCACACCCTACAACTCCATCCACACAACACCCTACAACTCCATCCACACCACACCCCACAACTCCATCCTCACCACACCCAACTCCATCCACACCACACCCCACAACTCCATCCTCACCACACCCACCAACTCCATCCTCACCACACCCAACTCCATCCACACCACACCCCACAACTCCATCCACACCACACCCAACTCCATCCACACCACACACACCAACTCCATCCACACAACACCCTACAACTCCATCCACACCACACCCCACAACTCCATCCTCACCACACCCACCAACTCCATCCACACAACACCCTACAACTCCATCCACACCACACCCCACAACTCCATCCTCACCACACCCAACTCCATCCAGCCCACACCCCACAACTCCATCCTCACCACACCCACCAACTCCATCCTCACCACACCCAACTCCATCCACACCACACCCCACAACTCCATCCTCACCACACCAACCAACTCCATCCCCACCACACCCAACTCCATCCACACAACACCCTACAACTCCATCCACACCACACCCCACAACTCCATCCACACCACATCCAACTCCATCAACACCACACCCCACAACTCCATCCACACCACACCCAACTCCATCCACACCACACCCCACAAATCCATCCACACCACACACAACTCCATCCAGCCCACACACCACGCACAACTCCATCCACACCACACACAACTCCATCCTCACCACACCCTACAACTCCATCCACACCACAACCAACTCCATCCAGCCCACACACCACACACAACTCCATCCACACCACACCCAACTCCATCCACACCACACACCACAACTCCATCCACACCACACACCACACACAACTCCATCCACACCACACCCCACAACCCCATCCACACCACACACCACACACAACTCCATTACACCACACCCCACAACTCCATCCACACCACACCCCTAAAACTCCATCCACACCACACATCACACACAACTCCATCCACACCACACCCCACAACTCCATCCACACCACACACCACACACAACTCCATCCACACCACACCCAACTCCATCCACCCCACACACCACACCCAACTCCATCCACCCCACATACCACACCCAACTCCATCCACACCACACCCAACTCCATCCACCCCACACACCACACCCAACTCCATCCACCCCACATACCACACCCAACTCCATCCACACCACACCCAACTCCATCCACCCCACACACCACACCCAACTCCATCCACCCCACATACCACACCCAACTCCATCCACACCACACCCAACTCCATCCACCCCACACACCCACACAACTTCATCCAAACCACACCCTTCAACCCCATCCACACCACACCCCACAACTCCATCCACACCACAACCTACAACTCCATCCACACCAAGGTAGAAATCCTAAATGAGCCCCGCTGAGCGGAGGTAACTCCTGGCTCTGAATTACAGTGAGTCACATGAAGGCCTAACTACAATTCTAGTGCAACAAATATAATTAACATCAAGACATAAGACAAATCGTGTCGCCTGTACATGTTCTTGCGTCCCAGATGTGCAACTACAAAAGTCACAGATTAATTTTGATACACTTGAAACAAACTCAACGTAATTGGACTTGGCGGTAGTAAAATATTTTTTCTAAGGCCATCTGTAATGGTTAGACACGGCATTGAGTTATAAGAGTACTGTTACAATGATTAGTGAATATTTGATTTCAGCATTGATTCGGCTCTGATTTCTTTCTTGAGACAGATAAGAGAGGAAGAGCAGCCCCTTAAGTATTGATGTTACCGTCTCATGGTATATGTCGAGAGAGCAACGACTTCCCCCACCCCCCCGCGCGGCAATCGGGGCACGGTGACACGTCATCATCCAGGTCACAGAGCCTGACAACCCCTAAGTATGAATCACTGGTATAAGGCAGAATAAGAACCCAAGACATAAAGAAGAAATCAAAACATAAAGAAGAAATCCTAAGACAAAACAAAACAAACCGAATTATAAGAAAGAACAAATAATGAGACTCAAGATATACATCATAAGACACAGGAACATGTCCAAGACAGAAGGAAGAAATTATGAAACAGAAGGAAGAAATACGACAAGGAAGGAATAATAAGATAGAAGAAAAACATAAGACAGGAGAAATCATCAGACACAATGAAGAAATCATCACAAAAAAGACGAAGTCATTGGACAGAAGGAAGAAATTATCAGACACAAGGAAAAAGTAATAAGACAGAAGGAAGAAGTCATAAGACAGAAGGAAGAAGTCGTAAGACAGAAGGAAGAAGTCATAAGACAGAAGGAAGAAGTCATAAGACAGAAGGAAGAAATACGACACAAGGAAGGAATCATATAAAAAGAAGAGAAAAATAAGACAGGAGAAATCCAAGGTAGACACAATTTTATGGACAACAACTTCTTTAATACTGAAAAAAGCGACGTTTCGGTATAGATCCTTATACCGTTGTCACCCGTCAACTTCTAAATAATGCCTATCAAACAAGTTGACAGGAGAAATCATAACACACAAGGAAGACATCAAAAGCACTCATCTGGGTATTCATATTTGTAAGATATGAAAATTATCAATGTAAGCATAGCCATTTGAGATACAAGCTAACATTGTTCGTCTATTAATACAAGTGAGTGTTCTCAGATTCCAAGCACTGTGTCTCCAGACGTAGAGCCAACGGTATAATAAATGCTCCTGTGATTTCAATAAACATTTTCCCTTACTTCTCTCAGATAAAAACACCACTTACATACCTGGACACCAGCAAGTGTTCATCTAACGTCATGCCTGTCTTCTTTATGATGTACGTAATACATCTACGGGGAAACAGAAGTTCTTGTTGATTTATGAGTCACAAACTCCACATGACAAATAAAAAGCTAACTTTCCAATTTGTTTCATTTTTTGAAAAATAGAGTGAAACTAAATTATCGGAGCTAAGTGTTGTTTCCCAAGAGACATGAGAAAATATTTTGTGACAGGCAAATATTGCCACAAAATCCAAAGTGTTTTTCCAAGGATATAGGACCCGGTTAAAGATGCCCTATACCATGTGGTGCAGCAATCCCTGGTATGACCTTCTTCTATCGACCCTCTTAAGTACCACCAATCCCTTTCAAATTAAATGCTATGATCCAGCAGTTATGTTCGTTAAGTAACCAATTGAATAGGGATAGTTATCCCAAATCCGCGAACAAGTTCAGCATGTGACTTTGAGGTCCTCTTGTAGACGGGTTGGCGGTTCTTCAGATGTCAGATCCGGATATGATTGATGGGACAGAAATATCAGATTGTCTGAAGGACGTCTGCTTTAGGACGGTGCCACGCGCGGTATGGTGCTCACATGTGTTAGCTTCAATTCGCATTTGTTGCTCGATCAGAGGGCACGAGGTAGCACTGGGGAAAGGCTTTGGGGTCACTTGATTTCATAGCTTTACTGACAATTTTGTTGCGGTCGGATTCATGTATCGTACCATTAAATGATCATCATCATCATCAAAAGCATTATCATCATGGTCATACTTTTGAGCTTTGTTTACTATTCAATGCGGTTCATCTCAATAATCAATCTTGCATCGCATGATCGGCATTATCACCATTCCATACAACCCCCAGCATACCATGCCGATGCCATCATTAGTATCATCACTGTTATGCAGACCTTACACCCTTTCATTGCAGTATTGTTTGTCTGATGAGGATATATTGGTGTAAATTTTCTGTTTGGGCGATGATGCATCAGCATCTCTTTGTGTGACCTGTTTGACATTTGAGCCTTTCATCTTAGAAACGACTTCACCGTCCAGCTGCAGCGTTCAGAAGAAAAACGTATTTTACTACTTTACTACACGCTATATCTGCTTCCCCTGGAACTAAAACGTAGCATTTACAAGAATTAGCGGTTTTGTAAATGTCTGACCCAGCTTTTTGGTTAAACAGATAGATAAAACAGTCGTATTTCTTAATAGTATTCTGTCTTGGGGTGATTGGACCACTTCCAGGCACTATTCCACAGAGAACTAGAGTCTTGTCTATCGACTGTTCCAACTATTACCATTTCAGTCTCAAGACTGAACTATCTGCAGTCGGAGGTCAATCACATTCACAAGCACCTTGATAACAAATGTTCCTTGTCATTGTGAATTTAGCGGACAAGAACAGAGCAAGAGCTACATAGCTCCTTGATGCATCCCAGACCAGCCTGTTGTAATGAGGGTTGACGTGGTTGGGATAAGTGCATTATTTCGATGCTGGCTCCTCTCCCTCAATGGGCCAACAACACTGTTCCGTTGGTTATTTATGGCTTCTTTGACTGGAATAATCGTCAAAGGGTTTACAGCTGTTGCGGTATACAGAGTGGTGTTGGAGGGACAAACACATCTTAAACCTTTCATCTGTTGCCTGACCTTAAAGGATGAAGGGTCTCCGGTATACTTGTTTTGTATAGCTTCTTGTTTAATAGCATACACTGAGCCTGGGTTTAGTTCTGATGGCAGGCATACCTTTTTATAGGGCAGGGTTAGAATTGTTTTGCAGAGTTGAAGTATTTTCACATCATGGACTCCTTAGGGTAACATCGTTAGAATTTGTTGCAATTCCGGTAGATGATACTTCAATTGATTTTGATATGTTCGTCGCAGCTTCAATTGAATCATACCAACTATTGCGGCCATTTGTTATCGCTCGCCTCTTAAGCTGTCTATAACATTACAGGGGATTAATAAGAATTTTGTTACAGTCAAATAGAGCTGTGGCTATTGTAGATCACCTGGCTCAGAGAGACAGAAAGCAAATATACCCGAAAAATATTACTGGAAAGTAAATGTCATCTGAAGTTTTCCTGAGAAAAGAATGTGAAATGCTGGACATCCTCATAGATAACAGCTATGTGACATTTGGGGATAAGACATTTAGGCAAGTAGTAGGCATCCTTATGGGAACCATTTGTTTTCCACTCCTCGCTGATTTCTCCCTTTATGCAAACGAGTGAGAATTTGTGCTGGGATTGGCACTCTTTGGCCAATAGGTTTATCTTAAGCTTCACGTAAGTTGATGATCTGGTATCGGTCAATAACAATCAATTAACAGCCAATTCACTTCCACTGATTTACCCACCTGAGCGGGAAATAAAAGAAACCCGTGAAACCGCAATATTTTTTGTTTCATATTTAGATCTATGCATCTCCACACGACTGGTGAAAAAGATGATGACTTCAACTTTGCAATAGTCAAGTTTCCCTTCATGTCGAGCAGTATTCCAGTAGCTCCAGCCTTTGCGGTCTACATTTCACAACGTTTGAGGTACAATCGAGCATGATTTCTAACAGCGTCATACGACTCTTGCTAAAATATTGTTTGAGACAGGTCACTATATTAAAAGCATCAGTAAAGCTTTTAAAATGTTTATGGTAGACATGTGGAGGGAATTTACAAATTTGACTCATCAGTGACGAAAATGGTGTCTCATGCAATTCCCCATTTTTACTTATACCATATGTTCCTGTGTTCTTTCAAGTGAACAATTGACTTGCCGTTGCATGTGTTTATGACAGGTGCCACCAGTTTCACCGTTTCGCGAACACCTGGTATTATCACGATTTGATAGTGTTCATGAACACATGCACATGATATAGTCGTAATCGTACAATCAACTCTCCGAGATTTCTTATGAATATGGACATGGTGTTGTCGCCTTTATTTATTTGATCAGGGATACACAAATTATGTCTGATGTATTTCCTATTTTGATTTGTACCGTTTATTCCCGTGTTTTTCAGGTGAAGAATTGATATGCCTTTGCATGAGTTTGTGACGGATGCCACCGATTGGGCAGTGTACACCTGGAGTCATCACTATTTGACAGTGAGTCATAAACACATGCCTATGATATAGCCGGAATCGCACAGTAGACTCTTCTTTTAGCATAATATTTCTCCTTATTATGGAAAACATTTCTTTATATGCATGTTTATGGGAGCTTAAACATATAAAAATAAACTGCACAGATTAAGGACCGGGGTAAGCATGCTAACTTCTGTTTGAAACGATAGGAATAACTTTCGGAGAGGGAATTGGAGAAATGATTCGTGATCAAGTTCATCTTCAGTGATTTGTCGATGCGTGGACGTCTGGTATGACAGCCATCTTGGATGAAAGCTATGCACCAATATGCAAACAAATGGGAGAGAGAACAGGGGGCTTATCCTCTTTGCAAAGTGAGGACTTCATATGTTCTGCTGTTTTGGAGAAAACGTCCACCATAATGATTTTAATCCAATATGACTAGCCGTCGTGACCATACTACGGATTGACTAACCTAACCAGCGATACCTATCATTTGAACATCACTGCAACCTTATAGCTGCTCCTTCTCTTAACATGTCGAACGTCCAACGATGGTCGTCATAAAATGAAGAAAAATGAGGTCTACCGCCTTACATTGGATAAAATATACTCAGACATATATTGTCCTAACTCATAATTTAATATTGATTTTCTGACTTGTGACAGTTTACTTCAATCGAAATATGCGGATTAAAGAGATTCTCTGTGGCTTATGTCGCTCAAGGCTCGCGCATGCCTAATCATATTAGTGACTACAAAATAGAAAGTTCCATTAGTAAGTTTCATAAAAATATTACGTTCTTTATAACACTGTTAGAACTGAATAACACACAAACAAAACTTAATCTGTCCCTACATTCTTCGACCTTGTAAGACACACAACGAGAGAAAAACAGAATGCTAGACACATCTTGGACATACCAGTATGCCACAAATCGTACCATGTAACAAAAAAGAGCAGCTATCACTTTCTGTGACATGGTCAAAAGAAAGGATAACATTAAATTTAGACTACGATAGCTCTGACAGCTCTTGGCGAATGTCAGGGGAAAAACAAACATATCATTCTGAAATTATTTTGCCTCAACAAAAATATTGACAGAGTAATTTTGCTCACAGCTGAGTTCAAGGTTTGTGCTAGTTCCTTGTTTTTGATAAAAACAAGACAGAATTGTTTTTTTTCCAGGAACCAAATAATAGACCTGAGACAAAGTAGTTTTCACGTTCATGTAATCATGGCACTGTAGGAGTATACCGTTTTTAGCGTCCTTGAGCCTGCATTGGCGTCTGTGAAAATAATTATCATAGTTTACCATGGTTATAAAGATTACGGCATCAATTATTATTGCATTTCATATGAACAGAAATAGTCCACCGAATGTTCAGAAGAAGGTATTTGTATCCGTCCCCCAGCTGGAGACACTTTGGAATTAACGCTTCGCAAATATATGATACGTAAATACTTGGCGGGTTCTATATAATCCTGACATTTGTATTTTACATGTGCTTGCATGATAGACGTGAGCGATAATACACAGCGAGATCACAGCTGGGTTTCTGTTATTGCAAATTGAGGTACATAAAATGTCCATTTAGAATAGCGGAAATCCAGCCTTAACATTTTTTGTTTGTTTCTTTGTCTCTGCAGTGATCGCAGTGCCTGAATATACATGTTGTACATGTCACATGTGGACTTAACGTCATGACGTCATTATTACTTGCCAACCACTTCCGTGGTCTAGTGGTAGAGCGTCTGACCGGAGAGCGGAAGGTCGTGGTTTCGATCCTCGGCCGCGTCATACCAAAAGACGTCAAACGATAGTCTTTGTTGTTACCCTGTCTGGCGCTTGGCATTAAGGGGCTAAAACAAGGACTGGTCGGCTCGGAGTCAGTATACTGTGTCTGATTAGGGTATTTATATCAAACTGAAGCATGGTATCTCAGTGGGCTAGCACTATAAAATCGGCATTAGTCCTGACTAGTACAAGCGCCCCCACACACGTGCATGCACATCGCTATATAAGTGCAATACTTTTGAACGCGACGTTATACCCCATTTCACCACTATACTATTTGCCTCAAACGGTTTGTCTTGACGTGCTGTGGTGTTATACATCGAGTAATCAACGAATAGTTGATAAGGTACCAAGGCCCTCTATAAATGCATTCATCAAAATACGGACATATAAATAGAGACACACAGCCTGAAGGACTACTTGGTCGGCATTGAACCCTTAGGATCAAAACGCAATCATGCACACACGTTCTGTGGTAGTATATGAGCTGTAATAACCACGCCTCATTCAGAATACAACTCCTGCTCAAATAAGCGCTGGAGGCAATAAAAGTAAATCTGTACAATTTTAAAATCAATAAATGTCATTGACAGATCTTATATCCGTAAATGACTCTCTCCTTTATGGCAGTAATTGCGGCATGCCAAGAAATCAGACATGGCGCGCACAAAACATTATCATCTGCATATGCACAAAGCCACAACCCGTAAAACAATGACCTCTCCCACAAGCCAGGTCAAGATTGAGGCAGACCATCACGTGCAATCATCTTAAATTGGAAGTGGAGTCCGGTTACAATACTTCTGCCAAGATTGGGCTGGGATCTTTGCAGGCGCCAAATGACCAATGACACGTGTTCTGATGTGCGAAGGCCTCCTGGCGCTGTGGTGGTACAATTTACTGCTGAACATGATTAAGACAATTTGCTGTATCTAACGCGTCGAAAATGATGACTGTTTAATCGTAGTTAAGGCATCAAAACGGGAGAGACGGAGCGCCCATTTTTATTGCTGAATTTATCTCCAACCTCCAATAAAGTTCTAGATGGTCGATAGTACTTGCTGAAGAAGTCCTTTTGTTCGCCAATTGTGTTCGTCCATACTTGGTATTTGGCAGTCTTGAATTAGACTATCGCGATTTTGATTATTGAAAAGGAGACGACAAAAGGTGGCGGGCACATGGCAAATAATTTCTAATCCTTTTCCTTTTCGGAGTTCCAAGGGATTTAAGCCAATCAGAGGTCAAGGGAAGCTGATATTGAGCAACGCGGACGGAGAGACAGACGCTTATTCGGTCAAATCTGATTCGATTTTCTTCAAGAAGCATTGAGAGTTTTTGAAAGACGCACTAAATGTCAAATGAACAGTTTAATCAAGCCATGGACATGATGGAAAACTTTCGCAGATACTATAGCCCGTACCGTCCTGCGACAGTAAATAAATGAAGCAGGGCTCCTTCTGTTTTATATTGGCTAACCACCAGAAGAGCTATACAGCCATGGTGGGCCCCATTCCTATCAATCAGAGCGTGCATGTGACATTACTTCTAATGACGCAGCAAATCAACCCACAGTAGAGGTGCTTAAGAATTCTATAACTTGGTATAGTATTGAGTTAATATTTTTTTTTATCAATTTAACATCTTCAAAATCTTCATTAAGCAGTTTTGCTGAAAATGTATTGCTTGTGAAGAATGATTCAATACTTTCGCAAACACCTGGTGTTATCCGTCGAACTTTAAATGAATGAGGTAGGATATTATCATTGTTGCATCCATGAAGACATGTTGTTATATAACTGACCTTCATTGGTCACATAATTCATGTGATGCCTTTGCCTTTGCATGTGTTTGTGACGGATGCTCACCTTTTCGCGAACACCTGGTATAATCACTATTTGATAGTGATCCATAAACACATGCTTATGATATGGTCCGAATCGTACAATGGACTTTTCTTTTTTGCAGATATTACTTATATATGTGGGATGATATATTTACAGTGGTGTTAATCCATTCATTCGCTCAATAATAATGGTGAGAAATATCCACATCACTGATCAACGATGTAATAGTGACGCTAGGTTGAAACCTGGACTTTTACAGTCAGCCAACCCCCTTGCCTCGGAAAGATGGAAGGTTATTATGGGAAACGTCAAATGTGGTGCTGATATACCAAGGGGTCTAACAGGCGGGAATCTTGGATTTGAACCTACGATAAGCGGATCAGCGCAACGTTTAACATAATGTGGTGCCTTATGCTAACAGACCACCCGTCGAATGAAACAATGAATTAGGGCTGAAAGAGTGCCACTTTGAACGATATCACTTCATATAATTTCAGTTGTGTCATGGCGTGTCAGCTTGAGGGATCTTTGACGTTTACCACTTCGGTGAAAACCGCGAGCATGGGTAGGTGCTGACAAATCAAGAAACATAATCAGGATGAATCTGGGATTCGAACCCACTTTGATATTTGTAGGTTTCGAACACGCCCAAGGGACGGAACTGTGCACAGTGAATAGCGGCGCCAAAGACAACTGAGCCACCCGTGCCCCTGTTGAGACATGAATGACATGAACTATAACCATATCAAGAAAATGGAGCAACTGGGGGCTTTTCAACCACGATCCTAACACAATTATAGTCTTAATAATGTTTATTTTGTCAATTTGACTCTCAGCGGAGCAGCATTCATTGCATTGTTAATCAGTTTCAATATCTTATAACTACAAACTAAAACTCTCGTTCGTTGCCACGAGTACCACACAATTTACACTTTGTATAGAAATTTTAATCAATACTGACCCTGGTGTGTTAAGATATAATACAACTGACACACACTACTAATCACAACGAATAATTATAACTAAACAAGTCAATATGTATTTATACGCATGGAAAATATAAGCGTGTTAGCACGCAGCATGAGGATGCAAAGAATCAATTAATTTCGCATTATATGCGTCTAAAGTGAGACAGAATTCAATTTCTAAAGTGAACACCTTTGTAATGACGAGATTACAAGCTTAGTATTATGGCACTGCTTGCTGTCCATACTTTCTTGCAAGACTTGTGAGACCCTTCCAACTGAATGAGAGCCAGGAAACACACTAAGTGCATCCGTTAGCACCTGGTGTGTTCAATTTCCTTAATTTGCAATGCTAGAATCTGCCTGTTCCGGCCGGACCCAGCCATGAATCTACCCTGCAGATTCTTGCTAATGGCACTATGTACACCAAAGTGTTGTACAAGTGCTATCTCTTATCGTGGTTTGGTTTTAAAGGTTAGGTACGAAAGATGAATTATTTATATCTACGTTTATATTTGAGAAACAATAAAATTGAAAACCTTTGTGACATATTAACACACATATATAAATAACATTAGTATGTAACAGCCAAACAATGGAACGCACTCGTGGTGAAACTGGGATACGAACTCAACGTACTGGCAGTTAATGAACATAAACTGTAACACTCTTCTCCGTGTACCACCTAGTTGTTGTTGTTGTTGTTGTTGATGATGATGATGAGGATGATGATGATGAGGATGGTGATGAGGATGATGATGATGATTGGATAACAATCAAATAGCCAATTCCCTTCCCCTGATTTACCCACATGAACTAGAAATAAAGGAGACCAGTGAGAACGCCTCATCTGTTTTATATTCAGATCTATGCATAAAGATTCAGAGTGACAAAACGTTCACCACAAGACTGTTGAAAAAGAGGGATGATTTCAGCTTTCCAATAGTAAACTTTCCCTTCATGTCGAGCTATATTCCAGCAGCTCCAGCCTTTGGTGTTTACATTTCACAACTTTTGAGATACAATCGAGCATGCACTTTCTGCGAAGATTTCAAAGAGCGTCATACGACTCTTGCTCAGAAGTTGTTTGATCAAGGTTACAACATTCAAGGCCTCAGTAAAACTTTCAAATTTTTTATGATAGGGGGACATTTCTAAATTTGACGCATCAGTGACAAAAATGATGTCAGATGCAATTCCCTATTTTGACTTGTAAGCTACATGTATATTCCCATATTTTTTCGGGTGAACAACTGATGTGCCTTTGCATGTGTTTGTGACGGGTGCCACCGATGGGGCAGGATAAGCTCACATTTTCGCGAACAGCTGGTAATTTCTATTGGATATGGAAAGGGTTTTGTCGCTATATTTATATCATAAATGACTGATACTGAAGTAATTGCAAATGAAGATGGAAATGATGTCCATTGATTATCATAATGATGATGATGATGATGATGATGATGATGACCACCTCTTAAAGACGAAAATGTCGATTTCTGTTTTGGGATACGGGATAGACGTACATTGTAGGAATGTTTACCTTTGGGGCGATTGGGTACTATGGTGGTCATAGATAGGTTCACTCGTCACGCCGAAACCCTTCTCACTTATACTACCAGTTCCATACAATACATGTATTTATTGTATCAACAGATCCGGGTTACAATTGGTCTTCAGCAACTCCTGCTTGTTGCAAGAGGCGTCTTGCAGGGTGGTCAGGTTCGGTGACTAGGTTGATGTATGTCATCGTATCCCATTTGCGTAGATAGACACTCATAGAGTCACTCACTTGATTGTCTGGTTCAAACTCGATCATTTACAGACCATCGCCATGACATGGATTATTGTTGAGTGCGCATTCAACAACACAAACGAACAAACTAATGTATTACCCATTAATTTATAATATGGACCAAGGAGTATGTTTTCGTTATGACACCAAGACAGGACCTTCTGTACAAGAAAGGTGATTTCGTATTTTTGTCGAAAAAACAGAAGACAATGATTCTGACGAGCAAATAATCTAAAGTCTAAAGACTCATTGTCGCAAATGAATAGAAGGATCAAATTCTAGTTGCACCGTCTACGAACCCACCGTGTGCATATTGCTATTGTCGAGACAGTGACGCCAAGGTTTCAAAACGACCACCCAGTTTGCCACAAACTACAAATCCACAAACAGCAATAACTTAGTAGGTTTTGAATCCACACGTTAGGTACGTCGGTTTAAAACCAGAGAGTGCAAGTCGATACCCTCTGCCACGACAATTAGCATCAAGAACTGCTTTCTCGTGCCTCTAATTGCTTGTTTATATGCGGTTTCCGGGGATTTTCTTGTAATTACACAACTGAATAACACCATCACTCTTTTTAAACAGCAGGAATGAGACACCTGCTCCCATCGTAAAGAACATCAAAACTTTTCCATTTCCCTGACGATCGAGAACAAGGAAATAGAATGAAAATGCTTTTGTTTTCTCCTTGAAGGTATTGCCTATGTCCAAGGCACAAGGGCGTGCTTGCTATCCATTTAGGTATTCAATTATGCTACCAATCGTTTTAGCAATAATCAATGGCCGTGGAAAGTTGGAATGAAATTAAACTGTCGACATAAAATTTTCCCACAGAAAAGAGATATTGGATCATCAGCTTGTCACATGTTTATCGTATTCATGTGGATTGCGAAGCTTCATATGAATGAGAGAACGTTAGGTTAAATTAGCTTAGCGGTTTGGTACTGTTCTAGTCATGTCACGATGGGAGCTCTAAGAAAGGGTCTCTCACATAGGGAGGAATCCAACTCGGTGTGAACGTTTCACTACGACACCACAAGTCTCACCCATCATTTTGTTTTAAAATACACATCCCAAAGTGCGTGCTAACATTCCCATAAACATCTTGTACGCCTACGTCCTCAACGTGCAAAACTACTATTCTTCGTCTTTTTATATATGTTCATCGTTCTCTGAAAATACACTAGTCACTCAATAACTTTATGCTATGATTTCAATGTAAAGTTACCAAGAGTGTATTTTATACGTATATCTACCAATGCACATCTATATATATATGATTATTAATACATAAACAAATGTTTTCATGTACTATAGGTCTGGATCTTAGATTTAATCTAAATATCGCTGTGTTGATATGTGCTCCCTTACCTGTGATTGACTTGAAAAAATGTTCGCGTCAGAAAATCACATTGCAAGGTACACTGATGAGAACAATACCTATCATCGCCATAAATTATTGCTACTGTGCCAAAATTTCGTAATTAAACATGTAATTTCTCACCTTTTAGGGGAATAAATGATTTCAGTCCCGAGCTATGTGTTGATCATCAGCTTTCAATTCGCGACATCTAGTCAATAAATTATGAAGCTTCAGTTTGGTGGGGTTGATGGGAAGGTCATTATTTGTACAATACATGCTGAATAATAATACACACGCCGTTTTGAAAGGTACTTATGCCATAACATCTTGTCAGCTTAATTGAGGAACGTGGCGCATGTTTACTTCTTTGATGACAACCATCAACACGGGAACAGTGCTGACAAGACAAACAAAGGTGAAGTGAGTTGAAATTGGGTATAACGTCGCGTCCAAGATTATTGCACTTATATAGCGACGTGCATGTACGTGTGTGTGTTTGTGTGGCTGCTTGTACTAGTCCGGACTGATGCCGATTTATAGTGCTAGCCCGCTGAGATACCATGCCGCAGTTTAAACATGAATACCCCACTCAGACACAGTACACTGACTCAGAGCCGACCAGTCCTTGTTTTAGCCCCTTAATGCCGAGCGCCAGACAGGGTAACAATAAGTACCATCTTTTAACGTCTTTTGGTATGACGCGGCCGGGCATCGAACCCCGGACCTTCCCCTCTCCGGGCAGACGCTCTACCAGTAGACCACGGAGGCGGTCGCTGACAAACAAAGAACTATAGCTGCGGTCGAATCTGAAAATCCAACGCACGATGAGCGGATCCGGTCAGGGCTGAGGAAAACCGCACTGGTACACCTGAGACTAATGGGCCCTACTCATGGTAAAATAATGTATCAGAAAAGTGACAACATGTATTTATTTTCCAACGTTATCAATTATCATTTATCGTTCGTGTGTGTAATTTGGCGTGATAAAAGATTTGGTAGCAATAGTAAACTACGTAAAATTTCAGGAAGTAAATGCGTATTTTAAGCAATATTAAAAAAAGTGTCGTTGATCACGAGGTTTCAAATCACCCATTTACATACTGTTTTAGCCCCATGTCTCTCCTGGTTTCTGAGGAGTAGAGCATAAAACATATCTTTTTCAAATTGCTGACCTTTTTCAATTTTTAAAAAACCCAACTCACTCTAAATACCATTAAGAAATATGAGCGCTAGGTGTCTGTATATCTCAGCTCCCTAGGTCGAGTTTCTGAAAAAAAGATATTCTTAAACAGTTTCAACACTTTATATTTTTTTTGCACGAATCTCTGTCTCTTTATGGTACTACACAACCTCCACAGGTACACTTTCAAACGTTTTAGCCATTTGTGAGAATAAGGGAAAGAATAATGATCGGACAGATCCCCACACAGCGAATCCTAATATATCTAGAATGTCCAATGACCCATTTGACTTAAGTGATCTATTCTCAAGGGAAGGCGATGCATTAACCTACATCGTACTGTATTGTCTTTAACACAATATTATTCAAAGAATGAGCGGTAATATAACTGTAAATGAGCCAGAAAAAACACGCAACGTTAACACTGACGGTACGACCAGGAGACTGATGACTACTTGGCTATTCTTAATAGCTTAATAGACAATCCTACGCAAACGTTGTGGCCGCATTCTTTGGGAACAGTGAACCAGCGGTTGTTGTATCGCCATCAACTTCGTAGATGCAAACGCTTTCTAACAGGGGACTTAAAATGGGCTCCCAGGCCGACAACTTAAGGAATCCACGATTAGGGCTGTTAAAGACAATGTTAATGTGATAAACCACTAAACAGTTCAGTAAGATAACAGGAATAATACGCTAATCAGGGAGGTTATTAATGTGACTTCTTCGTGTCTTTGAGGTTTCCAGAAGTGCATGAAACGTTAAGAGAGTCTCTTGCGCTATCAACTTTCTTTTTTGAGTAATACTACACTTCTGCAGCAATAAACGTCGTGGTGTTGCACATCTGAGACTTACTGTGGGTATTTGATCATTGAAATGCCACAACAATATGTATTTAGATATGTTTCTCTTGGGAATTGTGATGGCTTTAAGAAGATTAAATGGTCTTTGAATTATACACACATGTTAACAAGTTTGATGAAGCCCATGGTTGGTAGATTCATATCACAGCGAGCGCAGTTATAAAATAGAGAAGCTCACTCGAGTGACGTTTGATATATTTGATATCAAAAGACACGCGTGTGAGAATCTATTTATCATCCAACATTATTTTTATAACTTTTTCAGTTTGTAAACAGCAATAAGCAGTGTCTTGTGTGTACAAAGTACAGCTAACAAGCTTGAGTGGCAGATGTAAGTGAATAATTTGATTGTGACGTCATGTTTATCGATGCTAAACATTGTTATGCAATTTCATTGCAGCGAAATCGTCCAGGAGCGATATCTCATGTGGAGAACATGCTTTGTTGATACTATGAAATAAAAATTATTTTCAGGATCGACACATGAAGAAAGAAAACCCTAAAGTAGATATTGGAGAGTGAAATATTGTAACAACATCGGGCTTGTTACTCTCACTTTTTAACTAAAACAGGTTCGACAGAATCCCAAATAATAAAGATAAACGTTTGAGAGGGCAGGAGAATGCGTTATCATCATAGTTTGTCAGAGTGTGTCAAAGGAAATGTAAATTAACTAAAGTGGGGAAGTGTTTTGCAGGGCTCATATTCTCCTTATATTGTACCATGTGAAACTAGAGACGACGAAGCATGTTTGACGAGAACGTGTACCACAGGCAAAGCATTGGTACCATGGTACAAACGAGTACTCGAAATTAATTACAGAGTAGTACTGGAGTTCATTGATGTATTCAATGTGACATCGTACAAACTATCTTTGTCACAATCTATATTTGATTGCAGGCGTTAAGTACTAATCTCGCTCTGTCTGTGTTCACGTAGAAAGGGTGGCGGATCCTAGCTGTATCGTCAGGGCAATCTAGACAACACTTCTGATAACGTACAGTGCAAGAGCAGTTTTAAGAACACAAAGCTCTACCACAGTGAACGAACGCATCCTGACTGAGACCTGCATATAAAAGAGATAAAACCCTTTTCATGACCATACGGAGTCCATTGTACGACTCTGTCTATGTATTGTTTGTTCGTGGGTTGTTTAACGCCGCACTCCAGGTATATGACGGCGGTCTGCACATAATCGAGTCTGGACCAGACAATCCAGTGATTGACATCATGAGCATCAATCCACGCAGTTGGAATACGATGACACGCATCAACCAGGTCAGCGAGGCTGACCACCTGATCCTGAGCCTCTTACGACAAGAATGGGTTGCTGAAGATCTATTCTTGCCGGATCTCGACTATGAAATAAGTATGTGTTTACGAAGCACTATCAAATAGTGATGATACCATGTGTTCGCGAAAAGGTCCGCGTATCCTGCCCCACCGGTATAAAAGTATAAAAGGCAACATTGTGAAAGCTTTGTGAAAGCTTTACTAAGGCCATGAAGGTTGGCGCACTTATCAAACAACTTTTGAGCAAGATTCCTATGACGCTCTTTGATATCTACTTAGAAAGAGCATGCTTGATTGTAGTCTTAAAATGTGGACACCAAAGGCTGGAGCTGCTTGAATTTACCTCCATTTAAAGAACTTTGAAGTTTGGAAGTTGCAATCATCCAAATTGTCAGACAGTCTTGTCTTGTGATTAGTGTTTTGTTATCCTGAATCATGTCATGCTAATCTTCTTGTGGACAGTCTTGACCTTTGCCCTTCCACCTCACAGTATTCAGTACAAGCTAGTCTGTGGCTAGAGAACCCAAAATCCTTAAGTATCCAAAATCCAATTTTGAAACTCCAAAGTTTTAAGTTAAAGACTGTACTAGGTTGTGTCCCCTAGTCGTGCCAGGAACCGAAGATCGGGTTTTTGAATCCAAGATTCTCACTGATTATGATCCTTTTACTTTAGTACTTACCCGTGCACAAAGTGACAAACGTCTCACACAAGCGTCACTGTTAGTCCATCTGGGCCTCCTCAAAACTTAAAGGCTTTCATCCCATATCAAGCTGACATGCCGTGGTGCAACTAAACAACAAGGCGGCGTTAAACAAACCTCACTCACCCACAGGGACACATTATTAATAAACAAACACGCAGATCTGTTCGAACCATCATACACACACTTTTCCGGTCACGATCAGAACGACTAAATGTTCTTTTGGAGGGAACTTCCATACTGGTATTTGGAAGTCTCGAATCCGTTGCGTGATAGTTTAGGCTTTGTGCTGTCTGATCTATAGATGCCTAACGTGGAACCAACCAACAAGGATGATAACTATAAGCGAGTCAAGGAGTTCTGTTTCCGCCATAGCCAGCAATAAGCAAGCAGCAGCCTGAGAATGGTCTGGGCCAGACAAACAAGTGGCTCGTATAAAAGTAGTATGTATTGGTTGATGACGTCCATGTTATTTGAGTGGCATGAAAAACTGTCAACCTGCAAGACATTGTAACCACCAGATTCGCATTAGTTCTTGTGCCAATCATGGGCAATGGGAATGTATTCACCCTTGAAAATTGTAACATTTGCGATGTAAATGAGTCACACATGAAGTACCCGATCATCCACATACTATTGGAATGTGGGTCGGTTCTCAAATACAACAAAAGCGGCAAAACCCTTTCCATATTCACAAGGAATCTGCCAAACGCAGAGTCGGTTTAGCGATTCCGATAACATCATGATTCACTATCAAATAGGACACCAGATGTTTGCAAAAACGTGAATATATCCTGCCCCACCGGTGGCACCCGTGACAAACACATACAAAGGCAAGTCAATTGTTCACCTGACAAAACACGGGAACATATGGTACAAGTCAAAATGGGGAATTGCATTGGACATTAAGACAGAAACTAGTGTGTCGGACCTTCAGTTTTTAAAGTCATGGAAACATACATGTACAAACCATTGTCAGACGAATGAATGACCTGAAGGCCCGACAAGGTATCATGTGGATTGGTTTAATATGTTTCTTCAGCCAGCACTCGAAGTAAGCCGTGTCAGACTTGCCCTAAAGCAGTGCTTGTGAACGAACAATGGAATAATTGACTCAATTCTCCATTACATACAGGGATGGTCGGAAGTCGTTCAACCCATGTGAAAGCGGTGAATCAATTGTTGTATCACCACCTCCTTCAAGTGCATGTACAAGATGAACACGCGGAGGGATCTTCATGTTGCCTCTTTGCGTGTTGGGAACCCTTTGGTGCAGGCGATCGATCTGTTTTGTTTTCAGTGGCCACGAGTGACCAGGGAGTCCACTAACGTTGTTAGCTGAACACGCTGAAAGATCCTCGTGGGTCAACCAGCAGCCATCCGTGTTCTGTTCAGCAGCTCGATGGTAAGCACCGATTACCGAATGTCAAGTCGTACATGTGGATAGACGACCGGCCTCGAGGGACACAACTGTTCCTGGGTCAACATCATTGCTGTCTTTTGAAACAGCCTCCAGGAGAGAGTAAACACGACGGTATGCCGTCAGAATGTCATTATGGGACAAAAGTTCCCCAACTGTTAAAGACGTGGAACAATTGCAGCTATAACGGACGCTCTTTCTTGTTTTCTCCTTAAATAAGTCTTACAGGGCTTTGATGTTGTAAGCCTTTAATTCTGATGGTATGACTTCCCAATGATAGCTTAAAGACAATGATAATAGCCACTTCCTGCTTGATCAATGGGTGAAATCTCAACTGATACTCGAATCTTCCGGTCTGATGGCTTTAGCGGAATATGCGTGGCGCTTTCAAGACATACAGAAGAGTTTTCATTGCCGTACAAATACAGTAACTCAGGGACATATCATACACAACAGGAAACTGTGAAAGCATTCAAGCTTGAGTAATTGAGTAATTAACAATCATCGATTGCATCCATCAGAGAGGAGGACAACAATCAAGTTTGAATATCTATGTTCGATTTTAAACTAGCCAAATATAATGACGTACCGACACATGCACACTGTGAATCGTCATCACTCATATTTAGCTTGTTTGGGGAACGTTAAACCAGTAGGATGGAGTATGTGGGGTAACGCGGCACATACCCCCTCTGCAGATTTGTATCCCTTAGTCGAACAAGGAGTCGGTGATTGTGGGTTCGAGTACTTGATGTGCAATGCACAGTAAACTTGTAGTATATAACAGCCAGTCGTACGTCTGTACGGGTCTCAATGCTATGTGAACTTGGCTTACGTAACGGCTATACATACGTACGTATATGCGTGGTCTCATTCCACTGCAAATGAAGAGTACGTTATAAAATACATATATCTGGACGTGGTCTCATTATACAGCAAACGTGGAGTGCGTAATAATATACATATGTCTGGTTGTGGTCTCATTACAAAGAAAGAGTTGAGTACGTAATAATATACGTATGTCTTGGTGTGGTCTCATTAACAAGAAAACGTGGAGTACGTAATAAGATATGTATGTCTGGACGTGGTCTCCTTATACATCAAACATGGAGTACGTAATAATATACGTATGTCTGGGTGTGGTCTCATTTAAACAGCAAACGTGCAGTACATAATAATTTACGTCTGATCGTGGTCTTATGTAAAAGAAAACGTAGAGTACGTAATAATAGTCGTATGACTGGACGTGGTCTCTTTTAAAAGAAAACGTTGTGTACCTAATAATATACGTATGTCTTGACGTGGTCTCATTTAAAAATCAAACGTGGAGTACGTAGTAACAGTCGTATGTCTGGACGTGGTCTCATTTAAAAGAAAACGTAGAGTACGTAATAATATACGTGTGTCTGGACCTGGTCTCATTTAAAAATCAAACATGGAGTACGTAATAACAGTCGTATGTCTGGACGTGGTCTCATTGTACTACAACCTAGAGACAACTAGGGGTTAGAAAACGATCTGATGTACACAGCATTCGCTATGTCTCTAAGATTGTCGGTAAATATAACACTTTACTGCAACAATTATTAGCACGACATGACTTCTCATCCCCCCGAATCTACATACTCGATATCTTAAGCGCATCTGAATGCATAGAATATCAATTGTGGAATGGGTGCCCTGTCGCCCTGTGACCTTCAATTACATGTATGTTTAAAGCATACCACTACTGGATGGTGGTGGCGTCTTGTTTTATATCATGATCAACACCAGAGAGCCCGTCGAGAAAACATAAGCTTCCTATCGCTTCGCGCGAGTCCTCCCTTGATTGAAAAGCTAGTTAACATGCAAATCATCAGAGGCAATTTCCCAACAGTAATCCCACCTTTGACGGAGATCTCATCGCGTAGGAATTCCCACATTCTTTGACGTCGATAGCTGACCTTCGCCTTTGACCTCTTGGCCTCCAGTAGTCAATATAAGGAATTAGGAAGTTATCAATGTCCAAGTCCTCATTTGAACTATTCCAAGAAATGTAATGTCAGCTTTTGATGTTGGAGAGGCAAGAGAGCTTTTCAAATTAATAGAGACGTTTTCTGCATCGTAAACATTATATGGATTTTTATTAATTGTTTTAATTTTTTGACAATAATGAAAAATTATGCAATGCATTATTTCATGCAACATAAAATCAAACATAAAATAAATCATGGGTTTATGTGATGCGATTTTACACCATATGATGGATCAAGTTGGGGTTGATGGGAAAGGCTTACAACCGTTTCATCAAGGACACTTCGGGTTGGGATCCCTTACAATCTTACTGTAAGGTTTCCCATATGGCAGGGGAGCGAGTAGATAATGCCTCAGGCTGTTTCATCAGCACCATGGTGAAGTTTCATGTGTGAAGACATAACCAATTCAAATAAGCTTCACGCGTTGTACCGGCGAGTACCAATGTCTTGATCAGCAAACGCTTTTACCACTACACTACATACTCGTGTAAACTAGTGCATTAAGTGGTTCCTGCTGAATTGATGTTAATGAAGAAATGTTGGTGACGGGCACAGCCAGATCGTGGCATCCTGACCAGTCAAACATTCCCTTGAAGTTCCGGGTAAGAACTCGTTTTCGGGGGCACGGGTGGCCCAGTCGTCTAAGGTGCCGCGATTCGCTTTGCAGAGTTGCGTCCCTTGGGCACGCCAGAAACCTACGATTGTTGGTTCGAATCCCGGTTCGCCCCGATTATGTTTCTAGGTTTGTCAGCACCATACCCGTGCTCGTGGGTTTCACCGAAGTGGTAAACGTCTGAGACCTGCATCACTTCGGGCTTTCCTCCCACATTAAGCTGACACGCCGTGATATGACTTGAATACTGTTAAAAGCGGCGTTAAACCAAACTGAAGAGGAAGAAAAAGAAGAATTCGTCTTCAGCAACCCATGTTTGTCAAAGGAGGCGACGATGTTCATGATACCAATCACTGGGACGTCTAGTCCAGACTCGATTATTTCGGCCTCTAACATATAGCTGGAATAATGATGAGTATGTCGTTAAACAACGAACAAGCAAACAGTCAAGCCGATGGTTGATAGTGTGAGCAACGTCGCCTGTTTATAACATTAAATACGCTGGCAGGTCATCCGTTGTCACCATACGATCCCAAATTACTCAGTTCTTTTAATGCGAGTAAAGGTTTAGATACCAAGATATGGCACTGTCTGTTCTGATATTGAAGAAATTATATTTTGGTCACTTTTCCACTGCATTTACAGTGTACTATAGCAAGCAAACTGTTGGATGATAGTGTTAGGCCAGAGCGACATTACGATACGTGATAGGGTCGTCTTCCACAGTCGCACATCTCGGTCACAGTCAACCTTACTTGTAATCTCTACAAGTTCACTTGATTGCATTACTTGACTCTGAGATATATTACGCATAGTTAACGCCTACACGCATTTGCAGCCGTTGATTGGTTCAAAAAAGAATTGGCTGTTGGATACTGCCATATCTTTGGACACAATGTGGCCTAGAAGCACATCAAGATGTTGATAGATATCTCCTAATACGCATGATATATCTGTCTACATTGTTTGAATAATTCGGACAAATATGAGAACGTCAGGAGTAACGGATCTATTTGTCAGTAAGTATTTATGTGAAATGCACACAATAATGACACATAGCCATTGAATCTTGTAGAAACAAGCAAAATAAATTAACAAGTATGACTTAGTGTGTTATTTGTTGCTTAACGAGTATGTTATTAGTTTAACTGATCGTGGCAGAGGACAGATCTAAACAAATGTCGTTAACGCCCATGGGCCCTCTGTCAACCGTTGTGAGTAACATTAATGGTTTCTGGTCCAAACTATGTTTCTGAATACATTAGGTTTCTTTACATCTTTCTTACAAAAAAAGCCAGATCAAGTTTAACACGGTTTCTGGCCCAAACTCATACACACATTGAACTGTTTTGATGACATTTAGTTTCTTTACATCGTTGTTACAAAAAGCCAGATCAAGTTTAACACGGTTTCTGGCCCAAACTCATACACACATTGAACTGTTTTGATGACATTTAGTTTCTTTACATCGTTCTTACAAAAAGCCAGATCTAGTTTAACACGGTTTCTGGCCCAAACTCATACACACGTTGAACTGTTTTGATGACATTTAGTTTCTTTACATCGTTCTTACAAAAAGCCAGATCAAGTTTAACACGGTTTCTGGCCCAAACTCATACACACATTGAACTGTTTTGATGACATTTAGTTTCTTTACATCGTTCTTACAAAAAGCCAGATCAAGTTTAATATTGTTTCTGGCCCGAACTCAAACATATATGGAAATGTTTTGACGACGTTTAGTTTCTTGACATGGTTCTTACAAAAACGCCAGATCCAGTTTTGCGTACATTTCGCTTTTTTACATCTTTGCCACACACACACACCTCACCCCACCAAGATTTTTAGTCCACACTCACACATTGAGCATTTGGACAATATTTGGTTTCTTTAAATGCTTCTTAATTTCCCCGATCAAGTTACAAGTCAGTTAAACACAGAACATACAACCAGACCAGACCCTGTGTGAGGCTGATTTCCGGTTGCATATCTCGCAAGCTGATCGATGGTCACCCAAATCGGTCATTACCAAAGGGGGCCAAGGTCATCAGATGCTGACATCTGCATTCTCCAATTTGAGCAGAGGTCCTAAGGGATTTCTGGTTAAAGCATTTATTCAACTAAAGATATTAACATGCTGCGCGAAATAAGAGGGCAATTAAACACCATTTTGAGGAATAATTTGTCGACCCCGATATTAAAAACACAACAAAGCAGCAACCTAGAAGAATGTTTCGGCATCTTTTACACCATTTGTTGCGAAACTTTATGATTTCTGCAAAATTGAATTACCTTGTGCATTGGCAGTTCAAATTACACTTCATTTAGTGGAATATACGACATGAAATTCCGTCCTACATTTTTGCCTCATGAAAAGCAAATTACGTCCCGGTCGATTTTTATGAAATGTAATCGACATCGGGGATAAAGAAACACTTGGCGGACATAATTTTCAAACAAATTACCAAAATTAAATTTTCTTGCAAAGCAACTTAAATGGACACATTTCCATTGACAGTTAAATTGAACTATTCAAATAAGCGGCAAATCGCTTCAGGCGTTTAAAAGACACAATTGAAAATAACAAAAAAGCATTAAGTATCTCCTTCAACGAAATCCGATGCGGGAGAAGTATTTATAACGCGCAGCTCATAGCTAACAGTGACCTCAACTACAAATTTCCGAAAGCAGAACGTTTATTTCCTCAAATTAACGAAAACTTAATGAAATCGTTGGCGGCTGGTGAGTTATTTAGCCCAATTTTAAAATTAGGTCGGGAGCAATTTCCACGTGATAGGATCCAGCCAGTGTACCTGGAGTGAAGCCTAGAAAACAATATGTCAGCGCCATTACCGAAATTTAAATATGCTGATTCCATCAACCTGATGTTTACTCCTTGTACCGACTGTGTATTGTCGTCAATTAAGTTCGATCGTTGTCCTTATATAATTCATTATTTCACCAGATGGTGATTGATTGTTTTAAAACCAGGTTACAGAAATCCATTCGCCTTACGCTGACGTCAAGTCAATGATGCACGTTGCCCCCTGTTGTAAGAGATCAAGTTTCTAGTGTTATAAAATGGTATACAGAAATGACACTAATGGTTACCCGCTTGTTTTACAGTTCAGACAAACTGTCCTCAACTGTACCCAATCTAACACCACCTTGAAAATACACCCTTTTCACAAGAATGTGTTAATGAATCACTATCAAATAGTGATGGTATCAGGTCTTCGCGAAAAGGTGGCCGTATCATATCCAACTGGTGGCAGTATGCACGATGTCTTTCAGAATTGAACTGAATAATAACAGAACTGGAACATGACAAGAAGACAAGTGTACCCGACGTTAGTTAATGAGGAGATGTTATTAACGTCATTACGGTGGCCCAACGGCAGTGATATTAACGTAATCGAGTCGGATCAGTGACGTCGGGGGAAGTGACGTCGCCTTGTGGTGAAAGCGTTCCGTCGTCACGCCGAAAGCTCCGGTTCTTTTCACCCAATAGGTACAAAGTATGAAGCCCACACCAGGTGTCCCCGTTCGTGATATTGATGGACTATCACTAACAGCAGTGTAAAACAACACTCACTCACCCACCCACTCACTCACTCACTTTTTCCATAACGTCAGGATATATTAGTACACAATAAGCCGAGCCACAAAAGGAAACCACCGCTTAAGGTTTCTGTGCCTTAAAATGACTTGGTATGCGTGTACATATCTATTTCAGAATTCAGCATTTCATGCGGAAGTACAATCGTCATAATCAACATAACAACCCCAACGTAACTCCCTATTTTGACTTGTACCATATATCCCGTGTTTTGTCAGGTGAACAATCGACTTGCCTTCGCACCGATTGGGCAGAATACACTCTTTTCACGAAACCCTGGTATTATCTCTTTTTGATGGTTATTCGTGGGCACATGCGTATTATATGGTCGTGATCGTGCCATCGACTCTGCTTTTGGTAGACATTTCTTATGATCAGAGGCCTGGAGCAAATTTTTCGTCTTGCGATATATTTTGTACCTGGGTGACAATGTCTCTGTAATTTCAGTAACAATTGACTGCTAAGTTGATAAACATGATGCAGTTTGAACTAACAGACACTGTCAGTGGTGTTTGAGGGAATTGAATCAAATCTCCTTAGACTACAAATTTATTGGAACCTATAAGAGGCCCTTTTAACCCATTGCTCGGAGTACGGCTGCTGTAGTCATAGGAAATCTGTCCCCCACACAACCAGCTAGACACAGTAAGACATACATCACGCATGTTTCCACAATATAGACGGTTGCGATCAATGAGATCCAAGAGGAAGACGCACCAAACTATGTTCCAATTTAATTGTTTTCGTCTAATTCGTAATTTATCTCGAAAAACGAATGATTCAGATTAACTTGCAGTGAAGTACTGTTCTTTCTTGCCCACCAAGATATAATGCGAACTCCCTTTCACTGAATTCGGCTGAAGGAGGTCCATCACATTTCCCCAGGGAATGCGCCAGTTGATTTATCTAATTACATCATGTTGTGATCAAATTGACGACGCGTCATTTGAGATTAAAGTGCACACATGTTAAATTCGTAGTCAACAGGTGGTGTCGTCACGTTATCGTTATAGATATTTCTATTTTGCAACATCCTATTTGGTGAGACTTGACGTGATACAAGCGCTATATGCATCAACATTGCAAATGTAAATCCTGGAAAAAAATGAACCAATGTAGATTTTTTAATTCAAAATAACAACTTGAAAACATACTTTGTTAATACGTAATGAAACAATTCCATAATTTTAAGCCGCCGTCATATAGCTGGAATATTGCTGAGTGCGGCGTTAAACAACAAACAAACAAACAAACAAACAAACAAAGTTTTAAGTTTACAGAATCTTTTGCTACTTACCCTGATTTAGTACAGAAAATACGTACTGTAATATATGAAAACATCATTCCACATGTACAACTATTTTCTGTTCAGATCTTTATATATATAAATCATGATTTCACAGTTGCCTAAACATTACCCAAATATGATTTTTTTTTTTTTATTATCGTTAGTCAAGCAGGTCTGTCTTGGTAAACGATTAGACCCATGCTACTCTGACGTGAATACTTAATAAATACTTTTTGACTTAAATATTTATGAGAATGGCAAGAGAAAAACGGTAAAATGAACAAAGAAACTTTCGTTTCACATGAGGCTGAGTACAAAGAGAGGCTTGAAACGAAATCCTACGAAATCAGTTTTTTCTTTGGGAAATAAATTACAACAAAATGAATAAATAAGATAGTATTTTGTCCAGTCAAACAAAACAAGACATTTAAAGTAATTACTTGTAAATGCTCTTCGATCAAAGAAAGCATCTATTGACATGCCCTTGACGTTTTAAAAACATATTTAAAACTGATTGACAGAGTATTATTATAACAGACACGTCTCCTCACAATACATGTTACTGCGAACGATGAAGAATAAAGCTTCGTCGGTTTCTATTCGATAAATGAGTATAAGGTACAGAAATTGCTCCGGCCACAAAAAAAAGACTTTACAATTTTGTCAGTGAATATCGCAAACACTTTAAAACGCGAATAGATGCATTTATATAGTAGCATTATAAGCAAACATAGCTTTTTACATAATAGCAATATTTTCTTGTGATATATATGATGAAACGTACACGTTCTCCTCATACGACCCGTTAGAAATACCAGACACCTTGGGAAAAATGAGTGATTCATGTGTTTATGTTCGAGACACAAGTCTTGAAACTCTGATGAAAATTCCAGAAAAAAAGTTTCGGACTTTTTACTTATCTTAGGAGGCATTCTGCTGTTATATCCATTCCCATCCGTCCAGCTTAAAGGTGAACTTGATCAAGACAAATTACATTCTAGCGAAAGACGCACACAATCCCTCCGAAATGGACATAAACAGATTATTTCTATTTGTGACTGTGATGTTGATAAAGGAGTGCACACCATCATGTAGTGTCCTTGGCAGCGACTTCTGGACATGATAAATGACAATCAGAAAGGACCTGATGCAAAAACAAATCTTCAAACTTATTTGTGAGGGCAAAAGTCCATGTTTGATGTCAACTTATCCGAGGTTTGATAACTGTTGGAAGGCAAGTTTCAATTTTTAATAACAAACTCACTTTTTCGCGAATACCAGCTGCATTACTATGTGATAGTGATTCATAAACACATGCTTATAATATAGTCAGAACCTTACAATGGACACTGCTTTTAGCATATGTTTCATATGATTATGGGTTTTGTGCAAATGGTTTGTCGCTTTTTTTGTATATAAATGTATTTAAAAACGAACAGATACAAAATATACAGGTCTATGGTAATGGCTTTGAAATAATTGCAGCCTTGTTTGCCACATTCCTATAGTACAATTTACTGACGAAATATGTTCAGTCACTACTTACCTTCTAATATACACCGCCTCTACAAATACGACTTCGAAAATATACAAGTCATTTTCTCATTGTTTAGTTAATAGAAGATTCAATGTAGAAAGAAGCATTGTCACCCTTAAGTTTGTTATTTCAAGCAATAGATCCCCTGAGTTACAGTTCTTTAGGCATTGATCTATACTAAGTCTTGGCATTAACTTCGGAGCAAAAATGACCATATAGCTTAAAGATTCGTCCTCATTGGTGAAGATGGATGGGTTTTAAAGTGGCTTACGCTAGGCTGTTGTTGTAGCTGAGGGTTTTAGCAGTGGATATGAGTTACACGCACAATTGTAGACTTCGCTGATATCTCACATCTTTACAATAATTGTATTATTAACATAGTGGCATTGAAACTTACCTACATTCTCAGCCCTTTTCTACTTTGCAATTGACATTCGTTTGTCATATATAACACCATCTTCTCCAGCATTGTTACATTGCCATGTCTGTGACAGGTATGATTACGGGCGCTAAAATCGTCAATCTCTGAACGACAGAACGATCTTCTTTGATAAAAATGAAATCTGACTTAACATTTCCTATCAAAGGGACATTCCACCGGACCCCGTGGTGATTCCTGGTTATAATATGTCCCCAGCAACCCATGCTGATTGTATGAGGTGACCAAATGGATCTGTTGGTCAGGCTCGGTGGCTTGATTGCAAGTCATCTTACCCGTCTGGTCCAGATTATTTACAGGCCGTCGTGATATTAACATGAGGGCGTTAAACAACAAACAAACAAACATTCCATCGGAAGCCTTGTTCCTGAGAACCGACAGTTCTTGTTGGTCTTAAGAATTAAACCCATCCTCAAATTTATTCTCTCCAAGTTGGAAAGAACAAACAGAAATGGACACCATACATTTTAACACAATGACAGAGACTGATTAAAAGATTGTCTACAAAAGTGATATGCCTTTGAACGTTCATTTATGATATTTAGATATTAATAAACATCAATGCGAGAGAATATTTGCAAAACAGATTCTGTAGGGTAAGCATGCCCTGCTCTACCGGTAGCATTTACATACATTTCATTGAAAAAGTTTCAGTGAGTAAGGATGTGTGAAAACGTATACGTCACAGTATGAGCGCATTATGTTGACAATAAAGCGACACAACCCTTTTCATATCCAATAGGAATCTCTGCATAAAGCAGAGTCGATTACACGCTTCCAACTTTTTCATGAGCATGTGTTGATAGTAGTAAATTATGATACCGGGTGTTCGCGAAAAGGTGAGCGTATCCTGCCCACGGGTGGCACACGTCACAAACCCATGCAAAGGCAAGTACAAAAGACAATGGCAAGTCAAGACGTGTCACATTTAGTAAATGCCTAAAACTTTCATACCTTGATACTCCCTTGATAACTGGCATTCGTAATCGAATTTTAAGAGCCACGTTGTAATTATCACAAAAAGGTCTTCTTGTGGATTAGAACTAGTAGAACTAATACCAACCAGGCATCAAAGGTAACAATGAAATATACAAATCGATGTTATCTGTCGTTCTGTTTGGCTATATTTCTGTTTATACTACTCACAAGAAGTTAAGGACCACCCGATTCCTTTATATTACCAAAGTTAAGGCGCATATCATGCCGATTTATAGTGCTCGCTCACTGAGATACCATGCCGCAGTTTAACATGGGTACCCCACTCAGACACAGTATACAGATTCCGAGCCGACCAGTCCTTGTTTTAGCCCCTTAATGCCGTGCGCCAGACAGGGTAACAACAAGCGCCATCTATTAACGTCTTTTGGTATGACGCCCGAATTTCCGCTCTCCGGGCGTACCCTCTACCACTGGACCACGGAGGCGTTCTATAGAAATTTGAAGGAATCGGTTGGTCCGTAACTTCGTGAAGGAAGTGTGTCATGTATGGATGCACATAACTTTACTTATCACTCTACTAATAGTTTCTATACATCTTCTTATCTGTCCATGTTCAACCTATTCATATATTTTCCCATTTGTCCTAACATGTACACTTCTCGGGGATCAATCTACATGTATCTGATGTCTGTCAGTGTCAATCTACCTATTTATCACTACTCCTTCTGAAATCCATATATGTTGTGTGAATAACGAAACACATATTCTTTGTTCTCTGAAAGGATTGCAGTACCATTACATCTTCATATCAAAGAAGTGATAGGACAACTCAATAGCTATGCTATCAAAGTTCCAGAACAGTTGACGCCAAGAATAAGTTATTCTATTCAGTTGTTTACAAATACAAAGCGGAGTGTAAATCTATCATCGCCGTTTTTTTGTAGGGTCGTCCTTTGTAGTCTGTTTGAGAGTCCTTCTCAGATGAAGGTCACAAGTAAAAGAATCAAAGGTGAGGGATAAAAGTTGAGGACTTTCAAGTCTAAAAGGCTTTATCCTTTCAACCCAATGCTTAAATCGGTTTTAAGAAAAGAGTTTAGACATTATCTAAAATGGCTTTTGCAATTATCCATGCACGCTCTAGATAAAACTCATGAGAAATGACATGAAATTTGCAAGTGGTTTTGTTCAATATCAGTTTCCCTGTTTACAACAACTTCACAGATGTATACCAGAAGACGTGTTTGTGAAATAGTAACGTAAGAACAGGTCCATATTATTTATAGTTACCCACGAAGACTAACAATTCTTTGCTTTCCATTTCAGAAAACATAGTGAAGATTCGTTAATAGTTTAGAGAGAAAAAGTGTGTCAACTGGGTATATTGAAAAAAACATTTCAGGGATGGCTAATGTGAACACTTTCGCCTCCGATTTTTAAATTCTGTTCTCAGTGTATTATTCGGGAAGTGGATCAATAATAGCCAAACGCTAACTCTTGTTGAAAATACCCTGTAACTAAAGTATCATGTTGTTATTAAGTTTGAGCTTACGGAGACGAACCTATTTCATTCTTCTAAATAAGTTTTGAGTTGTATAAGATGGTTTTACCCACAAATGAATGTTTTGTATCACATTAAAATGTTAGTTTAACTTTTTTGAAAAATAAATGTACTAAGTGAAGACTTCTTCTGGATCTAACCTGATATCAGGTTGAAATAAAACAGCAGCAGCCATTGCAAATCTCGTTTTGGAGGTCTCATCAATCATATAAGAGAGTGAATCTAATCATTGCAATCCTCACGTGTATAACCCCTTTCTACTAGCTTCTCCTCACTTTGAAGATGGCAGATGAAAAATCGCCATCTTTACCAAGAATTCATTACGCGGACAGTCGTAACATTTGGCCTGTGTAACAACCCTTTCATGGACTTGAGGCCTTTTTTCTCAATCTTCTTGACAAATGTGATCTGAAACAATGCATGATTTGAAATCGTGTTTCCAAACTGTGGTAATTAATCACCGAAGTCATATTTAGAAGACATAATCTATTGCTAACTAAATATTTCCTTCAACTGACATATATGTATTTACGTGTTATAATGCCTAGATTTGGTTTTGGTGTAAGGCGCTAGTCAAGTATAGCAGATTCTATGAGGCCTCTCCACCTTAAAAAAAAAAAATATGATCAAATTGCCGATTCCGTTTTACACTGACAGTATTTTTTGTTAGCTGTATCTTATAAAGAAGATAGTACAATGTTTCACTACAAATTTTTAAATGCTTTGAGTTCAAATGGCTTTCGCGAACGCCTGGTATCATCACTTTTTGATATTGATTCACAAACGCATGCTCAAAATATTGCCGGAATCGTACAATCGACTCTGCTTTCAGTTGCTTTCTCATGAATATGGAAATGGCTTTGCCGCTCATTTTCATAAATATGTTTTACAAGATAGTCTCTGCTAAAGGTATACAAAAAGAGAACATGCTTGTCATCAAAATAAACATATGCATGAAAATATGATGTCCCATCTGCGAAGAGAAAATGTCAAAATCATTCAATCTTCAAAGGGAAGTGCATTTCTAAGAAACAGTTGCCAATATTCTGTATACACGCAGAATCCTTATGGAACGGATGGGAAATATAAACCTTGAGCACGTGGTGTAATCAATACTCGACCATTGATTGGTGTCTACTGGTAATTCATTATGTTGAGACCTCTCTGCTGTACCCGGTCACATGTGGCTAATTCACATTTGAATTGGACACACGATATTGCACATATAAACACATAATTTCTTCAGATTAGCCAGCTTCAGATCACTGATAACATAATTTCCTTCTCCAGTCACTCGCTCCTCACTTTCCCACCGACACTACCATGCAGTGAACACTGTGTACTAAATTGATTTGGCAATTCGATACATATTTGTGTAAAGTTAATCAGCATACAAGTCAATCAGTCAACAGGGTTCCTATCATAACATACGTTCCCGTAGATAGTTTTGATGCGATCAATTAAATGCAATTGCAGAAATAACACATCAATCAGCAAATGTTGCTTCAGCTTTTCTTAATATACACAAATTAATACAACTGTTTATGTTTACTTTATAGGTGCAACTGAATTGAGATAAAATGTTATATATAGTGAAATCTTTAGCAATAAAGTCAGGAGAATGGATGTGTTTTAGCTTGAAGTGTATGAAGGTATGCTATAATATAAAATATATATGCATGGCATGTCTCATCACACTTGGTACATCTGTTTCTTAGATGTAACATATGTTTTGCCACATCGTCAACAATGGTCACAGCTAAGTGAAGATGATGCCTTCAACAAGTTCCGAATCGCTAATGGTTACTTGTTATTCCTAACGTCATGAACATCCGAACACCATTGTAGTGCTTCACATCTTACCAACATGCCATGCCGGCCACCCCCCTGCGCCTGTCAGTTCCTCAAACAATGATGCCAGAACAATTTCCAACATTGCCGAATATTGTTTATACATACTTCCGAGAAGTTTATTCTTTAAAAAATGTATAAAAACATTCAAAGATTACTGTTGTACCAATTTAAGACACGATTTTCTTATTGTTGGCATGAAAATCTGAACTCTAATCTGAATCAATGCATTCATTTAAAAAATAGACAGCGTGTTTCATTTCAGTTTTGGCTAGACATCCCCTGAAGTTTATGCTATTCGAGCAAGGATATTTCCTTTATCCAATTTTCGAACTTTTTATTTCGTTTTAACCTGCCTAGACACATCTTAATTCCTTTGTTGCTATAAATCATATAATATGTATTATACATCCAGACCTCGCGGTGTTTGAAAGTAAGATTCGTAAAGCTTCTTCAGTTTTTGGACTTCGACAAAGTCAAATGAACAACGACAACTTCGATTTTAAATATGTCAACACATCTCACTTTTGTCATGGTTCCAGACACCCTCCTGAAGTCCCTGGACAATCTGCACTTCGGCGGGTTCGGGGAAGATACATATTTATGGGCGGACAGGCAATGGCAAACGCCATGACACAAGATCAACTGCACCTGCCGTCATGGTGAGTAAATAACTATGTTTTGAAATAACTTTCCAGATAAAAACGATCAAAATTATACTGTGTGTTATTTATTCATGAAATTTTACAGTTTGGGGATGAGTTAATTCCCTGTGGCATTAAACCGATTGTTGAGTAATAACTGTTTATTATTGTTGAATCAAACTTATAATAAGTGGAAAACGAAGTAATTGTTTGCTAAAATGTGAATATAGTTACTTTGATCAGAGTGTTTTGAAACGGGTTGAACTTTACCGATTATCCTTTATACCTTCACTTATGAAATTAATATACTTTTAGTTTCACAAATTAGAGTGTTATATATAGTATGGGAGCAAGCTGAGGATAGGTCTTATATGATTTGTTTGAACCAATGAGCATACTTCTCGAACACATAATACACTTTATTCTGAAGAACAGCATTTCAATCAATTACAGTAAAATACAGGGTTAAATGTTTCGTTTGAATAAGAAATACATTGATGTCGAACTATCGAAAGAGAAATAGAACAGAACTATCAAAGCAATCGAAGATCGAAATTTGCACCGTGAAACGCTTTTTTGTGATTTATAAAACGCTGCTTAGATCAATTGTATTGATTTGTCTTAATCCTGTGTGATAAACCTCAGCCTTTCGGAAATACAGCCTTGTTTCAAAGTCAGGAGAACATCTACCTTTATGACCTGCCAGTCAAAAGACGTATATACCTTTGTTTGATGGTGGCTTAATTGAAACTAACAGGAAATAGCTTTTCGATGGTGATGAATTTCATATGGTTATCATAGTTGTGTTTTGGGCCTTATGTTTGAATGTTTCGGGGACTGTTTTCAGCCTAGGAACGTTTTTTAAAAAAATGCAATTTTTTGGTAAAATCATATTAATTGGCCAAGACACTTGATGGCCATCACATCAATCCACTTGATTAGTCCATACCTTGATAACCTGACACGATGATAACTAAGCTCTGATCAACTTCACCCGATAATCCTCAGCTTGTGATTGTAGCTTCCTGGGATTCTGGATCAGAGTAGCCCCAAAGCACACAATAAGCTGACTACAATGGGATCGGTTTGTCAGGTTCCTGTGATTCTGGATCAAGGTAGGCCCAAAGCCCACAATGTGCCGACTACAATGGGATCGGTTTGTCAGGTTCCTGTGATTCTGGATCAGAGTAGGCCCAAAGATCACAATGAGCCGACTACAATGGGATCGGTTTGTCAGGTTCCTGTGATTCTGGTTCAAGGTAGGCCCAAAGATCACAATGTGCCGACTACAATGGGATCGGTTTGTCAGGTTCCTGTGATTCTGGATCAGAGTAGGCCCAAAGATCACAATGTGCCGACTACAATGGGATCGGTTTGTCAGGTTCCTGTGATTCTGGATCAGAGTAGGCCCAAAGCCCACAATGTGCCGACTACAATGGGATCGGTTTGTCAGGTTCCTGTGATTCTGGATCAGAGTAGGTCCGAAGCCCACAATGTGCCGACTACAATGGGATCGGTTTGTCAGGTTCCTGTGATTCTGGATCAGAGTAGGTCCGAAGCCCACAATGTGCCGACTACAGGGGGGATCATGTAGTCAGGTTGATGGCTTTTCATCGTATCCTAAATACGAGGGCAGTTTCTCAGTATTAATTAATTACATGCCACCATGATATAGCTGGAATATACTTGACTGCGGCGTTACACAACATTAACACAACTGGTTCGGGCACATTTGTTTAACACAAAATCTATTTCTCATGAACTACTAATTAACATGGACACTTATCAGGTGTAGTCATAAATGTTGCTTTCTTGCTCAGTGTCGGAAGTACATCTGTTGAGCAAAGTCGCTAAAGCTTGGTGTTGCCATCTGAAGCCACGTGATGAACCCTTTTCTGATGAACCTTGCTTTACCTGTATGAGTACCGTTCACAAACTTTAATTCTCCAACACACCATCTCGCATTTGGACAACGCCTGCCCACAAACGCAGCCTTATCTCACATCATAAGAGTCATTCAAACAGAAACCAATGACGTTTATCTAGATTTACCTACCGCTTAAGTGAGTGAGTGAGTGGGTATGGTTTTACGCCGCTTTTAGCATTATTCCAGCAATAACACCAGACTCCATGTCGGGAATCGAACCCGGGTCTTCGGCGTGACGAGTGAACGCTTTAACCACTAGGCTACCCGACCGCCCCCTACCACAAACTTGACACATCTACAGTACGATATCCTTACTTGTGAAAACATATACCCAAGCAACTTGGCTTAACACGTTACTTGAACAAAACTACGAATGGTATTATCAAACAAATATATAAAACATATATAGACATTCAAATACGTGGAAAAAATACTTTCGTCCGAAAACATACGATCATTTTATGGTTTTGTGTTTATTTCTTTGTGTAATAAGGGTTGAAGACATTGTAGTGCTTCAAGACGTTCGCATCGAAGGAAATGGTATTAATTAGTAACGTCTCAAGTTCGGGCCCATATAACTCCTCAGACGAACATCACACCTGTGACCAGCCTTAAACCTAACTGTATGTAGAACGCCCTTGCAACAGTGTGTCTGGATCTTGCGTTATATGTTACACTAATAAAGAAGTAAGACATGTTTTCCTTTTTGTGTCAGGAGTGCAGTTAATTTAAACAATATGATGAAAGACGGACTTTACAGTAGAAGCATATATTCTGCTGTTGCTACGAATACCAATGAATAAGAAAACGGAATATTATTGTCCTGAAAGCAACAAAGATAGACAGCCAATGCATATAATGTGTAGGCGCTTTTAAAAACGAGTCGTCAGTCATAAAATATTTGAAGATTTCCTGGGAGAATTATAAGATGTACTTGAATATATATATATATATATATATATATATATATATATATATATATATATATATATATATATATATATATATATATGAATATGTAGAACATACAGTGGGCGTGTTAATGCTTTACGAAATCTCACAGTACTAAATATATCTTTGTTTGGAATGAAAATATATATAGAAGATTATTCCTTGTAAGAAAGGTGTCTAATTGAGGATGAAGCAAATGCATGTTTTTTGTCACAGGTAGACGCATATATACGTCATGTAAACGCAGTTGATGTATTGACACGAGGATTCGAGGACCTCAGACAACCACTGGGTATTTTGAAACATGGACAGCACCCGCGATATTAGAGATTTCAGATGAGGAAAAAATCCCAGTACACTTTTCTTGAGGGCTATTTCAACTTTAAAGAGTTTTATATTGGAATCGATAACTGGAAATATTGCAATTCGAACCTGTCCCGACTTAACAGATCCCCGGTTGAGCCTAATTCCAACTTCGCCCAGAGACTGGCAACATTTTACAACTCCAATCTCCATTACCATATTGCCTTTTTCATGTCCACTTTTATTGGAGTCAATACACAAATCTATATATTTCTTTCAGCATCCATCACGCGATTAAACTATACAAGTAATAAATTTCCTGTATGATGGATGAAAGTTGATACTGACATTGATTTTTGTGATCCGCAATTTTGATAATAACAGTAACAATTCCACTTATAGTATCCGCCCATTTAGCCATACATATATATATGTATACCCTTACGTGAGTCTATATGCCTTCGATGTTAGTGTATATCTTCGTGATTGATTTGTTTAAGAGATAAAGTAAATAAATCCATGAAGTCCGAGTAATTGAAGATATACATATAATCATAAGGAGGTGGACATGTGGGTTCTGCGTCAATAAGATCAAAGGCGGTAGTGGAGGAGAATTTACAAACGTGTAGACTCCTGTTAATATTTGGCTGCCACAAGCACATCAACTGCTGTGTGTGTGTATGTACGTATGTTTTGTTTAGCGCTGCACTCCAGCTATATGACGGCGGCCTGTAAATAATCGACTCTGGACCAGACAATCCTGATTGAGATTACGGTCCACCCTGTTGGGGAGAGTTATCACGCCATCATCCACGTCAATGAGGCTGACCACCTGATCCATTAGGGGGGGATCTGGGAGAGAATAGGTCTTCATCAACCCATGCTTGCCGCAAAAGGAGACTATGCTTGTCGTAAGAGGCGACTTACGGGATCGGGTTGTCAGGCTCGCTGACTTGGTTAATGCATGTCATCTTAAATCTGGCAGTGCAATAAGCTATTTATGCAAGTATAATAGTTTACTAGTTAATGATGAATCAGACTGGAAACTAGAATTAATATTCCGAACGTTTTAATACCTCATCAACATTAACATGCTCCCGAAAAAAACAAGTTTTGTCTATTTTGTTTTGTTGTATAATATTTATGAATTATATCAGTATATTATACAATATGTCATTTCTTTTCGGAGATACACCTACTGTGTTTAGAAATATTAGGTAGTCTAACTACACATTAGATACCTCTTGACCCGTGAAGATCCGGGTTAGAATAGGTATTCAGCAACCCATGCTTGCCGTACGAGGCGACTATGCTTGTCGGAAGAGGCGGTCTGTATTCAATCGAATCTGGACCAGACAATCCAGTAATTGACATCACGAGCACCGATTGGGATACGATACATGCATCCTCCTCAGGACAAGCATGAGTTACTGAAGACCAATTCTACCCCGGATCTTCACGGGGACCTTTTGTTTCAATTTGGAACCGATACGTTGCTATACGTTGCTTTATTGTGAATGAACATATGTGTAATAATCATCTGCTCAACTATGGACACATAAAAGCTTCTCTTACAAAATCAAGACATTTTAGGGCCGACTTCCAATTAGAGTGTGAATGAGTGAGTCTGGTTTTAACACATCTGACAATATTCCAGCAATATCACGGCGGGGGGACACCAGAACTGGGCTCACACATTGTACCCATGTTAGGAATCTAACCAGTGCCTTCGGTGAAACGAGTGAAGGCTTTAAACACTAAGCGACCCCACTTTCGATTAAACACATTTAACACACCATCCTGACGCTATTGGAACAAGGGTTCAGTACATCACATGACTGAACTTCCAATGGGAAACTAATTCGGCGTGATAACAACATGTTTACAGAAACAGGTGGCGCAATAATAACAAATAATCATCATAATAATATATAATCATAGTTTATGAAAACGTCCTGATAACAAAAAATGTCATACACGTAATAATGGAAGAACATGATTGCGATTGATTAAACATCGCTTTGAACAATATTTCAGTTATTTCACGGCGTGACATCGCCATAGAGATGCAGTACGTTCACTGACATGAAAGCCACGAAAATCTTTGCTTTAAATTCACGTGCCATTCTTTCACCCCTGTATCAGGAAACATGTCGCATTTTTACATCGCGTTTTAAAGTAAACAGGTCCTTGTGTATATGCCTCGGTAATCACTTCACGCCTTCAGGGAGTGACGCCTGGAAAGCTTCTACATGTATGTGTAAATTGCTAATACTCCTACAACAGTTGGCTACGAATATAATATACTCAACAACAAAAGTTCCTGTGACACCAATATTTTAGTCTATTTTTCAAACAAGTAATGTTTAGTTTTCAATATTTTAGTACATGTATGGAATCAAGTCACAAAAACGCAACTGCTACAGAAAAGCATGCATTCCATGCAAAAGTTGATTTTCATGCAAGCCCCATGCATTCACTATCCAAGAATGGGTATAAAAACATGTGCATTTACGGGATTCCATATGCATTGTTTAGCATCGTGCTGACAACAACCACTCAGAAAAACAACAATATTACGCAATTATTCAACATTATGAAATGCCACGCCTGTCCGAAAATGGGCGTCTGTGAGCCATTCGTATGCTTGAAGCCGGATCATGTCAGCGTGATGTTGCAAGACAATTTAACTTCCACAGAAACACCATTTGGTGTTTATGGCAACGTTGGCAACAGACGAATGCAGTCAGAGACCATCCTCGGAGTGGCAGGCCACGCGTAAACAATAATCGACAAGACAACTGGATTCGAACAACACACCTACGAAATTGATTCCAGCCAGCAACAGTGACTGCAAGAAGCATCCCTGGCCTTCGACGAATATCTTCACAAACCGTACGTCGTCGCCTCAGGTGTGCAGGGATTGTCGCCAGAAGACCCGCCAGACGTCCCATTTTGACAGGAAACCACCATCAAGCACATCAGCAGTGGTGCAGACAGCGTCTACGCTGGACGGCCATGCAGTGGGGAGAAGTTCTATTCACTGACGAGTCTCGTTTTCACCTCAGTCACAGCGATGGACGAATTCGAGTGTACCGACGTCGAGGTGAACGTTACGTCAATCATTGTGTCATGGAAGAAGATCGGTTCGGGGTCGGCAGCGTTATGGTATGCAAGACAGAGGACCCGTTTCATAGTGGTAGAGGGAAATCTAAATGAACAGCGCTACCGCGACGAGATCATCGGCCCTGTTGTTCTACCGTTTTGGCGTCGTCATGGCCCAGGCATTACCTTTCAACATGACAACGCCCGGACTCATATTGCTCGACTTGTTCAGGACTTTCTTCAACAGAACAACGTGAATGTCATCCCCTGACCGGCTCGCTCCCCTGATCTCTCACCAATCGAGCACATGTGGGATGAGATGGATCGGCGCCTTCGACGTCAACCACGTGTTCCACAGATACTCCAGGAACTTCGAAACATACTCCAGCAGATATGGACAGATATCCCACAGGACTTTATGCGACACCTGGTCCATTCCATGAGACGAAGATGTGTTGATTGCATCGCAACCAGAGGTGGACACACACGCTATTGATTTGTAAATTGACATTTTGGCATATTCATGTTTTTTTTAATGAAATCACGCATTTTCTGATGTCAGTATGGCAAATTAAACCATTTGAACACTTACAGGAGTCTTTTATCTGTTGCAAACAGAAATTGTTTCAGATTTGGTAAAAAACAGAACTTTGCATGAAATCTTTTTCAATGTCACGGGAACTTTTGTTGTTCAGTATTGTTAAGTGTAAGTGCTCATTACAGTCCTCGGTAATTGGAGAACTCATATTTGGTGAGCTAAAGTAATCATGTTGATACCTTTCCATTCGAGTTTTATAACGCTTTTAGCAGTGTTCCAGTAATACCACGGCGGGGGACACCAGAAATGGGCTTCATACACTGTACCCGTGTGATGAATAGAACACAGCCTTCGGCGTAACGAGCGAATGCTTTAACCACTAGGCTACCCCACCGCCTTTCAGTTTGAAAGCCAATGGCCAGCGTTTTGAGAAAGTTTGAGACAGTTGGTGACTGCATATGAACACGTTCGTTTCAAGTCCTTGCAATATCTTTGAAGAGTTTATGAGATCAGAAGACTCAGTTGCTCTGATGGATACATTTCTCAATTAGATCCTGAAAAGTCAGTACTCTTTGAGTACTTTTTTAGGTCTACCTACAATGTCTGAAGCAGTCTTCAAGGTGTTTATATGTACTTACAATCTCAAGGCGTGAATAGGGTTTGTCATAAGACTATTTATTTACGTAATGTGTTACAATGCACGAACCCAGTCTTGTTAAACCTGTCCTTGTCGCAGGCCCAGTGTCATTTGTTTTAGTTAAACCTAAGATACGCCGTGCACAGTTGACGTAATAATTAACTATTGATTTACAAGTCACATATCCGAATAATCGACTCATTTGTGTAAGTTCAAGTCTGACATTATGCATTGTTATAGACATCTTGGCCGACAGGTTGACACACCTTATCGCTCGGGGGATACTCAAAGCAAGGGGCGCCCTAACTAGTCCTTAAAAAAATGTGCAATTTCTCACATAGACTGTAACGAATTCCAGTAAGCTCCCAAGAGATCTATTATAGAGATACAAATGCTTGGAATAGCGATACGACCATTAATCACCTGCAGGAGGCGCAAGAAACATGATTAAACATTTGAAAAAAACATCCACTCGTCGATCGTAAATATGAAACAATGCATCATTTATGTTGGATACTTGACAAATTGAGGATGTCAGTAATATATACAATTAGAAGTACACGATTGAACGGTTCGTTTTGTTGACTACCTTATTTAGTACTGAAGCGCACTGTAACCCAAAACACAATTTTAACTGGGTTCGTATGAGCAATGACCCATCCAAAGAGCTCCTAAATAAGGGAATTTCTACGCAGACTTATTGCAAACGTAGCAATGACAAGCAGCATGACTTAAGAGGAGTTGACATCCTTTCTTGGCTTTTCCACGCCATGTATACATTGTTTATACAGGTTTTAAGATATATACTCTCGTGATGGACAGTCTTAAAATTGCACAACTCACATGGAAAATATCGGTCACTTTAGACCTGATATGTTTATCACCAGCAATAAAGCATAAATCATGTTTACGCCGTATCAGCAGTTTGACAACCATTAGCGTCGTTCGTGGTTCGAAGCCTCTCCCAATGTGAATGTCAATATTTGTCTGAAGATCTAAAATGCCGAACATTAACCCACGTGTGTGGGAGTGACTCCACTCCAAGCACAATGCGCTGACCCAGATGTTTCATCAGGATCCATTAGTCCACCTCGTCATGTCATGCCCCTGCTGTCGTTAAAGTGTCACTTCTCCATACAGCTGGGGTAGTAGGGCATTTCCACAACTTCTAGAAACAAGAATAGCACACAGTTGGAAGGACAAATGGAAATGATGGGGTCTTTTATTCATTGCAGACATTCTGGAATTTACTCTTCATACAAAGTGTAATTCGGTGTCAGTTTTTTATATAATGTGTGAGTAACAAATAGGATAACACTTATTTGGTAAAGTACAAATTCTAGTACTTTTCTGTGTTGTTTCCCTCCCGGGAGTCGAACCCGCATTCTCGGAGTCAAACACCTAGTCGCCAACACAGTCAGAGATCTACTGAGAAAGTGTTATCCCATATATATAGAATACTAAACGAGCTCCCGTGTAATACCAATTTTATGAAACGAGTGAATAGTTCTGGTATCTGACGAGCGAAAGGTTTTACACGGGAGCGAGTTTAGTATTTTATTTATTACTGGCCATTTATAACGTTTTTAGAATTATACTGTTGGAGTGTGAATAGGCTGACACCTACACGATCCACGGCATAATCCAACTGAGTTTAACACAGTAATACTTCAAACACGTCAAAAGTTGAAACGTATGAATTTAATACCAGACAACGGTCCACCTTTAGAATTCAGGCGTCCGTTCCACAAAATTATCGTAGCGTTAAGGTTATCGCAACTCACATACTTTAACCCATACCTAACGAGTGTCGTTGCGCTACCGTACGATCGCCATGTGGAACGGGGCCTTGCACCTAAGAGTTTACAATCACGTCACAATACCCGATGACGTAATTTGTGGAATTTTGTTGCAAGATCCTTCGTCAGCCTAGCAACAAGTTCGCTGGGGTCATCGAGTGTGCATAAGCTCTTCTCTGTGATCTATCATCTCCACACGCAATGTCGGTGAATAAGCCAAGGGATGTTGAGTGTTTTCAAAATTTGTTCGTGAAACGTGTTCCGAGAGTACATAAGCACGCGTTTTGGTATTACACACTGTGTTATACAGCTGTATGTTTATTAAACGGGTGATCTCTTGACGGGCAAGTAATAAGGACAGATAGACAGACACATTTATTTGTGTAACATTTGTTACATTTGCCCACTTTCTATAAGGGCATTGTGTATTCATAGCTTTAGGCCTTTGGAGCCGTGCCAATTTACACTTGTCAGAGATGGACACAAAATACATGATATGGACTGCCTGTTGTCGGACTTTTTGTGGCAGCCTCTGTGGCCGAGTGGGTTAGATCGCTGACTTTCAGTACTGGCGATTAAGTGCCTCACTCTGAAAGTGCGGGTTCGAATTCCGGATGGGACTCAACGCAAATTGTTGTTCCAAATATAACATTTTGTTACACTTGATTGGTTGGTTGGTTTGTTGTTTAACGCCGCAATATTCCAGCTATATGACGGCGGTCTGTAAATAATCGAGTCTGGACCAGACAATCCAGTGATTAATATCACGAGCATCGATCCATGCAATTGGGATCGATGACATTCATCAACCAAGTCAGCAAGCCTGACCACCCAATCCGGTTAGTCGCCTCTTACGACAAACATAGTCATCTTTTACGGCAAGCATGGGTTGCTGAAGACCTATTCTACCCCGGAATCTTCACGGGTCTTGTTACACTTGACCACTTTCTAAAACGGCATTGTGTATTCACAGACGTAAGTAAGTAAATGTTGCTTAACCAGAAGTTAAAAAACTGGTAGTCGGCGCTTATCATAATGACCGCCTTCGTCATATAACATAACATCTGACAAAACAGCGGAAGGATGGTGGTTCGATCCATAGACGGGTCATCCCAAAATACGTTCAAAGATGGTACTTACTGTTACCATTATGGGGATGACAAGGACTGGGCGGCTCAAAGGCTGAGTGGGGTCTATTTTAAAATACGGCATGGTCTCTCAGTGGGCGAGCACGATAAAATCAGCATAAATCCGCACTAGTACAAGCACATATGCACGCACGCACAAACATACACACACCCGCGCACGCACGCACACACAATCACACGTGTATGATATAGACATCTGCTATGTCTCATCTGCTATGTACATGTAGCATATGTATAATATAGACAGTCTCATCTACTATTTTCATGTGGCATATGTATGATATAGACAGTCTCATCTACTATGTTCATGTGGCATATGTATGATATAGACAGTCTCATCTACTATGTTCATGTGGCATATGTATGATATAGACACTCTCATCTGCTATGTTCATGTAGCATATGTATGATATAGACAGTCTCATCTACTATGTACATGTAGCATATGTATAATATAGACAGTCTCATCTACTATGTTCATGTAGCATATGTATTATATAGAAACTCTCATCTACTATGTTCATGTAGCGTATGTATGATATAGACACTCTCATCTACTATGTACATGTAGCATATGTATACTATAGACAGTCTCATCTACTATGTTCATGTAGCATATGTCTTATATAAGAACTCTCATCTACTATGTACATGTAGCATATGTATAATATAGACAGTCTCATCTACTATGTTCATGTAGCATATGTATGATATAGACAGTCTCATCTGCTATGTTCATGTAGCATATGTATGATATAGACACTCTCATCTACTATGTTCATGTAGCATATGTATAATATAGACACTCTCATCTGCTATGTTCATGTAGCATATGTATGATATAGACACACATCTACTATGTTCCTGTAGCATATGTATGATATAGACACTCTCATCTACTATGTACATGTAGCATATGTATGATATAGACAGTCTCATCTACTATGTTCATGTAGCATATGTATGATATAGAGAGTCTCATCTACTATGTACATGTAGCATATGTATGATATAGACACTCTCATCTGCTATGTTCATGTAGCATATGTATGATATAGACACACATCTACTATGTTCCTGTAGCATATGTATGATATAGACACTCTCATCTGCTATGTTCATGTAGCATATGTATGATATAGACAGTCTCATCTGCTATGTACATGTAGCATATGTATGATATAGACGCTCTCATCTGCTATGTTCATGTAGCATATGTATGATATAGACACACATCTACTATGTTCCTGTAGCATATGTATGATATAGACACTCTCATCTGCTATGTTCATGTAGCATATGTATGATATAGACACTCTCATCTGCTATGTTCATGTAGCATATGTATGATATAGACAGTCTCATCTACTATGTACATGTAGCATATGTATGATATAGACAGTCTCATCTGCTATGTACATGTAGCATATGTATGATATAGACAGTCTCATCTACTATGTTCATGTAGCATATGTATAATATAGACAGTCTCATCTGCTATGTTCATGTAGCATATGTATGATATAGACAGTCTCATCTACTATGTTCATGTAGCATATGTATGATATAGAGAGTCTGATCTACTATGTACATGTGGCATATGTATGATATAGACAGTCTCATCTACTATGTTTATGTAGCATATGTATGATATAGACAGTCTCATCTGCTATGTTCATGTAGCATATGTATGATATAGACAGTCTCATCTGCTATGTACATGTAGCATATGTATGATATAGACGCTCTCATCTGCTATGTTCATGTAGCATATATATGATATAGACAGTCTCATCTACTATGTACATGTAGCATATGTATGATATAGACAGTCTCATCTGCTATGTACATGTAGCATATGTATGATATAGACAGTCTCATCTACTATGTACATGTAGCATATGTATGATATAGACACTCTCATCTACTATGTACATGTAGCATATGTATGATATAGACACTCTCATCTACTATGTACATGTAGCATATGTATGATATAGACAGTCTCATCTACTATGTTCATGTAGCATATGTATGATATAGAGAGTCTGATCTACTATGTACATGTGGCATATGTATGATATAGACAGTCTCATCTACTATGTACATGTGGCATATGTATGATATAGACACTCTCATCTGTTATGTTCATGTAGGATATGTATGATATAGACAGTCTCATCTGCTATGTTCATGTAGCATATGTATGGTATAGACATTCTCATCTACTATGGTCCTATAGCATATGTATGATATAGACACTCTCATCTGCTATGTTCATGTGGCATATGTATGATATAGACAGTCTCATCTGCTATTTTCATGTAGCATATGTTTAATATAGACAGTCTCATCTACTATGTTCATGTAGCATATGTATGATATAGACTCTCTCATCTGCTATGTTCATGTAGCATATGTTTAATATAGACAGTCTCATCTACTATGTTCATGTGGCATATGTATGATATAGACAGTCTCATCTGCTATGTTCATGTAGCATATGTATGATATAGACAGTCTCATCTGCTATCTTCATGTATGATATAGACAGTCTCATCTACTATGTGCATGTAGCATATGTATGAAATAGACACTCTCATCTGCTATGTTCATGAAGCATATGTTTGCTTAACAGTCTCATCTACATGTCATATATCTGTGAAATGGACATGGAGGTTCAACGTTACACATATGATGTTTACGTTGATATGAACAAGCATTAGGGTTTCATGTACAATGTTCATGTGACATATCTGTGATATAGACATGAAGTGCTTTAATGGTGAGAATCATTTATTTTGTCCACATTCAAGCTGTTCCGCCCCAGACCAAGCTAATTAGCTATCTCAAAAACGATATTCAATCGTGGGTTTGATGAATACCACTGTCTCCTCGTCTCCCTGTATAGTTATGTAACATAATAATGTATCTTTTGTCACTGCTAAGTTCATAACGCGAAATACTCCTAAATCAAACAGTCCATCTGTTACTATTTACCCGCTGGTAATCCTTTTAACCAAACCGTCAGTCGAAGTGTCGGTTTCTCTGTCATCTGATTATGAATTGAAATTTTAAATATTGTTTTCGAGTTCTACATGTAAGTGTATGGGCTGCTCCATTTTTGCCATGTTTTAGATATTGACCTTGATTTTACCATGCCCTTAAAGATGTCCCAAATGCGTGCTGTCTCTAGACCAGCTTTTCTCTGCAATTGCGGGAACTAAAGCTGACAATAGCCATGTATACTCCACTCACACTGGCACATTAGATTGTTAGTACAGATGAGAACTAACTATTTCTCGTAATAATGAATCGAGAACGCCCTTTCCGAAAACGACAAGCTTTTAAGAAAGCTGAAACCGTAATTGATAATTGCCTTCAGTAGATTCATGTTTGATCAAGCAACATGATTGGATTCAAACTTATTTGATTGCCTTTTGGCAGGAATTGCTGTACTCAGTGTGACATTTATATTGGTAACTATTACATGGTAGAAGTGGGATTTTCATTAAAAAAATATGATTTTGTTTATAATATAAAAAGAGCTGCCAAAATTCTTTAGTAAGCATATTGCATTCTATCACTAGTGAAACAACTGACACTCGACACATGAACAGCATTCAAACTCAACAATTACACCTTTCTGAGACACATATATTTGAAGATTTGTCACAATTTTTGGGGTTTTCTGGTGTGAAAGGCATCAAATTTGTGTCATATTTTGAAAGAATAAAGTTAAAATAAGTTAAAGCATTCACACTATCTGAAACTATATTGGAAATATATTGCTACACCATTTGATCATTGTTGTACGTGAAGAAACACTGTATGTTCGTCCGTAATCATATGCATAGCATATATGAATATATCGATGATGACGGTGACCTTTCTTTATTGGCATAAAAAAAACCGGACCAGGTGAGATGCACCCCCCTGGCTTATTGTAATGCTGTCATGTTTTAGGGCCCGATTCTGACCAAAACAAGTCCCAGCGATCTCTCGCAGAGGAATTTAACCGATCAGTCTCAAATTGTCTATAGATTTCGTCAATGTTTTGGTTGAGACATCTGAGGAAACCAGCTTGCCTAAAAATACGTGTAGACTCCGTGTCGACATATATGATCGAAAATGATCTTGGCGAATGAATTACTTCGCACCAATAAAAACGATATCGCAATTTAAACACGTAGCTGTCAAGATGATCATTGTGTTAGGAACTGCGAGAAAGAACTGCATTTTATGTAAGGCGGTAAGTGGAAAAGAGAGAAAGACGAAATGTTACAGATGAATATCCGAGACAAATGTCTTCATAAATATGTTCCAAGATGTTGAATCGGTTTGACAGGTCTCTGCCGTGACTATTGTCATTTACAAATCGTTCAGTCGTATTCTCCAGGCACCCTCTTGGGGGAATGCCTTCGAGTTGTCCATGATAACTAGAATAACTCCAATATGTCGCTGTCGTGTAGGCAGACATTTCATCAAGGTTCCCGGTACACTGTAAACCTATGTAATCTCCAGTGGTTCAAGCCATTGTCCATCTGATATGGATTCTAGAGTGTTTGTAAGAAAGTAATGACAAACATTCACGTGTTCAATTTACCCTCGTTGTGCCTCTGGGGAGTATATTCAATCTACCGATCAACATATGTTTCTAATTCGGCACACACCTTGTCATTATTTGGGTGTGCAGGATTTGTGAAAATCACTTCTCCTAGTTCAGTTTCCGATTTACCACACGCCCAGGGTGGAATAGAATGAATATCCCCCTCCTCTGAAGTGTCCTTTATTTACTTGTAACATTGGCTTAATCATACATATATTTATTTCCCTTCAGTAAACTTGTTATATTTTATATTAACAAAACAAAACAACAGTTCTGTTATATTTCTTCTCTGTCATTGTCATTTTGAAGAATGCCCAAAGGCCCAAGAAAAGATAACACAAGTACTAAACCTACATTAAGATGCAAGTTCTTTCGAAAAGAGGGATTGTGTTGAAACTTCTAAAGAAGGTTTTTTTCGAATCAATGAGTTCACATTTAACAAAGACTTAATAAATGTATATCGTATTCACCTATTTTTTTATTCAGCATTCAATGAACACCACCCCCAGAGAGACATTGTTCCAAGATCTACATTTTCTGTTCCTCCGTCAGGATTCGGAGGAAGAATGAAATCTTATGGCTTTCTCTTTGAATTGAAGAATGAGTCATTTCCATGCCGCTATCATTTTCTGAGGTGAAGACAATGCCATTCGAACCATTACATTCCCACTACATTGTGGCGTTAGCGGCAGCTTGCATCAACACATCTATTTGGCCATCTTTCAGTACATGGAGTCGGGAAGGTTCCACTTGAACCAAATCCCGCAGCTTCTTATTGACATTTATCTGCAAGCCCCCTGTGATGTTATTAGTCCATCAATTATCGCCCTTTCGTAAAGTGAGGGTGCATCTGCATTAGGTCCAATAAAGAAGCAATATGACACAGCTATAGCATGCACCACTGCGAGATGGTCGTTCAGGCGTAGCTTATCAGTGTTCCAACCAGTACGTTTGAAGAATCGCTACACAGTTCATCACCGATTTGCATGAATTGACGCAATTACCAGGAAATTCTAATTCCTTAGCCATCTTGTCATGTACACATCCTGACTCGCTGATTTATAAGACACCGTTTAACAAATTTAATGACTGCAACTGTGTGTCTGCATTGGCTTCAGCATAGCAATTCCTGTCTGTCGATACGCAGTGGCATAAATAGCGGCTTCCTTATCAATTTTAGCACTAACGCGCTTGATTAATTCAGTCTATCGGTGTTTCAGGGACTAAGCCTTTCTTGTGGAGGAGCAACACGAGGTCCAACAGCCGGTTCGGACTGATAAAACGACCTCGCTGAAAACTCTTTGAGTAAAATTACACTCTCGACGTTTGTGCGAAGGAAAAAACTATATTGATCGGAAGGGTCACTCCATCTTCTTCCGGATATATTCCTTGTTTTCCTTAGTTGTTAAACCAATAACATGCAGGAGCCAATTCAGAAGTGACGCCAGGCAACACTGAAGGATGATTCGCTGGCTTAACAACTTCTATCTCTTTATTAGAAAAATCTTCAACTACTTTCAAGGCGTTTCTGTCCTACCGTATTGGTTATATCTCAACAGAACGTGCATGAGTAGAAAGTCCCACTGCTGAATAAAAACAACCATAATTCAAAAGATTGGATAAGAGAGGGTTCAGGCTATGATGTATTATTTTGGATGCATAAGGTGTTAATGAATAGGTGTAATGTAACATGCTGTCAATGTCCTTTGCTAGAACGATTTACATTCTGTTGATAATTGTTAAAAGTAGAGTAATTTAGAACACAAGCCTCTAATGACTTATGAAGAAGTATTTAACACCAAACTAAAACCCGTTTCATATGTGGTCGTATCAATCTGTGGTTTGAATAAAAGCATCATGATGATAGAGGAGTAAAGACAAACTTTACAATTGAAACTTTCCATCACATGTCAACACTTTATTATATCAGTAATATCTAGGGAAATTACCACACTTAAAGGTGTCACACCAATACCTCACAGATCCATTGTATGTGATAAAGTAAGCGCACAGCAATTGAACTGCAACGCTGTATTGAAGGAAACACCATTCCCTTAAACATGTTTTCTAGTCTCCAGATCAGGGGTCAGGAATTCGATGAGGCTCAAATACAATGTCACCACATTGGTACACACGTTTCCGCACGTTCCCCTGTTTGTGTCCTTTGAGCAACAAACCGAAGTCAGTTTGAACTGAAACCATTGGTTATGCAAAGAAGGGTGAAGACGGGTGAGTTGATTTCAGTTGTTGTGGGGAGAGGTGACGTAAAATAGGGTCTATTGTCGTGTCCGAGTATTGGGTGAGTACATGCATGTGTGTGTGTGTGTGTGTGTGTGTGTGTGTGTGTGTGTGTGTGTGTGTTTCTTTATTGCCCAAACCTGCTCTTCAATGGACATGTATCTAATGTTCTAACAGTATCGTTTATGTCCCACATATAATATGTGCAGCAATTTGAGAACATGCATGTGTGTGTGTGTGTGTGTGTGTGTGTGTGTGTGTGTGTGTGTGTGTGTGTGTGTGTGTGTGTGTGTGTGTGTGTGTGTGTGTGTGTACTGGGTGTGTATCTATCACTGACCCACGGAGATGTCAGTGTAGCATAATTACCACACTCATACACAGTATGTTGTCTCTGAGCCGACCAGTCCTTGTTTTAACCCATTAGTGTCGAGCGCCAAGCAGGCGTCCAAACTCGTAGAAACAAACCAACTTGGTTAAGCCAACCACCACGGGTATGGTGCTGATAAACCAAGTACACAAACTGTGATTAAAGGTAGACATTAAGTCAGTTGAAATCCGGAATAAGTTTTTGTTTAACTTTGATCTTAAAACAATGTCACTTAGAATCACTTAATTCTTCGTAATTGATTGAATGCCCAGATAGTAGCCGGGGTCATATCCCTGTGTAATGATAAGTAGCCCTACGTTGTGCAGAAATTCTGCTCTCCTTTCCAAATATATTGAAACGACCTGGCATTTTGTTTAGGGGACCGAAGAGAAACTATGCGATAACAAGAGATTTGCCGCAGAGAGTGGTATTTTCGGGACCAAACTGTGTAATGGCTATGTTTAAACGCTAGAAATGATTGATCACCTTCGAGCAAATGAATCAATTATCTTTGAAGTCTTGATCAAATAACATGTTACTGGAGAAACGTGAAAAACATTTAAATTGAGCTGAAATAACTGCCGGATGGCGCGCACACGCAAACGATGACAAAGTCAGAAAGAATGACATGCTCAGATACCAGAGAAATATTCTTCCATTTTATTCCTTACACTTTTTGCCAGATATACATATAATTTGAGAAATTGCATCAGATGTATTTCTTTCGTGTTCCCAATTACAGAAAACATATTAAAGGTAATCTACATTGAACTGATTACATTAATCTCACATTATTGGAATGAAGATGATATTTCCATATCGAATGGTTGCCGATCCTCATCCTAACTTAGAGAGGTCACTTTCCTACCATCCTTACTTCACAAAGGGAGGGAAAATCTCATAAATTAATACTCAATTGATATATTGGAATTCCGGAAACACATCCCAAAGGTATTGGGAGCAGTTGTACCAATCGCGTTTAAGAGGATGTGATTGTTGAAAGTATTCCATTGATTTACTTCCTTTTGTGCAGACGTTTGCCTTCTTAAGTGATTAATACGATGGTTGCAAATATTGAACATGCTTTCACGAAGAACCATGTATGAGAATTTGTGGCAGTTCTCACTGACCTAAATCTTTCAACGGAACAATATGTCAGTGCGCCATATAAGAGAATTGTACTTCAAGGCTGTTTGCAAAGTCCCAGTGGCGTCACTACACACTTGTATGCATGTTCATCGATGTTACAAGGTAGAGTATAGGCGGTCCATGAAAGGAGCTTCCTGATATTCTCTTGCAGAACAAACAACACATCGTGCTTTTCAGACTTAATGGCGTTGATACATTTTTTGCTACATAACATCCACCATTGGATACCTTGATCCTCGGCATTTGGCAAGACATTCAATGTTCGTCAGCTGTGCGGTTTGATCATATATTCAATCCGAAAGATTATAAAGGGATATCGCGTTGAAACCGTATAATGGTATGCAATGGTCGGATGTGTTGTTATGCAATTCCTAAGAGCCTTAGAACATCAAAATTAGTGTACTCTTTTATGAAGGACTTATGTGGAGTGAGTGAGATTGGTTTAACGCCGCTTTGAACGTTATTTCAGTTTTTAACGACGTGTCGGTGGGAGGATAGAGGCACAGGCTGGAGGCGTCTAGCGCTTTGGTGAAACAACAAGGATCATAAACAACGAATATAGGATTCGAACTCACGATCATTGGGACCTGGCACAGCTACAGAATGAAAGTATATTCAATGATTTGCAGTGACGTAGATCACTGGCCGTGTACATACACTGTAAGTTAAATGTTGGTGTTCATTACAAATGAAACATATACAGAAAAAAAAGCACGACGTGAACTTCGAATATTATTCATTTTCATAGCTTTTGCATGCTGATCAATTCAATGGCAACATTTTGAGGGAATTTAATTGTGAATATCGTCCTTCATGCTGCCTATTCTGACATTTCTCAATTATCAATATGAAACACACCTCAAGAATGCGATATTTTACCAAAGTAAGCACTGTATGTGTTCGAAAACGATCCCGTTATTTACGACTGTGGTTGAAGTTTTGCTTCACATTTATGAGATCATCGCATGATAGAAGCAAAGGGCAGGAAATGGGAAAGGAAAGCACGGTCGAACCAAAGGAGATTTATGTGACATAATCAACGTTGTATGCAGCTAGTGCATAGATTTTATGACGTCTGTTGTCATATATTCTCTGCAAGAGGCTTGTGTTCAGCCGGTTGGTAGCCTCAACTTGCACATCTGCATTACGATTCTTGAGCTTTGTGACAGAGTCGAAATGCCTTTTGTTTTTGAATTGATTTATAAGTCTTTTTGAAAGTCCGAGATAATGTTTTGCCTCACATACGTAGATACATAAAATACTGAAAATTATTAACAGATTCCATAGGGCGTAGAAGGCAAATAGTGGCACAATTGTGTTAATATATCACTGTATGATCAACCTCTTCTATGTATTTTTTTGTTTGCGTAAGTTATGAATATATGTTGCTATACTGAACATGCCCCTTGGGTATTTGTGATTTGGATATGATCATTAGTTTAATCAGTTTAATACGATATACCTTGTTCATGTCTGTTTGTGAATTTGCTGTTGCAGGTTATCCTGAGGAGGGTCATGGTGATGGTTTAATCATTTACACCTGCAAATATGCATCGACGATATATATAATGAGTTCAATATATCAGAAGGTCATCGTTAGATGCCAGTGCGATAGCTCGCTATTCCATTGATGTACCCAGATTGATAGGATGATGCCGCTGCGATAAGGAGCGGTGACAGTAATGATGCACTGTGATATTTTGGATAACGAGCTGGTTCGGGAATACTCAAACGTACCCCGTGATTAATTAGATCATTTACGTTAACAGTATGCACAGACAGAAATTCCAAATTAGCTCTTTTACAATGACCTTGAAATGTTCCACAAAATGATATATCATGCTGTTAAACTTCATACAAAAGACAGTTTATGACAGATCTTGACTTAACAACGTGAGGATGACACATCTTGACTTAACAATGTGAGGTCGATGGGTATCTGTGTAGTTTTAGCATTGGATCATCACGTCGAAGCTACATGTACGTCCACGCATGGGCACAATGTGTGAAGCCTAATCGTGATTTGTCTGTAATAACGCTAAAAGCGACGCTTAACCAAACTCGCTCACAATCACTTAACAATGTCACTCAACAGTTATTTCTATGACCAGGTCTCGAAACCATATTTGAAGAGAGCATTTTCAAATGCTGTTTCAACATGAGGTCATACCATGTGACATTTTTCCAGAGGAAAACAAGTCACCGTACGACCCACGTCATTGACGTTACACAGAATCCACCTGCATAATGGAAGAGCTCATAATCAGCCCTAACCCGACTCTTTCATTACTAACAGAAGCAGTGTTGTCACTACCACCTTTTATGATATAGAAAGTGGCCCAACCACGACCGCAGAATTCCCTTCTGTGAGTTTTAGAACCACCGGTGACCCCTCAGTCACGTGTGAGTTCATCACGGTCGAAACATTTCAATTATTCAGAACAGGTGATTAAAATAGGTGGAAGGTGGGCTGAGGGTGTATGCCAGTCATGGAAGAATCACACCATGGTTGTCTGAGAACAGAGACAGTCAGTTTGTGGGAAATAACCCCGGGAGTGTTCCAATTTATTAATTTCCAATCCGGACATAAAACCATTGCAATTTAGCAGACAGAATTATATAAGCCGGCTTCACATGACTCAGTTTTAAAATCAATGTACATGTATGCAACAATTATTTTGTTTGTAAGATGTTAAGCGTTGCGCAAAGCACTTGTCTAGCAATATGACGTCGGTCTGTAAATAATCTGGACCAGGCATTTCAGTGATTGATATTATGAGCAACGATTCATTTCGTCGTGGTACGAAGATACGCAATTATCTCAGTCATCGAGTCTGACCACATGATTCATTCAGTCACACCTTACGACCAGCATAGGTTTCTTTGGCCTATGCTAACCCGAAATCCACACGGGAAGCTGACGTCACTGCAAATCCTCATATTATATCATGCTTAATGTATTATTTATATGTTTATGAAACGTTATTACTGTTAATATATCTCAAATGATAAACATGACATATTTGTTAACTTTTTTAACGACATAATGGCATTTGTACAAAACGCAAGGCCTTTAAAAATCACAGATCGTTTGAACAATGCGATTTGGGTGCTTTGCATTTTGATCAACGATATATTAGCACGAAATGAGAACTATTCTCACAGATGCCTTAGTGCATAGAATACCGAAGCTTCATTTAAGTCACGTGTGCAGCGAAAGGTGAATGTCGTAGAAATAGGTTTCAGTTTGAGTTTAAGCAGACACTTGAAAACAAGCTAATTCAAATAAAAACACCTAACTGTAAAATGCTTGATTCAGATAAAATGTATGTGATGAAACGATTCTTATGCATCTTGTCTCTTCAATTTGATTACACATGTTTGAAACATTTGAAAGTATTTTCTAAATGTGTTACAATTTGACGGTGATTCATGGAAGGATGCTCATGATATGGTCGGAATTGTACAATCGACTTTGCTTTTGGCAGAGATTTCTCATGAATATAGAAAGGGTTTTGTCGCTTTTACACAAATATAGCAATGAATACATGTTATACTGTTCTACGGACTCACCCAATAACGATGGAGAGTGTTTAGTGTTAATATATTGAGCCTCCATTTCTTGTCTATGGATCTCTGGTGGAATTAAATCCCCTAGTGGATTTCCACTTGTGACCATTTATTTTACCACCATTTGTACACATTGTTGCTATTTATTAAAGAACCAAATCCAATTCATTCTGTACGCGTACCATATATCCTCTTATACATCCTCACAGCATACCATTTATCCTCCCAGAGATCATCATAGCATCCCATATATTTCCTCAAATAGATCATCATGGCATACCATTGGTTTACAGAGATCCTGTAAATGTCCTTTTACCCTCAAAGAAAAGTGCAGCTGATCCTATATTCAAAATGAAATAATTAAAGGCCTAGTTACAGGTCATGCTTCCGAAACTTGTACTTTACATAAAATATGTGTTGTAAAAACGATTTCACGCTGATAAATCAATGGAAATTCTTTAATGCGCCCATTTAACTCAATGCCCAGAGCTATTGAGTGAAACCCATATTGTCCGCAATTCCACAAACGCCGGTCTCCCTTTCGCTTTTTTCAGCTCTCTTTGAAAGAGATATCCAAGAAAGTAAAAACAAATGACTTCTTGCTCCCATTTCCAAGGATCTGGAAACAATGCAATCAGTCTTCTATTAATGGTAAAGCTACACAGCTGCACTTAGACAAAGGTTGTGTGTAGACAATGGGATATTGTTCTTCGGATCTTGAGGTCGGATGGTCTATTTTGGGTGAGCGAGTCAGACAGACAATTGTGCTTCCAAGGATGTGCTTAAAACATAGAATATCGTATTTGCTTTGTAATTTGGCAACTACAGTTGATGCAATAACACGTAGTGGGCAAAAGGCCAATAACGAGAACGTTGTCGTAGTCTTTCCATCACCGAAGCTTGTAATGGTCTGGTGAAGCAGATTGTATGGCTGTGACTTTCAGTTCATATCAACAATACCGCGTGCTTGGTGTGTGTACAGATGTTAGCGGTTCACTTAGTTTAATGTATAGTCTTGCAATGGTAGTAGGGAAGATTGAGACACAGCACCGTCTTAGCTTTTACCACTATCATTGTCATGGTAATGTTCATTTTGTCTTACATCCTAGTTTCAGAGACTGATCTTTCATTTCGTCTTCTATCGATTGGTTATTTTCTTTAAATGAGTGAGATAATGTTGTTTTACGTTACAGTCATAGCGTTGTCATGACGGCCAGTAATAATAATCGAGTGTGGCCAGGAAGTGGTTGATACAATGAGCAGTGGCCCAGGCTGTCGGGGTACGATGACACACCATCAGCCTGCTCACACATTATAACCACTCGATCCTCCTTTGTCACCTCCTTCTACCTCAAGCATGGGTACGAGGGACGAAACAGTACACAATGACCTTGTGCTTATTCCAATAATGTCCAAAAATATTTACGTAATTCGTGCCTCTGTAAATCTGTGTGAACGGTGTTTTGAGTGATAATTTGAATTCATGTAAAACGTATTCATGAATAACTTCAAAGATTCGTGTTAAATTATTCAATCTACCAAAAACAAAGTTTAGATCATGACAGCCAAACATACACCCAAAATGCTACACAAACATAACTACATGTATACAGACATCAACTATCTTAACATCAAAGCATTGAATCAAACAATGATATAAAAAAAAATATGTACATTGTATATCACCCGTCCAACTGAATAAACATTTCCTAAAAAGTAAGGAAGATATCTTGAAGGAAAGAATTCCATATATCATTTCGTATTCGTTTTCTTTACAAACTTGGTATACTGTTTTAAATCGAAAAGTATATCGAGTTTGTATATTGCCCATCAGATTGTCTTTTCAGTCAGTACTATCGCACGGCCAGTATTAACTGTAGTCATGAACGGTCGATACTTTAGATCTCAGGTAGAGATTTATAAATTTCAGTTATGCCCTTGGATGTATTCCCAAGTAAAAACTGCGAAGTATATTGACTAGAATAATCCTGGGACCTGATGAATATTCATAGAGCCGATGGAGTGCAACATGCTTCACTTTATGGGTAACTTATACGCTTATGGAATGGGACACGTTTGGAATAAAATATCCATTAATCACCTTGTGTGATCTACGTATTTGCACTAAGTTGATTAAGTCAACGTCTATTGTATGACTAGGAATGTGCAACATGATACAGACGAATCACGTATTTACTTTTAATGCCATCGCGTGGAAACTCTCAAATCCAATACAGACGCTCATCTACGTTCTTGACAAAATCCTTCTGCATCTACTGGTCACAAATATACAAAGGGATTATACATATTGGCAAGTGGAGCAGCGGTTTCAATAGTAGCAGAAATATTCAGTATGACAGAATTTAATGACGTTTGTACTTGCATCCTCTGTGAAAACTACAATTCTCCACACAAAACCGACGCAAAGGTCCCCATTTCTCACTAAACTATTCTACATGTACTCAACACACATGCATCACACACACTGGTTCCCTCCAGTGTCACAAAGATGGCCATCTACGTTCATAACTAAACTATTCTACATGTACTCAACACACATGAAGCACCCACACTGGTTCCCTCCAATCCCACAAAGATGGCCATCTACGTTCTTGACTAAACTATTCTACATGTACTCAACACACATGAATCACACACACTGGTTCCCTCCAGTGTCACAAAGATGGCCATCTTCGTTCTTGACTAAACTATTCTACATGTACTCAACACACATGAATCACACACACTGGTTCCCTCCAATCTCACAAAGATGGCCATCTACGTTCTTGACTAAACTATTCTACATGTACTCAACACACATGAAGCACACACACTGGTTCCCTCCAATCTCACAAAGATGGCCATCTACGTTCTTGACTAAACTATTCTACATGTACTCAACACACATGAAGCACACACACTGGTTCCCTCCAATCCCACAAAGATGGCCATCTTCGTTCATAACTAAACTATTCTACATGTACTCAACAAACATGAATCACACACACTGGTTCCCTCCAATATCACAAAGATGGCCATCTACGTTCTTGACTAAACTATTCTACATGTACTCAAAAGACATGAAGCACACACACTGGTTCCCTCCAATCTCTCAAAGATGGCCATCTACGTTCTTGACTAAACTATTCTACATGTACTAAATACACATGAATCACACAAACTGGTTACCTCCAATATCACAAAGATGGCCATCTACGTTCTTGACTTAACTATTCTACATGTACTAAATACACATGAATCACACAAACTGGTTACCTCCAATATCACAAAGATGGCCATCTACGTTCTTGACTTAACTATTCTACATGTACTCAACACACATGAATCACACAAACTGGTTACCTCCAATATCACAAAGATGGCCATCTACGTTCTTGACTAAACTATTCTACATGTACTCAACACACATGAATCACACACACTGGTTCCCTCCAATCTCACAAAGATTGCCATCTACGTTCTTGACTAAACTATTCTACATGTACTCAACACACATGAAGCACCCACACTGGAATAGAGAAGGGAATAAATGAGGCATTCGAGATTGGGTTACTCAGTGCCGTTCCACAATTATGGTGGATTGCACTATAATCGCACATGTACTTTAACGTAGACGAATTCAGTCGTATGGCAAAGGTCGCTTTCTTGAACAGAGGAAAGAATCGTAATCTCGAATAGATCCATAATTCGATGCCTTTGTTGTCCATTCGGGTTGAAATCAACGGAACCTATATGATAAATTCATATGAAGGATCATTTCTGAATTGTGATGTAACCATGGGCTGTTGCCGGTGGGATGGGAATAAATATTCATATGATGTGTCAATTTTTTCTATTTTTTTCTCACAAAGGATTTTCTATTCAAATAAGTTTGCCTTCCTAGCCCTTTGCCACAGGCTTTTGGAGGTCAGAGTTAATTATAAATTCATTATTAATATCATTATTATAATTATGTACAGATTAAAATAAAATAAAAACATGCAGCAAAGAGGGTTTGGGTGATCCTGACACAGTCAGGCTGGTTAGGCTCATCATCAGCTCAGGGTCCTTGCCCCCTCTACACGCAGCCTAGACAGCGAATGGGACTTCTCCCAGGAAGCGCTGCCTAGTCAGACCCAACCAGATTATTATTATCATTATTATTATGGAACGACAGAAATGAATAATTCCTTCAATAATCCATCCAGAAGAGTCATGTTATGAATTAGTAGTTAAATTTAGCTTCCTTTCAGTCCCTCTATGCAGCCCGTTGATAATACAGGTTATTCCCAGTTTCAATGCGTCTCACACAAATCCAGACTCAAACGGAATCCATTCAATCAAATTACTTTTTGAGACGTGTACTGACTATCTCTGCTTGAAAGCGCAAACACCAATACCATCTGATGAAGTAACGGTTATTTAATTTCACGGAAATAGCTGACAGGGGTTGACAAGCTGACATGTACAGATTAATCCTGAAACCCATCATCTGAAGGAACTTCACAATCACAATCTACCCTATATGTATATTTATAAAAACTACTTTCCTTATTACCTTCTAAAGGTTATAAGCTATAAATCAGCTACTGTACACAGAGACAATGGTCAACGAGTTCGTATATTTTATGAGCCATATTTATGGCCCAATCTACAATCGCACTCGGAGAACCCCTTAAGCCTTATACATCTTGTACGGTCTTAATACGACACCCGAACCTTATGCTTTCAATATGGCCTGTTTTACGTCAATTTGCTAAAGCACTTAATAACTGCTGTTAACGTAGGCATAGAAGCAGATTCTAATTTTCTAAATAGCCACTGATTAATGCCGGGACAGCGGCTACTAAGCGCATGATCCTAATTTTCTAAATGGCCGCTGATTACGGGAAATGGTGGAAAATGTCGTTCCATTGTTAAATTGAGACTGTTTGCGTAACTCCCAGGGGACTGGTTATTGGTTACAGCAACTTAGGGCGTATGCCTTCAAAAAGCGTGAAAATGGAAGAGTGACATGGTATTTAAGACCGGCAACGAGGACGGCTGTGTTGTCGCGGACGTCAAGAAACGAACGCCATTCTGGCCAGTTTCATTATTTAGTTAAACCATATTTATCTTCAGTGTAATTAAGAAAGTGTGGCCTTTGAAGGAGGCACTGATGCCACGTGTAATTCCAAGAGAGCTTTAATTGACAAACTGTCTGAGAGGATTACTGCCAGAGGATAATGTTTTCTTGCTCTGTAAATAAATTGTCTTTGGAGTAAATTTCGTCCATATTCTTCCTATCACTCCTTCCATTTTATTAAGTTATAGGCACCATCCATCTATTTAAATACGTGAGTGAGTGAGTTTTAGCAATATACCAGCTATATCACGACTTACCATATTATACCCATGTGAGAGGTGGAACCCAGGTGTGGCGTTAAGAACAAAAAGTGATACATTCAAGACATCAGCGCCAGAGTAAATTCAATCTCGAATATGTTCCGAAAAGGATTCCATAGGGCGTAAAAATCAAGATAGTGACGGCAATTAAGTGAATGGATCGCTGAAAGTCAGTGATGACACAAGGTGTTCACGAAAAGTGTAATCATACCCTACTTATCTTATCATGTACCTGTGTCATATTGGAATTCAGGTCAAAATATGCATCTGTACCTTGTGGTTGATACAAGTGGGTCCGGGCAAGAACTTGACTGATTGTATGCCGAATGTATGCCGTACCCCAACAGCATGACACGATGCTCATCCAATGAAGGGACATTTTGTCAAATCACAGGGATTTTATCATCTCATTAGCTTGTTCTATAGTTCCCGCTGCTGGGATTCGAGCCCTTACACATCGCATGTCATTTCGCTAAAGATCGTCATGTAGCTACCCTCCGGCCACTGCATCTTCATGAACAGAGCAGAATTTTGAAGTCATTTTTGAAGCGCTTAATCATAATCGAAAATGTGTGTCATAAATTACGTTTCACAAATTGAATAATATCACACAAATTCACAGTACCTTCTATGATTTCCAAAGCAATACGTGTTGTTGTCACGAGAATGTCCACGAGTCCAGGTCTATATAGGGAAGAAACAACTCAACTCTCGACCAATCCATGCATCTCGTGTATTTGTATTCGGCCAACCGATGTTCGTTTGCAATATTGTAACGTAGATATTCATCATGTTAAAGTAAGAAAATCGGTTTATACGTTAAATAAAACGCGTTTCTCGGGGACTTTACGACATTTAAACATCCATCGTCCGAAAGAAACTCGGGACTAGGTTTTATCCCTCATGTGTAGATTTTACATATACACAAATGATAAAATAACACACGGACGTTTTCTCCTTGTTTTAAATAAAGATAATTGATGGATTTGAAATGCCATATGATTCATATCACCATGGTATTAGTTCATTATATGATCACAATTAATATTGTACTTTGGAATATAACATCTGAACTAAATCACTATCGGGTCTAGTTTGACATCCGCATAACAAATCCAGAGGCAATACAGTTTCCTTCGCCCTGATCAATTCCGCCATAAAATGTATATGAATTGCTCACCCTATCAACTTTCTTCCCGCTATTTCATTCCTGTCTTGCATGCACGTTTAATAAGTCAGCAGACAGTCATTAATATTGTATAAAGATCAAGTATCAGGTCCTCGGGAGCAAGTAGCAGGAACGTTCATTTCATCGTGTCCACAAGTCAATACCTTACCTCCTGCCATATAAAGCCACACATTTCTTACTCTGAATCATGTTGTATTACAATCTCAACGATTCCGACACTTGGTACCATAAAGTTTAGATGTAAACTAATCCCAAGCCCTCGTCTTGAAGGACTAGCGGGAGACAGGTAATAGATGACTACATCCTCTCAAGGAAACACATGGCCTAGATGAACGACTTTTGGGTAACACTCAGGGCGGGAAATTACAAGAGCCAGCTTGATAAATATTTGATTTAATAAGCTAATAGGAGAGAGTATCTGTCTGGTCATCCGCATTGACACAAAGGCCAAGGAGGTGGCCAGCCAAGACTGAAGACATTACGGAGGGAAAAGCATCTTTTACTGCATGCTGGACAATTCAAGGCAGGGATGGTTGTCCGACTGGCCTACAACTCTAGATACTAGGCCCACTTACTCTTTCCAAATTGGATCTGTGCTTATTAGATATCTTGTCACAATTTGATATAGTTTGCGTGTTGTAAGCAATTGTTCCTAGCCTTGGCAGCTTAAATGCAGCAGCTCTTGTCGACATTCGAACTCCACGAGGTTAAATTGCTTGATTGGCCCAAGACCGGGAACTCCTCGCATTCCCATCTCCATAGAGTCTCACAGAAGTCAGTAATTTTCTGTATGACCCATGAGAAATGTCTCTATTTGAGAAATTGAAATGGATTGAGCAGGTGACCCCAGAAAAGTCTCAGCTCAGGCGGACATGGCTTTCGTAATTGCCGAGATGGTTCCACGAATAGCCAGCTATTAAGAATGGGCCGGAACATAGGAAAACATGTCACGCTATGTTTTGTAGGACTGATGAATTTCATGCAAACGCAACGGGCTCGTCTTACAGCTTGGATTTTATGCTGTATCTGGGATTTAAAAGTGCCGGAAAGTTAGCTAGGAATGAGCGACATAAAAAAGTTTAATGTTGTGGATTGGAACTTGAATATGCATATATACATGGATGTGGAAAGTGAATTAAGTCAATATATTTTATAGGATCTCTGTGATGATTAGTTCAAATTCACAATCAGCTACCAAATGAAGATTTACTGACGGATCTGAAGTGACCACTTACACATAAAGGTACGCCAGTACTGAATCTTCGCTGTGATAGAGAAACATGTGAAATCCACCTACTAGCATCCTACCTCTTCTAAATACGAACACAATGCCATTTAGAAAGTGGTCAACATGTAAGAAATGTTGTGTTGGGGATAACACTTTCTTAGCGATGTCTCAGTCGTCTAGAGGGCCGCAATTCGCTGTGCAGAGTTGCGTTCCTTGGGCACACGAGAAACCCATGATTGTGAGTTCGAAAAACCGATTCGCCCCGATTATATTTCTAGGTTTGTCAACATAATGTTCGTACTCGTGGGTCTCAGCAAAGCGGTAGACGTCTGAGACCTACATCACTTCGGGCTTTCCTCCTACATTAAGCTGACACGCTGTCATATAATTGAAAAATACTGTTTAAGTTTAACCCAAGTCTAACTATATCAATGCATGGCATAGCAATGTGGGTGTCTACAATGGCACAGGTTGTAAACTTTGATCATTTTGGTAAAAAACATGAGGATGTATATGGTAACGAAAAAACAAACATAATACTCGGATCAAATCTGAAATATGAACCTGATCCTGACATGGATAAAGACGCAACCGGCGTAACTGGCAACACGTGTCACATATCCTGAGATATGTGTCACTCTTGTCAAAATTTAAATGTACACACACATGTAACGTGAGAGGCAATTACTGCGCCGACACCACTGGGTTCTGATTGAGTAGTGCATTCATTCACCACCACACTCTACTCTGTCATGACATTTCCTGTCAGGATACATATAATCTCCTCTGTCATATCAATTCATCCAATCAAAATGACATGACCGTCTCAAGAAATACAAATATGTTGCATTCACTGTTATAAACCTGTAAATATACACAATCAGGCCACACGTCTACTCATTTATCAACATTAATGTATCATAACATTCTTTGTCAATAGACCCATGTATGGCAATGGTATAGCCATTCGTTATCAACTGCCATGATCCTTAATATCTGGACACAGGAACTATGAAGTGCTACATGCCCAGACATGTATCATCATTATATATCATGACATAGTCTGTCGAGAAATACAAGTCTTTCAATGCAATAACTATATAGTCTCATCCATCAACAAGGAATGAGAATCCCTCCAACCCACACCGATTTCTGGTTCTGACAATTACGTGACCTAACTGGTCTTTCACCAGTTGGGTAATTCTGGTTAAACTCTGTGGTAATCTTTTATTCTTTTTACACGTTTCGTCAGCAGTGCACGCACATGTTCATTGTAGGCAGTTTAGCGATCATTTGCATGCTTTTGAGACCTCCTCCTAAGATGACACAATATGACATTAGGACACCATACTCCTGAAAATTGTTCGCTTGCAATGAATCTGCAATAAAATGTGTCAGGATGATCCTGGAAATAGGTAAGAAAAGGTGTCGGGGCAACTGCCCCCTGGAAAACTGTCCCTTGGCATCTGCCCCCAAAACACTGTCCCCGGATAACTGATCCCATGGAAAACTGTCCTGGGCAACTGCCCCATGAAAAAAATTATTCCTTGACATCTGCCCCCAAGAAACCTGGCCCCGTACAACTGATCCAAAGGAAAACTGTCTCTTGACAACTGCCCCCTGAACAACTGCCCCCTGGAAAACTGTCCCTTGGCAACTGTCCCGAAGAAAACTGTCCCCGGATAGCTGATCCCAAGGAAAACTTACTGGGAAACTGCCCCCTGAAAAAAACTGTCCCTTGACAACTGCCCCCAAGAAAACTGGCCCCGGACAACTGATCCCATGGAAAACTGTCCTGGGCAACTGCCCCCTGAAAAAACTGTCCCTTGACAACTGCCCCCCTGAAAAAACTGTTCCCAGAAAATTGCCCCCATGGAAAACTATCCCCGGACAATTGCCCCCATGGAAAACTATCCCCTGACGAATGCCCACTGGTTAACTATCCCCGGACAAATGCCCCACGAAAACTGGTGCCGGACAACTGATCCCATGGAAAACTGTCCCTTGACAACTGCCCCCTGAAAAACTGCCCCTTGACAACTGCCCCCTGGAAAACTTTCCCTTTGCAACTGCCCCCCAAAAACTGTCCCCGGATAGCTGATCCCATGGAAAACTGTCCTGGGCAACTGCCCCCTAAAAAAAAATGTTCCCGGACAATTGCCCCCATGGAAAACTATCCCCGGATAAATGCCCACTGGAAAACCATCCCCGGACAAATGCCCCATGAAAACTGGTGCCGGACAACTGATCCCATGGAAAACTGGTCCCGGACAACTGCCACCAATTATGTAATAACCATACACAAGTGTCTCGTGAAACCTAGTTTCAATATTACAGTTTCAAGTCTCTTTCTGTTGAAACGCGAATTACATTTATTCAAAGTCATAGTTCTTGAGAATGACAATCCTGAGTAACAGATGCGAATATGACTTACAATTGAAGCAGTTCGTGCAAGACGCTCATCATACCTGTGGGAGCAGGAGTGTATACAGGTCCGTACTGAGTTTAATTAGCTCCTCAAGGTTCTTAGCTACGGAATCAACAGGATCAAAGTTATTGAAGCTGTGTGTGTGTGTGTGAGAGAGAGAGAGAGATAGAGAGAGAGAGAGATAGAGAGAGAGAGAGAGAGAGAGAGAGAGAGAGGGGGGGGAGGGTCGGAGCGGGTGGACATTGGTCTATGGTATGAGTATCACATGACGACCTCAATGTGCTCATCAATTTAGGTAAGACGTGACTGAACCCTATGATCGTGGGTTCGAATCCTATTTTCGCTTTGACTTGTACTGCACCAATGGTCACTGTATCCGTCTAAACCTGCATCACCTCGTGCTTTCATCCCACATTAAGTTGACAGGCATCCATGTTAGAATTATTGTCCGTCGTCTATCAGTTTCCAGCTTCATCTGCTACTAAAGTAAGATTGAAACCGCATTGCCTACATGTGCCTTGAAGAAAACAGTGTGAAAATAGACTTTAAGTCAATATTTACATCTTAAACAGCTTAACACAGGACCCTGAAAAGTATTCACGTGTTATCATCTTACATAGTGGGGAAGGTATGGCTTGTGAGCTATGTAAAAGTCAAAGCATCAGTCATAAGCTTAACTAGCTGCAGCGACAGACGAGGATGTGGAACCTTTTAGCCACATTGGCTGCAGATGTGTATAAAACATTCAGGACTGACATCATTCATCCTGTTTCATGCTATAATGTCATAAAAAGAGGATAGGTCCAGACTGAAAAAATCTTCGACTTTAAAAGGCCCCAACCCTTCAGTGACGTTGATATAAAACATGAATGACGATCATGGCCTATACATGCTATATGCAATGTTTGTGATCGGCGATCACGCGAACCCAAACAATTAACTTGTGAAAAATGTATACCTCTGCGCTTCTCCTACCAGTAACTTCATCGATGGTTGCAGAGTAATTAACTCTCATGCAAGCCACAAAAGACCAACTGTAAACCGGTTTCGCTTCTAAAAGAACTCATGTAAAGTAGTTAAGCTATCAACAATGGCTTTTCAGACAAGCTGGTAAGTTATCGATATTTCTTGAGACAAAAGGCGATGATTATAACAACTTGGACGACGGCGCATTGTTCGGATATTCTAAAAAAAACTTCGAGGCGAGTAAACCGACGCAATTTTTACTCGGGAAAAGAGAATTATATATTTATGATAAATATATATTTTTGCACTGAATTGGAAATATCCCAAATATTGATTTTTTGGTATATGTGCACATTCCTTTGTCAGCTTTGAGGAATTAGGAATTTGTAGAAACAGATTATTTAGTTTTCAAGTTTGCTATTAATAGAGCCTCAAGGGAACTAATTTTGCAACTAGAACAAATAGCGGCTAAACCTTGCGTGAGGGTATCTCCAAGAAATTGAAATACTTAAGCGATAGAGTGTGACTTTTCAAATACAGATTGGTCTTTTTATTGGAGAAAACTGCCTGTCTCTTTACTTCGTTAAATGACTGTTCTTGTTCCTGACTTTAAACAGTTTGTGATATCAATGATTAAAATGATGGCAAATATGTAGGAGCCTATTCCCAGGGACTATTACAGATGATCAGCATGACAGACCTGGATTCTACCTCCCTGTTTTACGGAGAGACATAGATTAATTAATGCGTTTTAACTTGTGCTCGCTTTGATATCTATATATTTTCCCTTGCGAGCCCAATTGTTTCGTCATAAAAACATAAAGGCAAGTAACAAATCGCCAGAGAATTCTAATGATCACGAACACTGCTGAGGCTATTAATCTTTGAAATACTACCTGGAACTTAACAATGCATCTAAATTACACCTCATGACTCCTTTGGGAGCTGAGGGTGACAATTGGTTGCCATCAGTGCTTGGATTCGGACTGATTTACGAGTAAAGAGGGTTGCATTCTGAGAATCAAAAACGAGTTATCATCTCGTAGACTAGCGTACAGTTAGATGCAACCATCTCTGCTATTTTACAATAAAATGTTAAATACCTCCTTTAGACATACGTGGAGTATAGGTATATGTGGTGTACATGTGGAATTGTCCTGTTCAAGAACCACTAGGATATCATCTATCTCTTCCATTTTACTTTTACTTCTTCTCTTTTTTTGAGAGAACATGTATATTTTATGTAGTTAATGGTCTGTTTAAGCTCACTTGTCTCAAGCAACATGGTTTAACAAACGGTACGGTTGTTATCGTTTTAATAGTGTGTTTAATAGTGGGTATGTTTGTACATGTACATGTAGCTGTCCTTTTAATCGGACGCACACTTTGGATATCTTTTTCATATGGATGAAGTATTGATCCGAGTGTTTCCAGATGCATGTATGTATTTTATCACAGTGTGTCATTACACGTTATGATAATGCAATGACGTCATACATGGAGATGCGTAACTACGTTATGCAATGCAGCTTATGAGGGTGGTAGTGTAAGACACATACTACTGTCGAACGTACCATGCACCTTGTTATGAAATGTAGGTTGATCTACGTGTTTTTTCCACGTGAAAGGCTTATCTTTGACGACGTGACGCTTTTTCGCATAGCGCTTAGGATTGTTTGATATGTTGTCAGAATAATCGGATGCATGATCGAACCGCCAGTATCCAATCGTCATATAATAAATCTCTCGTACATTCCTTTTTTTGCGGAAGGTTAAAAAAATCATGTTATTTAATACACAGTTCCTTGCCTATCTCTCTCTCTTTCTTTCTCTCACCCATGTCTCCCTGTCGCTCGCTCACTCTATCTCTCTTACCCCCCTCTCTCTCACTGAGTGAGTGAGTGCGTGCGTGCACTCGAATGAGCGTTATTAATACCCCTTTAAGTAATTTCACGACATGGACACGAAGAATGAGATACACACATGATTGTACCATGTACAGACTCGAACCCACCTCTTACAAGAGTTACGAGCAAGCGCTTCATCCACAAGGCTACTTCACTCAAAGAACTACTGGAACTGTAATGATACCGGGCATGTGAATAAATATTTGATCACATCCTGTCATGCCTGCCATGCCAAATTATCGACCGTGAATAAATTCTTAGTTATATTGACCGCATGGGGACTCCAGTACAGAAACGTCCAAGTATCCGAGTGTTTATATCGTTTATTCAATATCTATAGAACTGGCTGTCCACTTGGGAGGATCGGCTATCAGCTGTGACTGGGCTTCTCGTGTATGTAATACAACGCCTATGGTCGAAACCCCAATGGTTTGACCGTACCAGGTTCTGGCCCTTAGTACAAATTTGCAAAATAACAGTAAAACGACATTATTCACAAGGCTATGATGACGACTACATGTCGTGTTCCTCAGCCGTTAGTGATGAAACAGTTTAATTTCAAAACAACACTGGGATACTTAATACTTTCGTTGCTGTTGGTTAGACCGTTTGGCTTGGTTGATATTAAGGTCGAAATACTATAAGAATGCGCTTCGGAATGAGTAGAGCTAGGGTAGGGAGACAAATTGACTGCTGTAAGCGATTAGGAGCGTTACGGAAATAGGAGTTAGTTAAACTGAAAACCGACAGCCACCGATACTTCGAAAGCGGCAATAGTCCTATGACCAAAAAGCCAATACGCGACGGAGTGAGTGAGTATAGTTTGACGCAATATTCCAGCAATCACGTCGATGAACACCAGAAATTGTACCCCTGTTTGGGAATTGAACCCGGGTCTTCAGCGTGACAAACGCTGTAACCACAATGCCACCCCTCCTCCCTAGCCAATACTTTAAAAGACAGATGCAATACTTTCGTTGACCAGTCAACAAATGCCTCAACAGATGCAATTCTTTACATTACTTATGAGCTCATACTTCAGCACGTGCAAATACCTTCTTTGACAGTGAGCCAATACTTCAACAGATGCAATACTTTCTTTAACGGTAAGCCAATACTTCAACAGATGCAATACATTCTTTAACAGTAAGCCGATACTTCAACAGATGCAATACTTTCTTTAACAGTAAGCCAATGCTTCAACAGATGCAATACTTTCTTTAACAGTAAGCCAATACTTCAACAGATGCAATACTTTCTTTAACAGTAAGCCGATACTTCGACAGATGCAATACTTTCTTTAACAGTAAGCCAATACTTCAACAGATGCAATACTTTCTTTAACAGTAAGCCCATACTTCGACAGATGCAATACTTCCTTTATCAGTGAGCCAATACTTCAACAGATGCAATACTTTCCTTGGCCGGTCAGCAAACACTCCAGCAGATGCAACAATCTCTTTGATAAGACAACAACGACTTGACAGACGCAATATCTTGTTTGATCAGTCGCCCAATATGTAAACGTGCTGCTTCACATTTGAAAGTTAGAAACGAATTCATGGACTTGTGAAGCATTAATTGTCTAATATTTTATTTATTCACAGATGTCAACGAGACACAATCCACGTGTTCAAATGTAATTGACACAATAAAGACTTCTAGGCCTTCAACCCGTATACATGAATATTATCAATACATTTTACGCGAGGGTATTTACACAGTAATAAAATCAAAACTGAAAACATTCAAATTGTTGAAAAACATATTCTCTCCCCACAGTTGAGTATAATATATGCATGCACATGTATTGACACTCATTCTAATCTTATGTGCACACCAAAGTGCTAATAGAGTCAAAATCACAAAGAACTGAATATTTCTTCCACTGTAATCGCGTTCAACGTCGTTATTGCTTGATGTTAAAACATCGAAAACCAAGTGTTCTAGGCTTTAATTTCCGGATGGAACTATCTGTATGAAATGCAGCCTGAATAAGTCATGTAAATGAACCATTTATATCACTTTAGTGCTGGGCTCAATTGGTTTCTCATATTATTATTACATTCTTGAAATAAAGGTATAACCGATCGTAGTGTGTATTGTCTCGTTCTACGTTAATCATTACCAAATGAGCTTAAAAGGAAACCAAACTCTCCAAAAGAACCTTATTTTCTTCTTCGACAATGACCATCAAATGTATAAACAGGCAGCTAATCCATAAACTGAAATGAACACAACATTGTACAATGTTAATGAGTAGAAGTACATGTCATATGGTGAAGATTGTTATTTGAATACATTCACCTGCTGCGGGAGTGATTGATGACTGGGGAGACCCTGTCGTTTGGAATAGGCCATCGATAATGTCTGCTAAAATGTCCCCACCAGCCAACATCTAAGGTCTTGAAATAATGGGAATACATAATCCATAACTAACCATCCCCGAACGCCAACTTTAATCATTTTTTGTTTAACGAGCTCTGTGCTTCTGGGTACAGCATTTAACGAACATTATGCAGCAGTAAGTAGCGTGGATCTACATGCATGTCCCACTTTGAATAATGCATTCCGTATACCTGTTTTTTGTCTTTTTCATTTCATTTATATATATATGCAGGTTGCTCTAGGTTGGCAAGACAAAGCCCGTAGGTATTCTCTATTGTGGTTTATTTCGTAAACCTATGCATTATTAAGTAAGACCACATTATCAGCGAAAAGCAATTGTACTCAACTTGAAGATTTCATTTATAACTGCAATTTGCACTTTTTCAAGGTCGTCTTTTCTGTAAAGCCTGACATTTAGTTAGATGATTGTTAATTAATAAATGAAGTATCTCAAACTCAACTTTTGTATCAGTCTCTGTCCTGAGAAACGAGTAAGTCATACAAGAAAAGGTGACGTGTTGGACTGCACTTCACTGATGTTTCTTTAATATCAGAGGAGTATACGAATTCGGTAGTAACCGTATTTCAATACTCCAAAAACAAATCAAAGGAAATTGTGGCAATTTCATTGGTGTGAATTGGAGGGCATCATATTTCTGCCACTAATCAAAGGCTCTCCTTGTTTCCTTTCTATGATCGACACATCGATAACACTATATGCCCATGGTTACTAGTATTGGATCGTTAAACGAAGGGGGCATCTTAACATGTTATCTTCTTATACGTTTATGAGAAACAAACACAACGAACTTGGATGAACCTTGACACAATTGCCTAATGGATAGAAGGCAAACACGTAAGAGTTTATACATGCTTCAGAGCGTATGTTTTATGAGAGAAATAATACCCTTGACAGAATACATATTACTTTGTAAGGAAACAATTTTTGCATAGATAACTTACGTAAAAAACACACTATGAGTAAAAATGACAAATATTGTCACATGCATTAACAACGCGGAATTTGTGCAAAACTTAGACCTGTGTCCATGGTCATGAAGAATCTAACACTATATTGATAATATGAATGTAGAGGCAGCTACGAGATAGCCATTTCTACATGTATGATACCATATGCACGTATCTATCACGTTTTAAGATGAACATTTCTTATGTGCGACTAGACCAGCATACTGAGTAATAATGCCCCACAAGAAGCCACATCTCGGACAAATCAATATATTCCTATCATAGAAGCGAGTGTTGAGTGTGCTCTGGGAAATAAGGCTCGAAAGTATTGTACTTTTTTTTCTGTATACAAAGAACTGGGTTTTAACTTGTGATTAGGTGAACTACATCTTTGGTACTCAATGTACTACTGTCTTGTACGAGGACTACTGCACACACAACAGAGGACACTGTAAACCCGAGCCAAATTCCGATAAGGCGTTGCTTTGAAACGGAATTCCCAACAGAGTTATCCCCCTTGTATTACCCAACACGTGGTTGTGATCTTATATTTAAACAACGTAAATCATTACATGTAAAGGTTATTTTAATTCAGCAACACGCAATTAGTAAATAACAAGTTCCCCTGTAGTTTAACACCTTCAAATTCAGGTTACTGACAATGTTAAACCCAGTCTGTACATTAAGCATGTACGCCTTATGGCGAAGAGAGAAGCCATGACCGTATAAAAGTGAAGCTTGTTCTTAATAGATATATTGTAGAGAGAATACCGAAGATCGATTTTAAGCTTGTCTGACCGTCAGAATAAGCGGTCTCTATATAGCCCGTCTCTATAGCGAGGGAGAGTGACACATCTGACTTCTTCGTTGTAACTTCAATTATCAAGCGTCCCCGTCTCGTGCAACCAAACCATCGGTTTGAAGAAGTACGTCGTTCTTACATCTGGCACAGAGACAACAATAATGGCCAAGTGTTCTTGAAAAGAATGGTTTTGAGACAAACACAGTCGTCAGCTCACACCAGTTCAAGAGATGGCAGAATCCAAGATGCGTTAGACAGCTACCGTCCAATTGATCTAGTGCTTATTGAACCCATCTTGAAATATTGACAAAGCGGCACCAAACTATATCGTACATGACTCCCATCTGAGTTCTTAATCATATTTGTAGAATCTCCTGTGTAAAAAAACTTGACCCTGCCTTTCTGGTATATAAGTTTGGCTATCCACTCCCCTCGATAGCTCTCCTACATGATCTGCAATGAGCCAATTGCGTTAAGTCACCCCAACCACTAATCATGCAACCTGTTTACATTGTAATCTTTGTAAAAGTTCCAGCAGTGTGTAAGATATCTGCACAGAATCGTATGCAGCCGGATACGCACTAGAAGTGACTGGAGCCAGACATGTGCTTTAAGACACGAGACGTTACCCAAGAAGGCACTAAAAACAACTGGCCTTAAAGCTTGTACTCACCTCTGGTCTTCTATCGCTTGTTTCTAGTAAAGTCCAATATAAGAACATCCAAGAATCTCAAAAGCAATAGTGTTGCGAGTACTGTTGAATAGTAGCAGCACCACGGTGGAATCAAGTTGGCTTTTGTAGTGATCACGACGAAGGTTTAACGATCTTTGTTATGTGCCACCACGTGAGTGATCGATCTCGCATCCATTGAGGAACCCATCAACAAATAGAAGGGCGTGTAAACGAGAGGTGCACGAAAGTTTGTGCAGTCGGCGCTGGGCGTAACACTAGGCAGTAGCAACGGTCACATATGTGATACTGCGCAGAGCCTTAGCATGATACTTCTAGAGAGACAGGGCAATCTTGTGTACTCCAAGCCGCACAGGATAAGTGGCAATACACATTTCTATGCTCATGAGCTTGCCTGGCGCCTTCTCGACCATGTGGTTCAGCGAAAGATTTTCTATCATATTCTTGGAATTATTAATCGGAGAAGATGATCAACAAAGGCTTCAGCGTATGGTCCATAATGTTTGTTGAAGGTTTTGATTCCAGTTCGTGTCATCGAGGAATCGGAAGTAGTTCGCCTGGAGAGGTATGTTAGCTCTATATTCAACCTCGCAACTCTTACATGCATTTTTTCTCTTTCTTTGCGTTGTCAAGCCGTATTTGCAAATTCATGAGGCGTTCCTTCATAGATTAATAGAAGGAAATGGGGCGAATATAAAATCGAAGGAAACTATTTTTAAAAATACCGCACCTCGATGTATGGAAACGTGAAGAGGCCATTTTAAAGCTAGTTAACGTTTTCAGGCTTATTCACCTTTGATTACCTTTTGAGTAAATGTTATGATGTATAGTATTAATTTTCTGCGCATTCATTGTGTTTTCAGACATTTCAAATTCATCACTTTGTATTTTGACCTTTGAAATAACATTATCGTCTAGGTATCCTTTGGACCATACAAATGGTCTGACTATAGCATAACATGAACGATACTCAGTAGCCAGTGTCGTGTTTTGGGAAAAATACAAGGTATTCGACATTACCGTTGTACATTGTATATAAATCGATGTGCTAACGTAAACTTGAATACATTTATCATGTCGTGTAGATCAACTCTCATGTGATTGGATGGATCTTTAAATGGCTATAAGGTAGAGACGAGACGACAATATTCGCCATTTTGGAATTGTCTACTCCGTGAAGGATATTTACTTTCAAGTGTGTTGTTTATTTCTTTCAATGTATTCGACCACAGGAGTTAAAGGAAGAGTTGGTCTTGATTAACGTGTACTTTTTCAATTCCAAAATGAATATAAGATGTTTCCCTTCATATTCAATCAGTATGAGTGGGATATTAAGTTGTTTATTATCCATGTGCCTATTTGTATTTAAAACATCCTAGATGCAAATAATATTTTAATAAACAATATAAAGTCAAATGAATCGTTAAAAGAATTTGTCACCAAAGTTGTCTGTTCCTGCACTTGTATACTAACACAGAACTTCTAAAGAGTGCTTACACATCAAACTGATACGCCGTGATAGGACCAAAGCTATTCACACACTCTGAACAATACCAGTATGGAAACACATTGAAAACGTGACAATAAATTAAAACATGTGACATATTTTGAGAAGTGACTTGAGTTAAAATGACAAAGAAATTAAAGCCAAACCATTACGGATGACACGGAGGCATTGACAAATGAATAGCACATGGTTATACATGGGATAATTATGTGTGACATGAGATAAAGTAAATTAATTGAAAGCCTGACAAGCTAAATACATCAATGTTGATGCAATAAGAAATAAAATAATATTATGATATTAGTTATAATTGATAGACAAGGAAGACGTTGTAAAAGTACACGCATGCAATTAGGTATACGGAACATAACATGCCGTCAGGAAAATGACAGAATCAATAAAGTTTGGAATAAAAAGAATATAGAGGCACGTCCCTTATGCATCAATCAAAACGCATTTCGAAAACAATTATGATACAGAGACAGTTCAAACAGTAAAACGTAATTTTCTTAAACAAGTGTTATACGGGAAACCGAATTGTCAGAGTGTCCTTTAATGTTGGTCAAAGAGTATTAAGAAGCCTTGTGGAAACCTCCTTCCTTGCCATACAGCTTAGACCAAGTATTGGAAACAACGCCTCTTAAGTGAATACATCATGATGTAGTTTTAAGTCTTCTTTCATAATCGTGTACGTGCATTGTGCAAAGGGGGAGAAGCCAGGAGACAGCAGTCACTTACGACGTATTTAGAAATCCATAAGAAACCTGTCCAAAGTACCCAGAGGAACCAAGGAGATAATACAATTGTATCTGCTAATTAATTTACAGCCTTTGATGAGGCTTTTAGTGTCATGTGCAATTATTCAATATGTTTTGACGCAGATTGTATAACTGTATTTGTGCGTAGTAGCTATAGCGAGTAGTTTCATCCTGGACATTCAGTGTGAGATCTCCACTTTGGGAGCTAACTGGATGACATGAGTTATTAGTCACGTACAGTCCCCCTTAACAACTCAAACTTTATTAACTGGGAGCAGCTGATACAAAGGTCTGGGCAGATAATAGTCTTTCGTTCTGTGTTCAGATAAAAAGTTTTAAAGCTATTTTCTGACATGATCTATTCACTTACGTAACTGCCTCTGTTTCGTGGATCAACGACTCAGAAGTATTGCAAAACAAAACAATTTTGATTATATTTATGTGAGTGCGTACTATCGTAAGTGACGTCAGTGTGTGAATGCGTGCGCGTGCGTGCTTGCGTCCGTGTGCGTGCGTGAGTGAGTGAGGGAGTGACTTTGGTTTGTGTGCACAAATATGAACAGAATTCCAGTTATTTCATGGCATATCAGCGTAATGTAGGCTGGTCTTAGACGTTTAGCACTTTGTTGAAGCCCACGAGCACGGGTGTTGTGTTGACAAAGCTAGAACCGTTATAAGGCCCACTTTACTTTAGGTATAGCTGAGCTAACTTATGTGAGGAGTTGTACATTCTGATAGAAACCGTGACTATTTAAAAAAAACAACCTGCATGATTACATCGAGATAGATCGGTTAGATGTCCTTCCCCATTCGTTTGTAGCCTAACACAACCGAATACGATAGAAGCATATGATTTATAGTGGTAGGGAGACTCCGTTAGTCTGGAACCAGCTAAGACGATCGACTTTCTCAGTACAATGTATATCTGGCGTCATATCGGGCATTCAACCTCCGGACCTTGGGTTACATGCATGTCTCGTCTTGATATTGGGATGGAAATGTATCCAGATACTTTGATGTTCCCTATTGGAATCTACTGAATGAATACTGGAGCTGTTTCTAGATGCATGTTACACATGCTAGACAGTTCAGACCAAGAGGTAGGGTAAAAAAACTAACCCAACTTTTAATTTGGGACTGCTAGACAACAGCTAGATTAAATACAGAGATTGATATCTGACAGAAGGAATACACATACACTGACTCAATCTAGTGATTAATGTTATGAGCAACGATCCACGCCGCCGGGGTACGATGACGCACAACCAACCAAGTCTCCGAACCAGCATATCCACACGCAGACAGACAAAATCCCAGAAGGAAAGACCTTAACCAACCTATATCTCAATCGGGACTTATTGACAAACAGGTTTCTGGCGCACGCATTGGGTGACATTTGCAGTGCCTTAGACAACTAGATCCGCCTTGCCCCTTGGATTTGACGAACCCGGTTATATCGAAATGTACCACAACCGTAAAATGTGTCAACCTTATAACTCGTCGTTCCACGATCAATTGGGAGTCTATGTTATGGCTTTGAGAGAGGTTGGAGTACTAGTGATGGTGCCCGTGCGATGTCGTTGAAACGCACCACTGGTCAGGCATGGGGGTGGGGCAAATTGGGTGGCGGTGTTTAGCTCAAAACAAATATGCAAAAATTAAAACTCACGAAAATGACAATCAACATTTCCAATTTCCACTTCAAAAACGCAAGTAAAGGTTCTATCGATTTTCAAATATCGATGTACTGTCTGTAAGTTTTTTCTTCCTCGACGACAACTTGTATTTGCCTCACAAATGATGCCTTGGTCAGCCCATTTTATAGCAACAATCCGTAAATCCTTCAGATTCATCTTCAGCCAGTGATTGGAGTAGAGGAATATTATTTTTCACATTCGCTATTACGACCTTATTTAATTTATTGCAATTTGAAATGGCTAAATTGAAGTATCAAGAATGATTTATTTCACAAGATTGTAAAGTTACGCTCAATTTCATTCGGAACAAACCTTTCTGATTAAACTTCAGAACGAAGACTTGTCGGCTTAGTTTTTGAGTGCATGTAGGAGTTAGCTTCGCCGTAGCGTAAGCAAGTGCTCCAATGTGGATAATGGGATTTTTCCATAGAGTTTCCACGACGGTATTGATTTAAATACTGCTCGGGGATTAATCTAATTTTGAGTCCATGGCAATTTAGAAGAGAGAAGAAACATGATACCGGAAATCTGGACCTTCAAGGAAATATTCTTCGTCTGTGTTTTATGTATCTTCAAATATAAATATTACAACTATAAAGTGATACTTTATTGGTTCCATAATTTTTTTTAAATATTAAAGAGTCACCTGTTCTGACGTAAAAGGAGTAATCGATGGGTTGATGTTTTTTAACCTGTATTTTGCTCATAATTGGTCATTACTTTTATCTAGTATGCCATTGAAATTTATGGGTATGTCTTTCACTCGGGTCATTCAGATCCGTATTTATAAAACGTTGCAGTGACATAATGACTCATTTCATACAGCGTTCTCAAATGCCAGTCACTTTAAGACTTTGTTTTTAAGTTAAAACTGCTATGATTCAACATATCTGATGAGGTCAATAATATCAACTATTCCATTCCTGGCTGGTAGTCGGATTGCCCTGTGATTAAAGCGTCCGCTAGCCACGCCGATGACCCGTGTTCGTAAAAGACCAGCATCTGTTTTCCATTCACATCAAACTATGATCTAACTGAAATATTTGATAAAGCAGCGGTAAACCCAACTCAGTCACTCACTCACTCACACCGTGATCGTTGTCATTTGTATCGTTTGGCTAGTGGTCAAAATAGGCAGGTTTGATGTTTCAAATTGAACAACGAGAATGAGTGAGTCTATTGCGGACTTGATACGCATTGTAACAATACGGGGTACCCGGTACATCGCCGTGATAAGCCAGCACTATACCCACAAGACTACAACAAATTATATTATGAACAGAGACAACACATAAACTGTTTAACTCGAAGCCAAAATTCGATGTTACCACACACACTGTAAAACAAATGTAAGGATTTATCCGCACGATCAGAAAAATAATGTTACCAGGCAACAGCCTAGCTGGATATATATATGCACATTTTTAAATAAATGGACAAAAACATTATCTGCCTTATGGAGTTGTCTATGCAAAGAAGATTCCTGTCGTTCGCATACATTCTTGAGGGAATTAACTGATGGATGGCAAGAAACAGGCCTACGTTTGGGAATTTAGTTTTTTTGTTAGATTTCAGAATTATTTTCCATAAAACAATTACTAATCCAAATAAGGTTTCAAACAAAAATGCTACAGGTCATTTTTTTATATATGTTACGGCTGAACTCATAAATAATAACATTACCCTCAGGAGGGTTGAGTTTTTTTACCATCATGAAGTGTCGACCTTCTGCCAGCACGTACATAGATTATAGCATTTCGCAACACAAAACGCTGACTGCTTGGAACAGAGGATATTGTAATGCCATTTATATACTGAACCGCAAAAGAAACGTCACCCCAAGTAACATTGCATGAAAAGTTGTCATTTAAATACCTGGGTAATTTTTGTCGAAGTTTCTAAAATTCAACACTACCTTGTCCGGAAAAATGAAATTTGATGATAAACAAAACAAAGCAGATGTCAATAAAACCGATCGCCCAAACGCATCACTGCAACGGCCATGGTAACCCGATGCACGTGAGTTCCGTGCAAATTGAAATGCACATGCATTCCCCCATTTCTTGCCCTATAAAAATCCAGATCAGATAACATTCATTCGTTATTGAATTGCTACCACATGCCAAGATTGACAAGAAATCAGCGACACCAAGCCCTTGGACGCTTGCATGCTGGACGAATCGCCCAGCAAGAAGCCAATGCATTTCAAGTCCACGTAAGGACCATATACAGGCTCGAACAACTACAGACGACCGACCACGTAGTGGAAGACCAAGGGTCACCACCCGACGTCAGGATCGTCAGATTGTGCGACAGCATCTTCAAGATCGCTTTGTTACTGCTGTGGAAACCGCTCGACAGAGCATGGGGACACACCAGCGACACATTAGTGCGGACACCGTGCGTCGACGATTGACAAGCAGACACCTCCACTACCACAGGCCACACCGAGGACACATTCTGACACCACGTCATCGCCGGGACCGTTTTCAGTGGGCAAGAGAGCCCCAGCATTGGCGCCACCAGCAGTGGAGAAGAGACCTCTTCTCAGACGAGAGCCGTTACTGTATCTCAACAGCAGATGGCAGAGGGAAAGTCTGGCGACGCCTCGGGGAAAGTTATTCGGATGCTTGTTGTCCCGATTTAAATCCCATTGAGCACCTGTGGGACGAGATTCAAAGGCGGCTGAATGACGTCCGACCAAGGCCGACAACTGCAGCTGAACTGCGTCAGGCGTTTCTCAGAGTGTGGGCTCAAGTGCCTATGGCCTTCATCAACCGCTTCGTCCATTCCATGTATCAACTTTGCACGGCAGTCATCAATGCACATGGCGGACACACGAGATACTGACTTGTGATGCCATTTTCTCAGAGACTAGTGTTGTGTTTCACTTTAAGAACATTTGACACTTTAATTTCAACCTTGAGGATCAGTTTTGCCAAGTTTCATCTGTTTAATATGTCTCAAAGTAAGTTTACAGTGTTTGGACAAATACGGTTTCTCATATATATATCTATCCATGGTGACGTTTCTTTTGCGGTGCAGTATATGATGTACAATATCAATCATATCAACCTTCCCTGGAGGCCGCCAGTCAGTCTAGTAGCCATTAGTGCACTCACTGGACATGGGTTTAGTTCATTTGTGTTTCCTCTAACAGACGTATTCTGTTGTGGAGCAAAATGCATCATCTACATGCACTGGTTGAGAGAAGAAACACCTTCAATGAAGGTCATGGAGAGGTGAGTGAGTATGTTACCTCGGTTTAACGCCGCTTTAGACAATATTCAGTTATATATCACTATCCCGTCGTGTCAGTTTAATGGGGCTGGAAAGCCCGAAGTGATGCACATCTGGCATGGGTACAGCGCGAGGTATGTGTGATGACAAACCAAGGATCGAAAAGTAAACCAATAGTAACCGTCATACCTAAATAATCATCTCAATTACGACGACATATTTTTAAATGTATGCATGATATATCTTCTTTTGTAGTCAACAAGAAGGCTTCTTTCCAGTGATATTTATGCAAGTTAATATCGTTCATGCGGAAAGCCATAATGTCCCATGTGAGGTCGGCAGCCTGAGGGTGTATCTGTATAACGCAATCGTTAGTTTCCATCAGCGTTTGACATAATCGCTAGGGTCGACGCGTTCAATAAAATGGTCCAGTTATCCACCACGTGAAGGGTTGGAAACGATAAGTATTTTAATCATTTGGTCACTGACTGATGGCGAATCGGAAATTTGAACCAACATTCCAAAGATCCTGACACTCTTTGGGACAACTCATTGCGGTACTCCGTGCATCCCGTCATGTCAATGTAGTTGATGCTATCTTTTCTTCCATGCTCATCCTTTAACAGGGGGCATCGGTGGCTCTGGATTATATTGCGCCGAAAAGCTGCATTTAAATCACGCTAATCAAATGCTACCACGTATTCATTAAGCTACTATGATGAAACAATGCACTCTTTACTAACATAAGCATGTTTGTTGATGTGAATGCCATCTATTGGTAGTCAGCAATTATTCAGTTATATGATTGTGACAAATTTGTACCTTGACCAAAAACACACCAATGGTTGATAGCATGAGACTGCGTAACGATACAATGTCAAAAATGTTCTTTCAAATGTTTTTCACTAGTACCTCATTATTCCCTGGAATGCTTATCCCAAAAGATCAAATAAGGTCAAGGACGCATGTTGACAAACTGTAACTGAGTTTTGTATGCTAGACTAGATACTTTTTTCAGCTACATTTCCAAAACCAGATAGTTTTAGTAAAAACAATGAGCATATTTTAATTTTTAAAAACAGCTTGAAAAAATGTTTTTGTGGCAGATAATTTCGTTTTCCTTCATCCGTTTGAATCATGATAATGTGTTTGAAGAATTTTCTGGCACAATCTATGTTTTTCGATAAAATCCCACTCTCCGCCCACATCAAATGGTCAGTCCCAGACACAAACACATCAGCACAAAACATATATTAGTACATACATCCCCTATCCTCATGGACAACCCGAACAGCACAGGGTGCCATACATAATCCTTCAATAATCACTGACAGTAAATGACATTCTTGAAAGGAACTGTCAAATACCATTTGTCATATGAAGTCTCCATCTCTCCATGAACAAATATCAATGATACCCCTACTATATGTGATACTCAGGTCCGATATTCCGTTGAGGGATTAATCTGAGTTCCATGATAGAATAATGAGTTTGGTTGGAGCATAATTTGACCTATCCCCTCTGTTTGGAGCAGGCCAGCAGATTTACAACATTGATCATGTCGGCTCGCTCTGGAAGAGGTTGACCTCAATTTTTGCGTAGACTCCCTTGGGATGGAATGTTGTCAGATTTACCTACATGTACATAAATAACTCTAAGTTGAAAGTATCAAGCCGGTCTGCTACTGAATGTCTTGTGTTTAGATTCCGAGTAATTCTATTGTAGGTGGAGGATGGTTCAGAACTAAGTAAATTTATTACGGTAAATACATCTGGGTTTAAATCCTATTATTGGGATCTGATGTAATCTAACCTTTGTCTGAAAGGGCAAACCACGACATATAGATTATAACAACGACGTTGGTACATTGGATATACAGTGCCAGTACAATGCAAAAGTGATGGGACCGCCTCCGTGGTGTAGTGGTAGAGCGTCCGCAAAAGGTCCGGGGTTCGATCCCCGGCTGCGGCATACCAAAATACGTTAAAAGATGGTACTTGTTGTTACCCTGTCTGGGGCTCGGCATTAAGGAGCCGACACAAGGACTGGTCGGCTAGGAGTCAGTATAGTGTGTCTGAGTGGGGTATCAATGTTAAACTGCGGCATGGTATCTCAGTAGGCTAGCACTGTAAATCGGCATCAGTCCGGACTAGGACAAGCAGCCACACACACACACGTGCATGCGCGTCGCTATAAAAGTGCAATAATCTTGGACGCGACGTTAAACCCCATTTAACCTCCCCCGCAAAAGTGATGACTACGATGTAAATTGGTCACGTAACATACCTGCCTGTGTGTCGTGTGTTCTGTACAATCAATACACGCCCATACACGTCTCCTTTCATCCCATGTGGAAACACTCACTTCTATAATGCGGACATGGACATCAGGCTTAAATACGGAACACCACTTGTATTGGTTCGTTGTCGGGGATACCACATTTATTGATGCCATGCACACAATGGTATAAAAATCATACAAGGGATAAAATAAATGTTGGGATGCTGCTTATTCTGTAGAAACTCCTGACGTGCCATGATGAGTGTCAAGTTCCAAAGGTGAATAAAACCTAACGTCAAGTCGCAAATTGCTACATTTATCAATAATAGTGAATTTGAGAAACATTACAACCGACAAATGTTTTCAAATAAAGGAGCATAAAATGTTATTCCCCTTGAAATCAGATCATTCATTACGCAATTCCACCAGTGTATTTGATTTACATGGGACATCTTCATCTGCCATTTCAAATTGTACGATTTGGTTTATTAGAAGCGTTGTCAATCTTTTCTCTCCCAGAGGGCATCCTTCAGTGTCAGTCAGAGCAATGGGGAAATAGTTTTTTTAATTAAGACTTATTGTTTCCAACCCCTCACGTGGTGGACAACTGTAGCATTTTGCTGAACCCGTCGACCCTAGCGTTTTTGTCAATCGCTGGTGGAAACCAACGATTGCGTTATACAAATACACCATCAGCTACCGACCTCACATGGGACATTATGGGTTTCCGCATGAACGATATTAACTTTGAGGGACTTGCATTAATATCACTTACACACGTCAGCTTAGAAAGACTGAAAAAAAGGCTTGCTTCTGAAGTCTTCAGAGACCGAATGTGACTTCATTTCTAAAGTCTTCTGGTTGACTACAAAGCAATATATATCATGCAAACATTAAAAAATACTTCGACGTAATTGAGATTACTTTTAGGCATAACAGTTGCTTTTGGTTAAAAGATACGTATTTTCAGATTCGAAGGGACAGATCAGTGAGATCTAAGACTCGGACCTCTGCCATGGTCCTTGTACCATCAATCATTTTATCTGCCATTTATTGCTCACCGTCTTCATCCTAAAACTTTGAAGTTAACACAAAAATCTTTATTGAACGCCTTCAACAAGGCATGCTGTTTTGTCAAGTAGTTCAAAGATCTAAGTGGAAAATTCTAAGTGATAAATGTTCTAAGGCATTAGGATTTATTATGCATTTCTTAGTGCTCCGATAATGTGCTTAAGTAAAATAGAAATGATCATTATTACAATATAATGGTCCTTTCTTATGACATACACTTAGTCACAGTAGTACTGTTTGGTGCAGTCATGCAACCTTTCAGGATTTAGTAACAGATAAGATATTGCGTTTGTGTTATGTAACTGAAATTCGGATCTAAAAAAATACCAAAGTTTAGAATTGACAGTGCTCTGTGATAAGAACTACTTGTATTGTTATAGATCGCCCTGGTATCAAACATGTCAAGATATTTAGAACACAACATGCATCAAGGGACTTCATAAAGTATAATCTCGTTGGTGCCATCAAAGTTAAGACAGTAAACATTCAGTTTTCCTTCCATTTTTTCTCATTAGTTCCTTGACCTAGATTCCAATGGAAGATTTTTATGATCGAAACCTGAACTTTAGCATACACATTTCCATAATATGATCACTTAACAAGTGTTATTCAGCTGAGGCGGCATTGAATGCTAATATGGGCAATCTGTCATATGGGTCTTCGCTTTTGAAACGAAAGGCCCTTGAAACTGGTTCAGTCTACACTCCATATATAACAGCCATAGATAACTCCTGGCCTCCTAGACAGGCTCGTTAGGCAGTGCAGTGACTGCAAACATACCCCAAACATTTACCCCATTTCAACCTTCATACGAGCATTGATTCGGTATCCTTTTATCAACGATTGCATCAATAGGAGATCCTCTTGTCAAGAAAGCGGTGATGGAAATTGAGTTCAATAACCATAAAACTGGACAAAAAGAGTCGACAGTTTCTCAACACCGAGTGTCCCCGGTTTCCAATGGTCTTTGACAGCTCAAATCCATAACCACATTGAAACTAGTCCTTGTCCCGGTAACCAAAGATCCTGGCTATGGCTGTTAATTGATGTTCTCTACCACGTATCACTTTCGGCCGTCTTCAAGCGCCACCAAACACTGGTATAAAGATATAATCGGACACATTCGGCTAATGTACAACTCATCCAACACCAGAAATCAACTATGTAAGAAATCTCAGTCATGAGTGGGGAACAGCACGTTCTAAAGATTTGCCCAAGGCTTCCATAGTCTTGGCAGCCATTGATCGAACAAATCACATTCTTTGCACCATTTTCCAATATGTCATCCGAAGCCGTGATGGATCCCTGCTTGATATTAATCAAACAAAAACAATTACTTTGCTGGTAAACGTCAGATCACTTGTGATTCATGGAGGATATTGAATGATAAGAGGTGGCACAGTGGGGTGTCTAGACATCAGTCCTTGCAGAGGTCTGGGATCATGAGCAAAGACATGGTGAACGAAAACTAGCTCTGCTTACTCTAGATTCCAATAACACTGATCCTATGTTGAGGATTATCAAGTTGATTAGGTTACTTTAACATTTTCTCAAATACGTGATGGGTTTCCTATCACTATAAACTAATTCCTGGTATTGACCTTACTTGCCAGTGACCTTTCTCTTTGACATACGTTCAATGTTATCATGCCGACCTCGGCCCGCAAGCGAACTTCCTGATAGCATAGCAAAGTAGGTTATGTTCACGCATGCATGGATGTAGTGGCCAAAACTGGCAAAGGCGGGTCTTTAGGATTGAAAATAAGTGGGACCATGGGTAGTCTTTGCTCTGCTTTCAGGTTAACAGTACCATAACCAACAATTGGAATCATAACTTGTGACCAATTTGGAAATTTAACACTGCCTTTCCAGGAACTGATGCCGAAACCTAGGTTACCCGTCTTACCCTAACACAGACAATTACTGAAATCTTTACCGTTCATACATTGTTATCATTGTAGCAATTCCACGTGTCAACAAACTGGCGAAACGTATTTTAAAAGGAGTCATCAGTTTACGGATTTATGAGGGTTGTGAATTTATTCTGCAAACAAACAGAATATTTGAAGGCAAAGGCATTTATAATTTACACCAGAAATCTAGACTGCGATCAGTAACTGGTTATCTGTCATTTAATGCCTAAGGTTTGATTTAATTATCAGCATAACATGCTTTACCTGGTATCATCACTAATGAAGCGTTATTCATAAATACCTGTAAATGATACAGTCGGAATCGTACAACGGAGATTTGTGAAAGTGTTGAATGACTTTCATGAGGGTTACGACGGCATTTGCAGAATGCACAAACTGAAAAAAGAGAAAACAGAATTGGGATAAACCCATTCTGTCCTAGCCAGCTGCCATCAAAAGTCTGGCTCCACATGATGAAACGTTTGCAGTTGTTCCACTGACGAGTCCGCAAATAAGATAACCACAATATTATTTTTTAATCCGAGAACTAATATATGTGACATATCAATGCCACATCTGAGGCCAGTATGTGCCGAAGAAATCTGCCAAATCCAAGCATCAGAATTCGCAACTTTTGACTTGACTCTAAAACCAGCTGAAGACATGCCGTTTCCTATTCAGTACTGGAAGCTCAAGGAAACGCTGTACATTTTATCTCAGTAAATAATCAAGTTTAATTGTTTCAAAACATTTCATTTTTGTACATCACTATCTCACATGATAAACATAAGGTAAAACGTCATTTCTCTGATTCATGGGGCATGTGTCATAAAACGCTGTGAACATAGATGTAGTCACCTATGTCTTTTTCAAAGTTCAGGACAATTTGCCAGAAGTGCAATGGACCTGACCTTCAAAATGGTGGCAGTTGACCTTCGTTAGTCCAGCATTACTGTAATTATATATCCAGTGGTTAGATGTAAGATGGTCACATTTTTTTTCGTCAGTACTTCAGTTTGGCTATATACATGAAGTAGAACGGTCCTGTTAAAAGTTATATGTAAGATATTCTATGTACAGTCACGAATTCATAAAAAAGGTTACAGTGAGGTCATTTCAATATACAGATTATCATTATTTAATGGACAACGAACCCCGTTGTCGGGGTACTCTCCCGACAAACATCATGTCATGCTACTTTGAACACCAGCTGAGACGCAGTCACAATACGTTTTCTTGCATGGTACACACCAGTTGTGAGTATGAGTGTAATGATAAACTTTGATTCGATTCGGTGAACGATGCGAAGCCTACACAAATTTACCATGATGCTTAGCAGAGAACATATTATAAATATTTTGTCTTGAACCTTTTGGACTAGGGATCTCAAACGTCTATATATGTTTGTGTGTGCCCCAAAGAGCATGAAAGTTCATGTATATATTCATATATCATTTATTCTTATTACCTTCCCGGCCCCTCAAAGAGCAGTATTTCTGAACATTGATGTCCGTCCCAAAATAGGTGTATCTCAAGCCAGCTACCATTTGGGGATAATATTTCAAGCCTTTACACACCTAACCGTACTCTATGTGTATGGTCATATTACTCATCATCAGTAATAGTGAAGGGGTTCGGAGGAAGCATAAGTCATTATATTTCCCCGTAGACATGACATCGCTTTGGGTTAACATGACCTTGACTGTTAATCAACAGTTCTAGATCCCAATAAATCCTCTGGGGATATGCATCACCTTGTTTTATTCGCGTTTAGGTTTATGACAGATTTTGCAGAGCATTTGAGTATCAGTTTAAAGACGTCTTTTACTGCGCATCAGCCATTCAGTGTAAAGGATGTTTATCTCAAAAACCAGAAGTTAATATCCGCAAATGTCGTGAGATGGTGAACTTCTTTAGGATTCAGCCTCCTTTATTATTCTGATGTTTCTTTCTGTGTCACTTCCCATTTCTCTAAAGGCCTATACATTACCAGTTTAAGCAGGAATCTTTTATTCTGTGAAACGAAACAATACGACTCCATGCATAGTTTTTTGCCACGTGTTGTTAATCGTCATTTTCCTAATTATTTAATATAGTATGAAACAGCAACTCTTGCGAGGCAGTGCGTAACTTTGGATAAACATGATGTATCAGATTTAACGTGGGACTAAATTAAATAAAAGCGAGGTAACCATTTCCATGATCATAAGAAATCTCTGCTAAAAGCAGAGTACATTGTACGATTCCGACTATATAACGAGCATGCGTTTAACAATCACTATCAAATAATGATGAAACCAAGTATTCGCAAGCGTGCGATCGTATCCTGTCCCATCGTTGGCTCCCGGTCTTGGACACAGGTCTTAGACGTTTTCCACTATCGTGAAACTCATGTATTGTGCTGAGGTATCAACGATACTAATCAGAGCATCGTTGATCACTGGGGCTACTGTGTCCACTGATTCTGTTCCGTGACGATCCGGAGAAGCCCCTGCTTGTAGTAACAGGTAGCTTACAAGATCGGTTGGTCAGGCTTGCTGACGTGGTTGAGGCACGTAATCGCAGCCCAATTGCGTCGATGGATGCTCATGATGTCAATCGCTGGATTTTCTGGTTCAAACTCGATTATTGATAGACAGCAGTCCATTAGCTGGAATATTGCTGAGTGCGTGCAAGAGTGACTCCTACGAGTTGCTAGGGCTTCGGTTATGCTCCACACTTGTTACATGTGGTGCTTCCTTAGCACCCATTAGAGAGTCGCACGGTATATATGTGGCACATGTCATCAACATGAAGTGTCACTTCATAATACAGATACAACATCTGCCTAAAATTGCAGATACTGACTGCAGATACAAACGCGGTCTCGTCAGCCAAACCATGCTCCCATAATGATATCTTAATGATCAATTCCATGTAGTTTTGATTGAAAGATCAAATATAGGCTAGATTGGATCAGCTCCAGAATTTGATCAGTCATTGATAATAACAAACTCAAATATTTACAAATATGGAGAAATATATAATTTCAACGTTAAATACCACATTATGGCATCTGCAAGATGGCCGTTGGGTCGTTTATAACTGAAGCTGCAATATTGACTATTGAATTGCATCCACATGAACGTATCTTTAATACAAACATATGAGCAAATCGTAAGGAAGAAATTTACATATGACAACAAAAAGGCCACGATGTATCGCAATTTGATGTATTGGTGACATTATATGAAAAATCAATAGCATTTTAGACACGTATTATTCTTTCGAGTCCTTGAAACAAATAAATTGATCCTTTGTTGATAGTTTAAATAGACGGGTCATACACAAATATCACGTTATCATCCCGAGGGATATTTATTTTCCATCACTACATACTCAGAAGAAAAAATATCATGAATACGAACTTAAAAGATACATACCAAATGAATATCGCCGCTGGTGCTGAACTTTTTCACGCTGACATATTTGTCTTGAGGATTGATACATTACCATGGAGCCAGATAATAAAACCATCAATATGAAATGATAAAATGGTTCATTTTTTATAACGTCAGTTTACAGAAATTAAATATTAACGTCCATATATGTATAATGTTGTATGTGTGTATGCATGTGTGGTGTATGAATGTGTGTGAGAGTGTATGAGTGACTGTGCGTGTGTGAGTTTACATGTATGTTGATATGTACATGTATGCGCGCGCGCGCGCGCGCGTGCGTGCGTGCGTGCGTGCGTGCGTGCGTGTGTGTGTGTGTGTGTGTGTGTGTGTGTGTGTGCGTGTTTTCCAATATTGCCCAAACCTGCTCTTCAATGGACATGTATCTAATGTTCTAACAGTATCGTTTATGTCCCACATATAATATGTGCAGCAATTGGAGTTGGAGAATACCTTCGGTAACACCTATGTTTCAGCAAGTATGAATCAAACGACCAATGCCATGGGATCATGGGATAGCTATTTTTTTAATCATTATATTATAATAGTCATACAATTGAAATGACTTCGAACTTCTTGCCTATGTCTACCAATGTACAGTAGTTTGCCTGTGCTCGTAATTATCCTGCATCATGCTCATTTTCAGCTAACGTCAAAATTGCAAATTGAGCTCTGCTCAACGAATTTGGGAGATGACATATTTCAATGAAATTTACTGAAATTGGTCGGATGATTTCATATATTGGGATCGATGGTGATGTAAATACATTTGTCATGTGTGTGTAATGTATTCATATAAACAATGAAATGAAACCGTCTTAGAGGGGAACACAGTACCAACCTTGCATGTAAATGGACCTGAGGAAAGAATGACGAGAAAATCGATGGATCTGGATTACCATTATCATCTCAGCCCAGGCCTTTGCTTGTCAAGATTGCGTGTTCAGTTAGTCATACATATCTCCTCTATCAACGACAATACACATGATGTGTGCGTAGACATGGCGATGCGTTGAATCTAACAAATAGTTGGATATGTTGACTGTGCGAATAAGATATATAGGCTGAGCAATGTTCTACCTACAGCAAGACAAATTATTTTATGCCAACCAGTGGATGAAAATATGAGTGGAGTTACAGAGACGGACAGCCTATCCAATGTAATCACCTCTTACAGACAGCACTGGGGTCCTGTTCTTTCCTAGACCCATACGGGAAGTTGTTGGGGAATTGAAGCGCTGGGTGTTAGCAAATGAGAGTTCTTGCATCTGGCGTAGGGGAATGTGGAAGGCATTGCCTAATGACAAGGAAAGTTGTTAAGATGACCAGGTGGTGTGTGTGGAAGGCATGGTTTCATAGAATATGAGTTGAAGAATTAGAGAATTTAGCGGGAATTATGATTTGGTGACAATGGTGAAGGACGAACGGAGAGGATATGGGCATACAATAATGTATATGTAGCGTGGATGTGGAGTGAATGGAGTTTTTGTAAATGTAAATGTTTATACAACACAAACGTCTATAATGTGTCACTGAAACAAATGCTGGTGCGTATTTGTAATCGGCCGATGAACCTCATGTAAGTCTAACAATATGATACATTGAAGAAGTAACGTAAAAGAAAAAACACACTTTCATAGAAATTATTGGTTAATTCACAATCTGAATACGTATCCTTAACAATTGAATCGGATTCCTCTGCAGATGAAATTGAGACAAAACGACATGGACAGCTCAGTGTAACGGAAGCATGCAAGTGATCCAAGACTTTCCCTTCATTCGGACACATTTCAATGAAAAACACCAAATCCATTTTAATTCGAACAGGATTATGTTTCAGGTTCTGATGGAAACTCAATCGTATTGTCAACTAGGTGTCAAAATCCGCTGTGCAGATGCCACAACACGTAGTTCAAAGCTGATAATTTTCAAGGTGATGTCAAATATGCAGCTTATAATTTATCGACCATTGACAACCGTACATCTGAAGTAAGGGTCGCAATGGTCACTAGGTTTCCTGGCACATTCTGGCTAATGTGAAGACTTGTGATTACTAAATGAGTAGAGAATACATAACCTCGCAAAATATAGAATGAGTTCCTCATCAGATTGGTTTATATTGGTTATATGTTTTACCGGGTGATCAACGAGATAGTCCAGACGTTCCTTAATCAATTGTGCAATTACTGGGAAATTAGACAAACAACATTCATTATTCAGTTACAGCGTCTGAAGAGATTGGAGCCAAATGTGAGCTTAAAGGTGGCTGCGTGTCTGTCTAATAGTGCATGGTTGCCTTGTTAATTATACAGGCGATTCATCACTTTCTGAAACGTTTATTCATCTTTAATTCTTATTGTCCTCCTGCAGCTCCAGGCTTTGGTGTCTACATTTCACAACAGTGAAGCATGCTCATGCGCTGAAGATTTCAAATATCGAAATACGATTCTTGCTGTAACTCATACAAACTTCAAGGCATCGGCAAAGCTTTCAAAGAGGTTTATGGTGGATATTTCAAAATTTGACACACTGGTGACAAAAATAATGTAATAACGCAATTCCCTATTTTAACTTGTACCATAAAGAATATTCCCGTTTTTGTTCCTTTGTTTGTTTCCTATCTAACGCCGCACCTAGCCATATGCCAGTTTTAATGATCAAGTCTGGACCAGACAATCCAGTGATTGACACCATGAGCATCATTCTACGCAATTGTGACACGATGACATGCATCAACCACGATCTCCACGATCTCCTTGGTCGCCTCTCACGACAGGCATGAGTTGCTGAAGAACGATTCTAACCTGGACCTTCGCGGGTCTCCGGTCATAGAGAGTGAGTGAGGTGGGTTTAACGCCGCTTTTAACAGTATTCCAGTTATATCGCGGCGTGTCAGCTTCATGTGGGAGGAAAGCCAGGAGTGATGCAGGTCTCATACGTTTACCACTTCGGTGAAACCCATGAGCACGGGTATGCTGCTGATAAACCTAGAAACATAATCGGGGCGAACCTGGATTCGAACCCACAATCATAGGTTTCTGACGTGTTCAAGGGACGCAACTCTGCACAGCGAATCGCCGCGCCTTTGACGACTGGGCCACCCGTGCCCCCTCCGGTCATAAGGTTCAATAAATATCAATGTTGTTGTAAATTATGGGATTGGAATCAACGATCACCGGACCAGCACGATGCACCAACTAATTCGCAAAGGAACATTATAGTAAAAGAGTTAACAAGAAAGTCTTGAATCTCTTTTCAAAGCCATCGCCATGGCGATTGATTACTGATCATGGACAGATCCTGCCTAACCTTGTCTCATATATTTTGAACACCATTCCATTGAGGGTTTAGTTTAGCCTTAAAACTATACTTGTAAATTATGTCTAACCCATCTTAAAGTAGACTTACATAGTGATTCCTTTGGTGATTCAGAATAGGTGCCCGATTTATCATATATACTCACACGCAAAAGAAACGCAAGTCGAGGATGCAGTATACATGTTATTTATTTTCAACAGTAAAGACAAGAAATACTAATTGGGCAAGATTGACAAAAATTTGACTGAAGACAGTTGAATGGAGTAAAAGGCAGATGACATAATTGTTTTTTTCAAATGTTAAGGGCTTACACAGTTTCGGGCCAATACCCAAAATGTCAGTCAATACCTGGTGTGACCACCATTAGCATCGATCACTGCCACACATCTCCTGTACATTGAGTGGATCAGACGATTTGTGAAGGCCCTAGGGATCCTCCTGCACACATCCAGAGCAGCTGTGCGTAGTTCATCGGCAGTTGTAGGGACTGGGCGCACATTGTGCAGACGCCTTTGAACCTCATCCCACAAGTATTCGATGGGCTTCAGACCAGGGCTGAGGGCTAGCCACGGTAGAACACGGATGTTGTGTTGTTACAGAAAGGCCATGGTACATGTAGCTCTGGCAACATGGGGACGAGCGTTGTCCTGCTGGAAAATGTGTTGTTGATGTTGTGCAAAAAATGGAACAACGTGGGGTCTGATCACTTGGTCGATATACCGCAGTGACGCCGTGTCCCCGACCCTGACCAACATTCAGAAAGCACATGGGTCCAAGTCTCGCATTAAGTCCAATCCCTGCCCATATCATGACGCTAGGTCCACCCCATGGATCCCTTTCCACAACGTTTCTGTCAGCGAAACGATCACCTCGACGCCGCCAAATTCTGACTCTTCCGTTTGCATGGGAGACACAAAAACGACTTTCATCAGAGAAGATGACACGCCTCCACTCACGATGACGTCAATTGTGATGACCCTGTGCCCACTAAAGTCGTGCTTGTCGATGCCGCTGTTGGAGAACAGGACGACGTGCTGGTCGGCGACATCTGAGGTTGTTGGAACGAAGACGTCGGATCACAGAGTCCCGGCTAATGTGTCGATTATGTGTTCCTATGGTCTGTCGAGCACTTTCACTTTTCAGTTAGGAACGGATGTCGCTGGTGTTGACGGGTAATCTGCCGATCTTGTCGACGTGGGGTGACCCTAGGACGACCGCTCCGAGGAAGGTCATCTGTGGTCTGTGTAGCATTGTATCGATGCAGGAGACGGTAAATTGTGGTTATGTTAACGTTAACGTTGAAATGACGGGCAACATCTTGGACAGACTCTCCAGCTTCCAAACGTCCGATAGACTGGCTCATCTGAATTTGAGTTAGGCGTGGCATTGTTGACCGAGGAGTGGTAGGTCCAAGAATCGGCCACAGTTTTATACCCATTACAGTTCGCGACAGTTCGTGCATTTTCGATTTCGCGAGAAATGAGTGCATGATACCCACATATTCATTGAAATGGTGCGTTTTGGCGATTCGTTTTTTTATGTTGCGTTTTTACTCGGGGCTTTCAAAATGCAATCAAAAATATTGATAGCACCATCAGGCTTCACTTCATGCTAAAGATCTATCAATGTATGTTTCCGTGTTTGTTACCTATTTGCTTAAAACCACTTGCGTTTCTTTTGCGTGTGAGTATACTTCTTGTAATGTGCTTATGAGGGTTGTGGTCAACCTCTGGGACGTCCAATGGTACGGATCATGTTTTAAGTCAAGGGTTCGGACATTCACATGCTGGTATGATATGGCTTCATTATGGAAGACTGTGGTGTCAGTCAAGGTTAATGTCTCTGTTAAGGTCCATCACTCATCATAAGTATACTAATATATGTACATTCTAATGTGATTTATTGACATAACTGTTATTATGACCCATCTACCAGTTGGCACAAGGCAACATTTGTATATGTATGTACGGATCTCTAAGTGGTGGTTTGTATAATTATTGCTTTCAAAGCTTGAATGATTTGTTACATACTTACTTAAATAAATGATTTGGTTGACAGATCAAACAAATGACATTTGTCCAAATCCATGAAAGAAAGCATATTAGTAAATTTGATGTGGCCATAACAGGAAGCAAACTCAAACAAGAATGTCAGTCATAAAGTTAAGAAATTGTTACAAACCGTGCAATGCACATTTACACTGATTCCCCAAACTCTTATCTTAACGTATTTCATAGAAGGGTCTTCGTGATGGAAACAAGTATACGACTGAGACTGGTTGACCGAGAATGGCCGAGGATAGCCGAGGTTGGCCGAACGTTTTCCATGCTCGAGGCAGAGACGAGTTTCATAATTTTACACTGGCGTAGATTCTCTCCAGTGTCTAAGTCTAGACTGGTTATTGAACGATGAAATTTCCAGTTTGTTTTTAGAGACGTGTCAACATTCTGTGCAAGAGAATTATATTACGAGGGAAAATAAATAGTTGTCGCCATCAGGCCCATTTTCAATATTCGTGCGTTCACCCTGGATGATTTTTTCTTGCGTGTTCTTCTGCTATCGATTGAACTCTGATGTATAAGAAAGATACGCACAGTTCATCACAAAAAATGTATTCTACGGTTTCAAAAATAGCTCTCCCATCCCATGCGGGAATTAGAAACCTTTCATTATTTTATTGGAGTAACCAGATTCTGCCGGAGTGCAGTCAAACAAGTTGTAGTGCAGACCAAATGCCATGGTGCATGCAAACAGTTTACAGCACACGCCCAAACACACATTATCGCGACGTCTTTTCATCTCCTTCGAATTTCCTACATGGTAAAAGTCAATAAGTCATGGTTACCGTATTTCCCCAGTCGTGGTATCTGACACCTTGTCTTCATTGGACGTACATTACTTAACAATTCCTAGGATTATAATTGTCCAGGCGGGGAGGGTATTTGACTGCGTTCTGTTTGATTTAGATTTTGACATACAGATAGTTTTATCTATTGCTATGAAAGTAATACATGTCCAGCTCCACTTCAAGTTTAAAATGAACGTTAAGACAATGAGTATTGTTGTACGACGCTTTTAGCATTATTCAAACAATATCACGGCGGTGGACACCAGAAATGGACTTCACACATTGTACCAATGAGCAGAATCGAACCCGAGCATTCGACGTGTCGAGCGAACACTTTAAATACTTGGCTGCCCAATCGACCAAACGCAAATACACATTTCTGTAAGTTGTTGTGCTCTGATCTGTATTTAGAAGGGCACTGTATATGTAACGGTGTATCTGTAATCTTGCTGCTGGTGCAATAGATCACTCCCTATATGCGATTATATATCAATGAACACTGTAGTCCGGCTTAATTCAGCTGATAAAGGGGGCGGTCGGGTAGCGTTCGCTCGTCACGCCGAAGACCCGGGTTCGATTCCCGACATGGGTACAATGTGTGAAGCCCATTTCTGGTGTCACCCGCCGCGATATTGCTGGAATATTGCTAAAAGAGGCGTAAAACCATACTCACTCACTCACTCAGCTGATAAAGGTATGCAACACATAAAATTCGTATCGGTAATTTCATACATACAGCACGGAGTCGAACCAGCTGTTGTATGATCTATACAACACTCAAAGATCTGTCAAAATATCCATTCCATCGGCGGTTTTCCTTTACTAATCAAGTTTTGATAGGGATCATCGATATTCGTATTATACCAGATGAGGACAAACTTTCACTGAATGCATTGATATGTTGTCAAACGAATAGTATTCATGGTTGATATGGAACTGGTATTTTGCCGCTTCTTGTTACAGTTAGCACTACAATACATTTCGATCATTTTAAATTATCCTCATGACTTTTGCAACATTGAGTAGTGTAATTCAAAGGGCGGTAGGTCTTGTCCAAATGTTTTAAGCAGTCACTCGTTTAGTGGTTCTAAGAACATTGTCACTTCCAAACATGCGTACAATGCACGAACAATATGTACGAATTCTTGTTATCCCCCACGAAATTAACTGGAATTTTGCACAATGCAGAGTAAAACATTACACACCTCGTATGCGATCATTAATATTATATTCCGTTTTTGTTATAGCATTATTCGAATATACTTTTCTCTGCGTGGTATTCAAAACGGTATCTCCAGGCAACACATTTCGGTGTTCTAGAATGGGAGGTTCAAGTATGAGTGAACTACTTCAGACATGCATTCGACTGACTTAGACAATGCCTCAATCGGCGTAAAACCAAACTGATCAAATGAACTTGTTTTTTCAGATAATTACTTTTAATGGTGTGTGGTGGTAACTTGGGTACTACCATATTTCAAATTTCTATTAACGATAAATGAATTTATATCAAAATCTGAATTGAAACCTTTTGTTATGGCTTTTACGGTACCTAATAATTCCGGCCCATTATTTCACTATTTGTGCGTTTATTTTCATAAGGGAACAAGATAAACACATCCCATTGCTCCTTTATTATTGCGTGTATGGTGGTACTGATGGCCATTATCAGGAGTCCGTGTGTTTTCTTTGTACACTTTTAGCATCGTAATGATTACCATTGTGGACCATTCATGACTTATTTAGTATTTGTGAGTAGATACACGTGGCTCGTAAACTGATATACATATATTCTGGGACAATAAAGAGTACGTCTCTTCAATACTCAGAGTCCTTGTGCATAAATCAAAAGAGATCACAATGAACTCATAAGACCTCCAATAGATTTCATTATAATCATAGTGCTTCCAGAATAATAGCCAGAACCAGATAATGGCATTGCTGAATTCTAGATTTAGGGGACTGGCATTTAGTGCTTGTTGATTCTTGGTCTAATGTCTTTGCAAAGTCCTTAAAGAAATATCGACCGTGTGCCTCTCGAGAGACTTTGACCGTTAACTTTGAGAGGCAAGTTGTGATAAATACTAGTCCAGACAAATTAGCAATAAGATTGACAGAGTGTTTGGCTTGTAGCTCATAATGCTCTCTACTTCTGACGAAATAGCACAATTTGACACATGCGTGTATACGTAGTGGTTTTTTTAGATCTCCGGGGGAATATGAGGAGAAGAGAGGATGTTGAAAATGGTCATGTCACGGGAATCGGAAACTAACCAGCGGTTGCCCCCGATGGTTCAATCGTCCATGTCAAGCTTTAAACATAGCGTCTTTGATGTAGAACATTATGTTGGTCAACTGATTGCTGAAGTCAAACATGGTCTGCCAATCTCATGTGATGTGTGGTAATCTTGGTGGCATCTGTGAAATCTTTCAAAGATGAATACAGGGGAACTAAAAGATGCCTGCAGTTTTAGAAATTAAAACCATTACGCACACTTTTGTATTTGATTGATCAGACCGTTTTAGGAAGTTTCAACTTGGATATGGCATCAACGATTGAAATCATTTTCAACCCGCACAGAAGCAACTGTTCTTTTCTTTGAAATTCCCCCTGTTGCCTCAAAAGATCAGCACATTCATAGATAGCCCGCTTGGGAGGAAAGACATGGGTGTTCGTTGAACTCAGTGGTTTGATAATTACAGATCCAAATGACAATAAATGTTTTAAGTGTGCACGTAGGCACTGACAGCGAAGACAATACAATTAGATGTAACATATCTATAAGATGTTAAGCCGAATGCGCCTACAGTGTGCCAATTTAGACGTTCCTGCTTTGTAACCGACTGTCGCGCTAACATGGGAATATCGACCAAACCGCTAGACCCTTCAGATACTGTTACGTGTTCAACAATGCTTAATCTACGGCACAATCGGCGCTCTATTGGATTAAGGAATGAAGGGTGTGTGTGAATGTGTGCTGAAGTAAATAACATTTATGTGATTGTGTGATGCATCAATTCTTCACATATGAAACATTTTAGTTCTTCCGGTGCAACCATTATGTCAGACATAATATAACGATGTTATTTGATGATCAATTTCGCTCGGAAAGGAACTGTATTGTTGCAGGTGTTTTTTTGTTTCGTCAGCATACAGATAGCTGACTTTTCTCGTTCAACACAGTGCTCAGACATATATACTACTCAAAAGAAGTTAGGGATCATCCGATTCTCTTCATATTACTATAGTTAATCTGTAAAAAGCACGACAGATTAACTATAGTTATATGTAAGAATCAGCGACCCTTAACTTTGTTTGAGAAGTATATTATTTGTGAACACTGCGTATTCAGCGTTATAACAACAAACAATTATTTTGTTTACTGGACAATCGAAGGGAAGCAGCTGTAAGATGGCACTGTATAACACGCTATAAATATATAAAGCATCACCCGAGTAAGTGGTTCAACTGAGCAAGTAGGGATTTAGGGTTAGAATTGAACCCCAGCAACCTCTTTGTTGATAGAGGTTTAACGGATCGGTTGTTCCGGCTCGGTGATTTGGATGATAGCGTGTCAGCGTAGCCTGATGGAGTGATCGTTTTGGTTTGGTTTGTTGTTTTACGCCGCACTCAGCAATATTTCAGCTATATGACGGCGGTCTGTAAATAATCGAGTCTGGACCAGACAATCCAGTGATTTACATCATGAACATCTATCCACGCAATTGGGATCGATGACATGCATCAACCAAGTCAGCGAGCCTGACCACCCGATCCCGTTAGTCGCCTTTTACGACAAGCATAGTCGCCTTTTACGGCAAGCATGGGTTGCTGAAGACCTATTCTACCCCGGATCTTCACGGGTCGATGGCGTGATCGTTTTTCACAATATCAATCACTGGTTTCTCTGGTCGTGACTTCATTAATTACAGGCGGCCCTAATTTACCTGGAATATTGTTCAATGTTAAACAACACATAACACAAAAAAATCAGTATTCTTGAATAAACCAGTAAACAAAAGAACGTTCTTCGTTATGACACGGATAAGATGCTGACACTCTGTACCATTGTGGGAAAGGAATTCTCGTTCCGGCCTCTTGAATGAAACTAGGCCACCACAAAGGTGGAATATTATTGTCACTACATCACCTGTAACCATCATGTTTGTGCCTGTACATGAAACTATTGAATTGTGAATGTGAATTTTACATACGTCTTCTGACACATGAAACATTTCAAAGAACGTATAGTCTAGGCACACGTTTTAAGATGATTTCAAATAGCCAAAATTTTCACTTGACCATTATGTCAATACAACGTCACTATTGAGCAATAACACTCTCTATTCATTTCTATTCATGAAGAATATAATTTGTTTGTTTTATAAAACGGAGCCATGGAAAACAGCAGTGCTATTAGAGTCTTATTAACTTAAGATCACTACGTCAGTGTACAACATTTCCAATTACAACATGATACCTTAAAGATGGGAAATATGCACCATTTCGTTGTCTATAAGATTCGTGTCTATTTCCTAATAGGAAAACATAGTAGGCGTGGTGCCATTGGGTAACCATTTCAGACATAGATGTAGATTATTACACAAGGTACGTTACACAACCAATTATGTTAGATGTTGCTTTTCCAGCAAATAGGTAATTGGAATCCTGTAAAAATAGTGCTACTGGCTCTGTAGCTCACGTTGCTATGTACTCAGAAGTTTTAAGTGTAAACAAGAACGCACTTAATGTAAAGAAATAGCCCTGAAACTTAACAAGACAAAAATAAATTGTTGTGCAGAAAAAAAGAGGTCATACCTATATTGTGGTGTGATAATACGGTGTGGAACTGTTAAGTGCCGTTCTGTTGAGAGATTACTCCAACACCACCAATCTGATCATGTGTTGGCATAAGTATTCATACCAAATTCGATGCTCTGTGTGTCTGTAGGGGTAGAATGGTTGGCAATGTCCCATATTTGTCGTAAAAGGTGACCAAACTGACCACGACTGGGTTTATAGTACTTCAATTTAAATGGGACTTCCCCAGTTTACCAGGCGGCATAATAATGTCCTGCTTCCCTGAATGCATGCCATATCAGCCACCGACCTCTTTGCTGATTCAGTCATAAATTGCTGGCTGTGTTCTACACAGCTGCAGAAGCATTTGTTCCAAGTAATAATGATCCTATTAGGTCATTCCACTGATAGGTTCTTCGAGGAGGTTCTGACGGCAAGTTTTCCCGTTTTCATTTTTCTACTCGAAACGATTTAGATATGACTACATAAAGTATATACCATGCTTTTAAAATGTAATATAACTTGTCATAAATAATACTTTATTACCAAATGAAAATGTGACAAATTGCTGCTTTATACGGTAGAGCGACAAAATATTGGGTATAACAAAGATTTAACTTAAATCGATGAACATGTTAGCATCTTCAAAGAAAAATTAGCACTTTTTCAACGAGAATCTACGATATCATCCATCTCTTATTTTCCTTTACAGTGGAATGAATAATATTTACACATTGCAAGCTGAATTGCTACGTCGGAAATTCCATTCTTTGAAACATGATGTAAAGGATGTTCCTTCTAGCAAGAACACTCAAAGGTCAGAGAAGCACACAATTTGAATCAACTCTTAACTACTGGAAAGTTTGCTCTCTTGGTCGACAGAAAAGGTCAACGGTAATTTACGGAGATGCCGTTATTCCATCGGTTTTTTTAGAGAGAATATTTCATTTGCATTGTATATTAACATCATTTGGTTTCTCAGAAACTAGGGCTTTGGTCCTAAATACTGCATCGCCAGTAGTCCACGTGTTTATTGATTCATTATTCTACGTACAACAGGAGTATTTTATTTTTTCTTATTATCAAATTCCCGAAAGATTGAAATGGACTATTTTGCTTGATGCTTGTTCAAGTTGATTTATTTTCTTACTTCTTTCAGTGAAGTCAACGAGAAGCTCTTTTCAATTTCCGCCTTGACTGCAAGGTTGATAGAGGGTGCTCTCTGCCAAAACAACAATAGGTGCTTATTAAGGCAGGGGTCGGGGAAAGACAGGCCTTTGTGAAACAAATGTAATTTTGGACTTGACTCAGATTTATGTCAGGTCCCAATGTCTGTATTTGCCGGGCTGCCTCTGAAATGTAACGTTCCTAACCCTAATTTTTTATTAACAGGGGTCAATCGATGTCTGCATAATTGGATGCTAATCTGACATCATTTATCATATTTTTTTCTCAGTGTGATACTGAGGGATATATTTCGAACCAAGAGCGATACAAAGGGATATGTTTCGAACCCACTAATTTCACTGTAATGGAAGGTTGCACCGGAAGCCACAAAGCGACATCCTTTGTCTGTAAAGGAACACTTCTGCGTCTTTTGAGGTTTAGAATCGTGATTTGAATGTATTTTTTCAGGTAAAAAATATATTATACTGTGTTACTCTTTGTTGTTTTGTCGTGTATAACGAGTCAATATTTTATGAACTCTTTTATTCATCTGTGGACAAAAGCGGATTTAAACTATGACACACTAAGAGAAACCACATATGTTTGTTTTAAATTGATTATTATATTTGTGCAAAGACTAACATAGTTAAAACACAACATATATTAAACAGTCGAAATATGATATCTAGATTATAATGTCGCTGAATTCCAAAGGCCAATTCTATCGTAAATAACAAGAGTCATCACATCTGGAGTAAAACCGAAATCAGTCTTGAATGATCATAAAATTTGTTTCGAGGCCTATAATCATCTTGTACAACGCTCAAATCTAGTGCGAAATAACTACTTGATGACGACCTAACGAACCCGTACATAAGTTTAGTAAGACCCAGAATAGCCCCTTGTCATACAAGCAATCGTAGTCATACAAGCATTATTCACTGAGTTTCAGCACAAAATGCATTCCAATTATTGACCTCAATATGCGTGGGAACGGCAAATAAGCAATATGTAAATCCTACTGTTATTGAGCAGAATGAGCATCTTCTGTCAGAATAGGGTCACGTAATGCTGATTCCAATGCCACAGTCCCCTTCATTCAGCGGAGAAATTACACCCTTCACATACTCAACTACATAGGCGCGCAGGATAGAGTCACAGGTCTAATTAAGCTGCCAGATTCTAAATGAAATAGCGATTTGCCTTCATGATCAACTGCCTATTTTCCTGACCACCAACTATATGGTTATCTAAGAAGATCTCAAGAGTAATGATTTCTGATATGGATGTCTCCTGGATAAACGTGCAATGTATTATTCAGTCTTTCTGAATTCATACTGATTAATTGCAAGGAAACAGATTCTGTATGTACATATTGAAAACACTGAATAATTCATTGTTTGTTGTCTACTTTCCGTTCAATGCTAATTTCTACCCAGCGACAGATGAGGGCAGTTCGTACTCAAGTGGTCCATACCTGCCTTTCTGACGACTCACGAAAGAGAAGGATATATTAACTAGTGTTGTCACCCGGGACGATTCGGATCAGAAGAGGTCTTCACCAACCCATGCTTGCCGTTAAAAGCGACTACATTTGTATTAAGAGGCGACTAACGGGTGGTCAGGCTCGGTGACGTGGATGGTGTACGTCATTGTATCCCAATGGCGTGGACCGATGCTCATGATGTCAATCACTGGACTGCCTGGGTTATTTAAATTCATATAGCTGGAGTATTGCTGAGTGCGTCGTTAAAGAACAAACAAACAAAACTAGTGTTGCATTCAATTTGCAACTAATCTTCATAGCTGTCTTAGGGACCGATATTCAGGGTTGTAGTCAGGGGAATATATTGTCCCCGAGACCCGTGAAGATTCGGGGTAGACTAGATCTTCAGTAACCCATGCTTGCCGTAAAAGGCGACTATGCTTGTCGAAAGAGGCGACTAACGGGATCGGGTGGTCAGGCTCGCTGACTTGGTTGATGCATGTCATCGATCCCAATTGCGTGGATCGATGCTCATGATATTAACCACTGGATTGTCTGGTCCAGACTCGATTATTTACAGACCGCCGTCATATAGCTAAAATATTGCTGAGTGCGGCGTTAAAAAACCAACCAACCAAACCATTGTCCCCGAAATTCTTGAAAAAAGAAATGGCATTGACATTTACGCAAGGTGTTGTTCTGAAGAACATGATAATGAAAAGGTTTCATCTCTAAGAATCGATTATCGTTGATGAAATGTGAATAATGTTCATCCGAATATGAGGAAATGTGTTCATTGTAAGGAAGACCTAATCTCGTGAACGATTTACAATTACAATGGGGGCGGTGGAGTAGCCTTGCTTTCGCTCGTCGATTCCCCACATGGGAACAATGTGTGAATCATTGTGTCACCGCCGTGATATTGCTAAGAGCGGCGTAAAACAATACTCACTCACCCATTTACACTGGAGTCCTAACTGTGTTAAACTGAGGTTATAATGTCATACTGAATTACACTGAGGTGTAGCTTGCCATACTGTATTGAACTGAGATGTAGATTGCCATTCTGTATTAAAATGAGTATATTGCCATACTATAATAACTGGAGAGGTAGCTTGTCCTTCTGTATTAAACAGTGGGTAGATTGTCATAGTGTATTAAACTGAGGGGTAGATTGTCACAGTGTATTAAACTGAGGAGTAGATTGTCACAGTGTATTAAACTGAGGGGTAGATTGTCACACTGTATTAAACTGAGGGGTAGATTGTCACAGTGTATTAAACAGGGGGTAGATTGTCACAGTGTATTAAACAGTGGGGTAGATTGTCACAATGTATTAAACTGAGGGGTAGATTGTCACAGTGTATTAAACTGAGGGGTAGATTGTCACCGTGTATTAAACTGAGGGGTAGATTGTCACAGTGTATTAAACTAAGTGGGGTAGATTGTCACAGTGTATTAAACTGAGGGGTAGATTGTCACAGTGTATTAAACTGAGGGGTAGATTGTCACAGTGTATTAAACGGTGGGGTAGATTGTCACAGTGTATTAAACTGAGGGATAGATTGTCACAGTGTATTAAACTGAGAGGTAGATTGTCACAGTGTATTAAACTGAGGGGTAGATTGTCACAGTGTATTAAACTGAGGGGAAGATTGTCACAGTGTATTATACTGAGGGGTAGATTGTCACAGTGTATTAAACAGGGGGGTAGATTGTCACAGTGTATTAAACAGTGGGGTAGATTGTCACACTATTTTAAACTGATGTAAGATTGTCACAATGTATTAAACTGAGGGGTAGATTGTCACACTGTATTAAACTGAGGGGTAGATTGTCACAGTGTATTAAACTGAGGGCTAGATTGTCACAGTGTATTAAACTGAGGGGTAGATTGTCACAGTGTATTAAACTGAGGGCTAGATTGTCACAGTGTATTAAACTGAGGGGTAGATTGTCACAGTGTTTTAAACTGGTGGGGGGGTGGGGGGGGGGGGGGGTGGGGCGGGGGGGGGGGGGGGGTAGATTGTCACAGTGTATTAAACTGAGTGAGTGAGTGAGTGAGTATGGTTTTACGCCGCTTTTAGCAATATTCCAGCAATATCACGGCGGGGGACACCAGAAATGGGCTTCACACATTGTACCCATGTCGGGAATCGAACCCAGGTCTTCGGCGTGACGAGCGAACGCTTTAACCACTAGGCTACCCGACCGACCCTATTAAACTGAGGGGTAGATTGTCACAGTGTATTAAACTGAGGGGTAGATTGTCACAGTGTATTAAACTGAGGGGTAGATTGTCACAGTGTATTATACTGAGGGGTAGATTGTCACAGTGTATTATACTGAGGGGTAGATTGTCACAGTGTATTACACAGGGGGGTAGATTGTCACAGTGTATTAAACAGGGGGGTAGATTGTCACAGTGTATTAAAGAGTGGGGTAGATTGTCACACTATTTTAAACTGATGTAAGATTGTCACAATGTATTAAACTAATGTTAGATTGTCATACTGTAATAAACCGAGAGCTAGTGTGTCATACTGTCACACTGTGTTACGTTGAGGGTTCTGTGTGAAACTAGTGTTTACATTTTCATACTGATGAAAGAAAATATTCAAATCACAGAGTGGAATATGACATGATCATGTATCAGCACAAACGTCCATTTTGCATGTGTAATTCTTGAATGCTCGTCGACAATTTTTAAAACTGATATAAATGTCAGTTATTATTAAGAAAGCCCAAATATGCGATATATCGTATCAAAATTTATTAAATGTGTGGGCTGATTCAAATATAAACAAACATTTATCAATGTTCCCATAATCCTAATGTAGTAACCGAAAATACATTTCTTTTATGAAATAATTCTAATCGGAAAGGAAAAACCCTGTCCATACGGATAGGATTTGATATTTTCCCCTTCGCCTTTAATTAAGGAGCACATGAATATGTGTGTACGTAAAAAGGGGTTGATGCGTTGGTGGCTTAGCGGCCCCTAGTGTTCCCTTTGCCTTCAATTTTAACATGCTGATCTTATTTAGATCACTATTCTGCCGTTACGTCCTGTCAACTGATGTGGCCTTCATTGATTTTCTGTCAAAAAACAGGACATTCCCATGAATGAAATAAAAAGGTCGTTGTGAATTGGTTAGACCTTGCTTGATCTTTCCAACTAGTTAGGCATATTAGCATACCGTGTCACTTCGGTTCACCCTAACCAGAAGTACAAATGGCATGTGCAACTCATTAACTGAAACCCTAAAGCTAAGACGCGTCAAGTCTCGTTATTGTTATCGTACTGATGTTGAGATGCGGGAGGCTCTTCGATTTAAGAAGTATGTGGATTTCTGGCCTATGGTAATTGGTGTGGCTAGCACCAGCTGTCACATTCCGTAAGGTTACAAAATGTGCTGGATAATCCATTTCCGCGTGAATATTTTGAATAACTCAACATTGTCAGCTCAAATAGAAAGTGCACATAGTCGTTTGCTTACCCTTGACCACATGGGAGCATAGGCTGTAAATAGTGCATCTGCGAGAGGAATCGAACTCGGGACATACGTGTGACGAACAAACTCTTTCCTTTCTATGGTAATTGGTGTCGCCGATGCCAGCTGTCACTTGAGGGTACAAAATGTGCTGCATAATCCCTGTTCAGTGAATCTTTTGAATAACTGGACCTTGCTTGCTCAAATAGAGCGTTTTCCCCATTGGAAACATTCTGACATGGTCTTTAATATGTGTATCACTTCTAAATGTCTTTCATAGACTTGACTTTAATATTGTATCCATATGAGGAATCGTCATACGTGTGACGAGCTAAATTTTCGCGTACGAAGGTACGTAACATACACCTTGCAGCAGTAGGCGTCTACGATCCGCACCACTTTCATCAATGCTTACTGTTTCAATGACAATAATGTGAATGGAGGGTGCAACCGGTAGACCAGGAGAAGCATGCTTACACTTTTCGCGAAGACATGGTGTCATCACTGGTTTTCAGTGATCCATTCATAAAAGGTTCATAACTCGTTTGGCTTTTAGACCAAATGGAATCCATTTAAGCAGATATTCGAGACTTGTTGAATTTACATGGCATGATGTAACTGAAGGAACTTAAAACGTATACCACAATTCGATAACCTGCATGGATATGGCTGGAATAATGCTGAAAGCTGATACTTATTTGCTTCAAAAATATACAACAAACGAGTAAACCCTACTGAATCTCAACCTTTAAAAACAACATCTCTTGATAATAAAAGCGGATTCATGGAACCAATTACAGAATGACAGACGCGTTAATGTAGAATGTAAATTAATTGTCTCTGGAAAACTGTGATACTGGCTTGGACAGCTGTCCACTACTACATATACACCATATGAAGTAAATAAGACCCGTCATGTTCTTTAACATCTCTGAAATATGCCTGAGATACTGTATTGAATCACAGAGCTACGTTGTGTTTTTGTGTAAAGGAAACATTAAAAGGTCAGTTATTAAAGCCAAGTCCTTATGCATCCTAATTAGTTTCAGTACATCTTTTAGCACGTTAACCTCGCATCGTTTGCATTCTTACTGTGAGCCTGTCGTCACCATCATCGATAGCCCTTGTTCAGCAAGCATGGCTCACGGCCCAATTATCTAATCAGAGAATCGACCATGACCTATTCGAAAATCGATTCTGTAACAGCCAGTCTGTAAACAGTGTCCATCACAGATCTGGATAAATGGAGAATTGTGGTCATTTGCAGAGGTATAGGAATCTCTGGATGTTGGGGTAATCAGGATTTAATCTGAACAGTAAACAAAAAGCTTGTGGTTTGGGGAAAGACAGCGACATCTATGTCTTATTACATGTATATATTCCTGGCCCAGACCGATCGGTATTCTGGTCACGGGATGGGCCGCCAGAAGAGGACAAACATTAGCAAACTTAATATCTTCTTTAAACCTACTTTTCCGGGCGTATTCGCTTCTGATGTAGCGATATATCTGTCTGGCTGTTGTAGAGGAAGGAAGCTCACTGGCAATTGCAACAATTTATATGTATCTGGGTAATTTCCATCAGTAATTGGCTTGCTGATTGGGTATTACTGCGTTTACAAGTACTTCGTACTTGCTTTAAGGTACTGAGATCTTGGATGCAGCACCTTGTAATTTGAACGGCATAGTGGAACTGAAACTGAAACAGTTTGGTCTCTATAGTATCCCAATGTGATATGAATAGCATACACAATAAAGATGGATCAGCTGCTTTTACAACTGGGATTCAATGGTGCTTGACAAACATCCAGAGTCAGGCCTACCAATGCCCCAACTATCAAATTTATATAAACGAGAAACACATCTATAGGTCATATGGTTATGTTGCAGTGGAAGTATTGTAGTTTGATGAAACATTAAACGTGAGGTTTAACGTTGTTTTAAAACTAAGTTGCAATACGAATATATTTCTTAAGTGTTTCTATGTACTTGCAAGCAACAGAGCCTCTGGTGTTTTGCGCAGCTGTCGTAGTTTTTAATTTCAACAAATCAGTAAACTTGCTTTCGGGTCTCAGGATTGTATGGTCAGTTCTTGGTCAAGCAGCTGTTGTGATTGTCAGTGATCCATTCATATACAATGTATGTTTCACCAATGTTTTGCCTTTTGCCCAAAATGGAATCTGTTTCAGCACATAATCGAGACTGACGTTTTATATTTAATGTATGTCAGTAATATGACGGTGTTTCAGCTAAATGTGTGAAGGCATCATTAACGTTTTACAGGGCATCAATGTTTATCTCTACTGGTGGATATGAGAATCTGCTCACAGACGACGATGAACAAACAAAATCAGATCATTCTTAATACACAACCCGGTACTGCATGATAAGACTGCTATGCCACCTATGGTTACAAACGGGGTTTCATTAATAAATGGTTACGAAACCTCTTACAGGACTTATACCCGACAGTATCATCCCTCATAGGATACGGCGAATTTTATGTACATTGATTAACTAAACGTCTATTTTCTGCATTAATTCTATAATTAAGTTAATACCTAACATCCAGGCCTAATCGTTAAGGAATCGATATGGTCTAACTGTGATTCTGTGACTTCTTCTATGACACAGTGGTTCAGGTCGGTTCCCAAATCTGTCAGTATCCTTTCTCGCCATTGATTTTCTGCGAAACTTCTGACCATCTCATGAATGAACCCAAATTGTATTTCTGTTTTTTTCGACAGTGCCTACCATCAGTTAAACCCGTTCCTGACAAAAACATAGCGCAACGACCTAATCTGACATCTCAACTTTATAGGAATATCCAGGTTACGTGAAATCAGAACATTTGTTTTCCAGAATAATTAAGACGAGCGTGTGTCTCGACAGGTCCGACGTGCTGTGTGCTTCAGAACTGATTTATGATGGCCAATAGTGGAAGGGCGGTTTGTCCTAATGGCGTCTTACGACCCCGCAAATATTAAAAGTTAGTGTTCTATTCTAATATATTGTTCAATATTAATATTTGTTCGAACATGTTTCAATACAGAAAATATCTTTATATTTTTACAAAAGTAAAAACTTCAACTATCGCCATGACAGGGACTGTTCAATTTCAACATTTTAAGAAACAAGTTCCAAAATAACTGCATTTTGGGGTGACATGGAATGCACCATAGCCAGATAAGGGATAAACGATCGTCAACGAACACTGAACATCATGGAAGCTGTGTGATGGAAGTGGCAAGAGATCTAGAGGTTCACCACACTACTATCAAATCCATTATTTTGAAATAGTGTTTCTCTGTGTGTGTGCAGAGAAGACAGTTAATATGTAGGGTGTCTTGAAGAAAAGGAAAAAAAAAGGGGGGGGGGGGGGGGTGTATTAGCATCCCCATCTAGATTCGCCAGACAATGGGCAGTGTCGCCCAAGTAATGGACGTTCACGTGTGACGTCGTTACGTCAACACAGTGTTATCGTCCGTTCCCACTTACGTCAACGCCACATCCCAGCGTCAGCTACTTCCTGGAAAACAATTGAAACCCACCACATTTTGTTGATCGTCAGTGGCAAATTTCATGTGCCGGCTTGGGGTGCACGTTTCTTTGCGAATTAAATATATTATTTAAATACAATCTAAATATTGGATTCTCTGAAGGTGTTATTGTAATAGTGGCTCTTTGAAGATCACTCCCTTGCTTGATGTAAGAGCAGAATAATTTGAACCAGATGGTCAAACTCTGTGACTTGTCTTAATGTGTGACATTGTACTCTGAAATATGGGATGGTAATATTCACGATATATATCTACAATCCACTTCGGTATATACCCCGAATATTGATTGCTGCAGTGCTGAACAACTCATTCACCTACTCAGTATTCCATGTCTTCTAAAAGCAGCTTGACCACTCGTTGATTCTGCATAATGGGACACATAGGAAGGTTTGAGTATTTTCAAGCTTGAACCTGCAAACACACAATGTAAAATACAGCAACACGCAATGGAGGTACTACGAAATAACAAATCCCATTTGGCCAAGATGCGTGTAAAATGCCATGAAGATGTCATAAAATGTTCTTGCCCATCAGTTACTGCAGTATTTGATCAGGTTCATATGAATTAAGACAAAAACAGTGTGATTTAAGATACCAAACGAAACTTTGTGGGCCTGAGAACTGTTTCAAACGAACGGACATGATTTATGCAAGTAGCAGCTAGGGTACTACCATAATATATATTCTTAAAAAAGAAGGGGGAAGTCGGAATTAATTTAAAATTTCCAAAATTGTAAGATATATTTGTTTCTGGCAATAGTTGTATGATAATAATGAACAAATTGGGAACACATAATAATGGGAAGTGACGTACGACTGTGGACGTTATGGCCGCCAAAGATCTTTAAGGACGATAGGGTTAAGAAATTGCAAAGTTGACATTTTCGGATCAGTTGTGCGTAATACCACCCCTGTTTGTTAAACATTCATTCACTTGACGAGGCATACTGCGTATGAGTTTCCCATTGGCGATTTGAGGAGTCTGTCTCACACCTCTTGCAGTGCCTTGCCAAGTACAGCCAACGTGGTCGACGGCTTTTGACCGTGACGCACACGTCTTCCTATCTTGTCCCAGACCTGTTCAAAGAGAGAAAGGTCTTGACTCGTTGCTGGCCATGGCACTTTACGGATGAGGTGAGCATTGGCGATTCATGCACGGTGAACACGGGCTTTGTCGTCCTGAAAAAACAAACGTCGACCCACACGCCTTGCAAAACGGGACAAAAAGGGTGTCAGGATGCTGTCCCGATAGTACAGTCCAGTGACCCTTCCTTGCACAATATGGAGTGGAGTTCGAGTCATTGTGATGCCAAATCTGTCTTGAGGTCTCAGGTTGACATTGGCTTGACTGACATGACCACGCCTTTGCAAAATGATTCGGGACTCATCTGACAACTCAGTTTCGACGTTGTGTACACCATTGACATTTGTTGGCAGTTTGACGATTCGTAAATGGCACCACAACACGTGGCAGTCGAGCATGGCGATGAGGCGCAACTCGTAACTCGTACCCCAGTAGCCTGATTTGAGTCGACGTTTGAGCTTGATTTCGTAGAGCCTGTTTGTGGATCAATCGATCCTGTACTCTTGTCATTGACCTGGTACGCCTTAAACGGGTCGATCGTCACTAACTCAGTTTCCAGCATGCCCTTTGACGCGCTGTGCGTTGCAGACACCACATCACGAGTTCATATACAAACAATGACTGCAATGAAGTAAAGAACTGTATCATAAGCAGAATCACTAAGATTAACAGAAAAAATAGTCCACAGCGAATAATCTACCTTCCTTGAAAGTGTCAAAATCAGGAATGACGACACTATATGCACGTGTGTGGCGCTACTGCGTGAAGCACGTGCAAACTATTGGATGTCTTTTGCTGTTTTACAGACATTAACATTCTTGCATACAATGTTTGTCTTCAACACTTTTCTTTGTTTGAATACTTGGTACTTACATGTAGTTTTCATGATCCCCTTTTTGAAGAGTATATGTCGTAGATTTGCTTAAACAGCTAGAATATCATAGAAAGATTTATATTAATCATATCCGTGTTTAATTAATATAGCAAAGATCATCTTCAGTGCCTCCAACACTGTGGGCAGAACTGTAATGTGAGTCAAAATGAGATTAAGTCTGCTTCCAAAAATATTACCTTATTTTTTACATGAGAGCTCCATGGATTTAATCATAACTGTCCATTTGGGGAAAATAATGTTATTACCTTTTTTATAACGCATAAAGCTCGATAAAAGGAACACCATGTAGTGACATGCACACTTTCTTATGGCATGTGGCAGGTTTTATACCCTAGTAAACGTAATTAGCAAGGGAAGAATATGGTTTTGTGTAGAGAGTCATCTCATGTGGTACATGTATCAAAGTACATCGTTAATTGAAGTGCATTAGGAATTGACATAAACATCAGCAGCTTAGGGTTAAAATATTAAATAATATAACACTGCCTTTGGTGGGATAGTCAGAATCGACTACACCGTGTGATTTGCTGTGCGTAAAGTTACATTAATTCGCTACTTATACATCACTCTGGCGACCGAGAAGCTATTCTGTCTTTGTAGGAATATAGATCAATGCTACCTAGATCTCATCACTCTGTTTATCCATCACAAATATATTATGGCAATATTTCCAATACCAAGCCCTTTAAGAATTGACTATCATCGCCTGCCATAGAAATGTTGTTTGGTCTATTCTTTCGGATAATTAACGTAAATATATTCAAGATCTATAAAAACTTCGTTTATTGCTACATCATTGTCAAGTAGTGGGTCTAAATAAGTGATGGTAAGACCACTTGGAATTCCTGACGCCAAGTACCACGGAGTTGTCACTTCTAGCTAGCCAATTCTCATTCATTGCTTTCTGTTCGATCAGCTCTGATAATATCCGTTGTTCCAAGAGAGAAACAACACAATGGTGGGTTCCCTGCGGGCTGCGAATCAATGCAAACAATCGCGGGAAGATGTCCTGAAGTTATGTAGATGTAAATCAAACGTTCCTGATACCATCAACGGTGATATGACGATTCCGAATGTCGGTTATTACAAATTGTCATGTCCTAAGTGAAAGCATTTTGGTCATAGATCTGTATACATGTCAAGAGATTTGTTTGGGAAATGCTGCGCTAGCCATCTAACGCAGTATTTGTGACGCTGGTTGCATGAAACCATGTTTCTCCGTTGAACGAGCCCACGTTTAAGAGACACATATAATGGAATATTTACTTATTAGTTTGGACAGAGCTGAATAATATCTCATGGGTACAAACAATATTGCGTTGTAAAGTGGACCGTAAAATTCTCTTCATTTAGACATATAACGTGAATAGTTCATTCTTGGAGGAAATGATAAGCACTTGACCCAGTTAGAGCGAGCAACTGCACGCAATTTCTTTCCAAGATAAATCCATAAATACCCTACCTGATTGTAGATGCTGTACACACTGAACAGCATATGTACACCCTGTAGCATATGACTGAAGTGAGTGCGTGAGTGAGTGGGTGTGGTTTTACGCCGTATATGAATATTCCAGCAGTATCACGGCGTCGAGTGAGTGAGTGAGTGAGTGAGTGAGTGAGTATAGTATTACCCTGCTTTTAGCAATATTCCAGCAATATCACGGCGGGGGACACCAGAAATGGGCTTCACACATTGTACCCATGTCGGGAATCGAACCCGGGTCTTGACGAGCGAATGCTTTAACCACTAGGCTACCCGACCGCCCCTCACGGCGACGACACCAGATAATGGGCTTTACACACTTATGAATGAAGGCAGACTGGATTAAATGAATTTCAACTTCTTTATTCTTCTAAAATAACGTTTAGGTACAGCTGCTAGTTCCTTTATTAGACAAGTACCACTCGCATTGAATGGATAAAGAAAAGATAAGTTGAAATACATCGGTCTTCATTGACACCACAGCTTCTAAAGTTCCTCTTTCAAGATACCTTGTAGCGTACGTCAATGAAACATATATTATAAAATCTTCCATATACAATAACAATTTGCGAATGTAAAAAAGAGATTATTTTCACACAATTGTAACAATATGAACCTTATTCAAGCCATGTTACAGTATTTGCTTAGACCATTTCATTATACTGTTCAATGCTAATTAAATATCAGTGCTATTCATTTTCACAAGTCTTCAAGCATAAATGCAGGATTTTCCATATAGTCAAACAAGTTAACCGAACTAGTAACCATTTTCCAGCCTGATCACGTCTCGATTGAGCAAATATTGAACTTTCATACAGCATCGGCTCTTGGTGAAAAGTGGGCAGGGAACATCACGAGAATCGCTCTACACTGATGGAAATCAATTTGTTAAATACTCCAAGAAGATAGCGATTTAGGCTTTACAATGGGATAATCAATTCCCAGACACCTCAAATAGTACTAACAGTATAAGGGATTTCAGAAGCATGAGAAAAAGGGGCAGAGGATTGAGAGCCTGTAGCCTTGGGTCTCCCCAATCGCCCGAAGAGTCTTGCGCGCAGACCTAAAACAGAATTGCCCACTTAGCTTTATGATATTAACCGTGGAAAGGATTTTGGGCAAAATATAACAGCCTTTGGTTCCATAGTCAAGCTTTGATGGCTAATAGTGAGACTGACAAAGGGCGTCAGGGAAATTATGATTTATTGCAGATCAAAGCAGAGAGTAGCCCTGTCTTCTATATGCTAGACAAAAAGGTAAAGCATGTGTCCAAATACATCTACTGAATAGCATCCTTAAACCTAGTTACTTTGACATTACTTTCTGCACTTGGTCTTTTGTCTGTTTGGTTTTCATCAACCGTTTTGGTCCAGGTTTGATATTTTTCCATTAGTCCGTATTGATTTCTTTCATACTTGGAATACAATGCAAGACTGTTAGATCATTTTTCTTATCGAAATATGATTTTCGCAATAGTGAATTGGTGGTCTCAGAACTTTCCAGCTCAATGTAACCCTAATTGGTGCAGTAATGACATTAATCAATATATATTCTTTTCAACAATGGCACTATACTCTACGTCAGAAGTAGTAATGCAGCTATAAATGAAGACAACTCATTTTTAGCATCACGAAGAAAGCAGAGATACAGTTAAAGTTATTAAATTAAAGCTATTAAAAGTTCATGAACTGAATCTTCGACTGAAGAGTATTTCACAGAAGTTCACGAAGAACGCTATGGACAAATTTCAGCAAACATCAGAGAAATCCACCAGTTATCATTTCGCCAATTATTGAATCTACATCTGTCAAATTCAATAAAACCCAAAAAGTAAACTTTCATCGAGAAAATTACTTGATCTTGAAAGTCATCTAGAACATTTCGACTGTTCACTGTCAAAGTGTAGATGGTTATCAGCAATGACAAGTACAAACCCATGTCATTTGCCTCTTCCAACACAATCTGATGATACCTGAGGGACGTCTTATGCTTGAACGCGATTGCCGAGAGTGTCATTGGACAATTGAATGTCCCAAAGCAATCATCTTCTCGATCAATATATATTAAGGATGTCATTATTAAACCTCATGTAAATTATATATATTATAAGATACGACCAAGCTGTTTCAATTAACTTGGATGATAGTAACGGGAGATTCATTATCTGGCTTATGAATATCTATGGACATAAACGTTCTATGATCGCAGGTCAATGCAATATAAATAGCACACTGAGCAAAACGACCTCTTCGCGATCACATACTGATGCTGAGTAAGCTTAAATGCAGACATTACCTTCTGTAGAACATGGATTCCCCCAACTACACAAGAAAGCGAAGCAATATTTTTCACAAATCCACCTGCAACGTATGTGCAATATATGGATGCAGTTAAACACTAGTAGCAAGAGGTTGGACATTGTGCATGAGCTTCCTGGAAATCCCATGATCATGAATATTTGTAGTTGACACCGCTAGTGTCGTTTAAGAAAACCTCACATGGGGATTGTGAGATTTGAACATCATTTGTATTCCCCCTCGGGACAGGACGCATGCAAATACCAAGCCTAATTTGTGACTTTGTTCTGTCGGACCACTGTTACTAAAGCAGCGGGTTGTGTAGTACTCATTGGTGGTGTGTATGCGTCATGACCAACATGCAACTATCGGAACATATTAGTTTGACATGGTTTAACATGGACCCGTGACGATTCGGGTTAACATTGATATTCAGCAACCCATGCTGGTAGAAAAGGACGACTAACGGGTGACACAAGACTCGATTGTTTTCAGACCGCCGTCATACAGCTGGAATATCGCAAACAACATACCAACGCAACAATACTATAACATGGTCGTGTTATCCATATTGTATATCGGAGGGTACTGTTTAAATAGTGTCCAGATATGGGCTCTCAAATAAGAATACCTTATGTCAATCATTTAATTCTGACATCGGCTGTATTTCGTATTCCTTATTTCATACTCTTAGCCCTGAGTGAGTGAGTTGGGTTTAACGCCGCTTTTAACAGTATTCCAGTTATATCACAGCGTGTCAGCTTAATGTGGGAGGAAAGCCTGAAGTGATGCAGGTCTTAGATGTTTACCACTTCGGTGAAGCCCACAAACACGGGTATGGTGCTGACAAACCTAGAAACATAATCGGGGCGAATCGGGATTCGAACCCAAAACCATAAGTTTTTGGCGTACCCAAGGGACGCAACTCTTCTCAGCGAATCGCGGCGCGTTAGACGACTGGGCCACCCGTTCCCACTCTTCGCCCCGAGGGTGCCCAGGTACCTATACATGTGAACTCAGCGTTATTATTGAGGGGTCACGTAGATAATTAGAGATAAAACGTCCTATTTTAAATTTCCAAGAGTCCAGGTCCGTTGCATCTAGAATGAACCATTTTATACTGTTACTTTACTGATCATGTGGTCTGTCGCGGTGATTCGGTTGATAGTATGTCATCGGACTCCGACGGCGGGTATGATTACTTATAATATCATTCACTGGTTTGTCTGATCCAGAATGCATTATGTAAAAGCCGTCGTCTTATAGCGGAACTATTGCAGTCTTAAACAAACAAACAAACATTTGTTTTGTCATCAGCTGTACGTCAAGTAATCAGCAGTTGCATGTGGATCAAAAACCAGTGTTGTTAATTTAATAGAGCACTTTGTGATAAACAATAAAAAAGGAATACACGTTCGCCGCATACAACGTTTTTACAAGTGTAACTATATTCGTCTCAGTTTTGCGAGGTATTATTTTTGTTGATTCCTTACCCTTGGAAACAAAACGTTACTTGCTTCACTTGCTATCAGTACATTTTACAGGATACAGAATGTTCCTTCATGTGGTTAAAAAGCACATGAGATGGTGGATGTTGTTTTACTACAGAATCAAAGTTTACACTATATCCCTGAGACAAGCAAACCTGTGGTTGATAACATGAACAACGATCCACGTCATCAATGTACGATGGCCTCCAATCTGCTGGTTCACGCGTTGTACCCATCCTATCTGGGTATTAATTCCGTTCCGGAAGGGGAAGTGATGTATTGGATTACCTGATGATTAAATGTCATAGCAAACTGATGCGTTCAAACAGTCAACGCCAGAGAACATCAGCATTGAATGTCTGCCGAAAATACAAAACAGTGATGAATGTCCTGTGAAAGAACCACTGAAACTGATGACACCAGATGCACGCAGAAAGGGTTAGAATGCTCTGCACTACCGATAGCACCTGCCATTAAGCATAATTAAGCATACCGTCTTGGACATAGACTGTCATTGATAGGATATTTTTGCGCTGATATAGTTCAGTGACAGTCATTTCAATTGTGTAGTTACATTGATATGAACCTGTAATGTCATATGTAACCTTCAACCTTTACAACATGAATCCATACAAACACTGCAAACACATACACCTATCAAGTGAAGATCCCGGTTAGAATAGGTCTTCAGCAACCCATGTTTGTCGTAAATGGCGACTATGCATGTCGTAAGAGGCGACTAACGGGATCGGGTGGTCAGGCTCGCTGACTTGGTTCATACATTTTATCGTATCCTAATTGCGTTGATCGATGCTCATGATGTCAATCACTGGATTGTCTGGTCCAGACTCGATTATTTACAGACAGAACCCATGAAGATCCGGGGTAGATTAGGTCTTCAGCAACCCATTCTTGCCGTAAAAGGCGACTATGCTTGTCGTAAGACTAACGGGATCGGGTGGTCAGGCCCGCGTGGTCAGGCTCGCTGACTTGGTTGAAGCATGTCATCGATCACGCTTGCGTTGATGGATGCTCATGATATCAATCACTGGATTGTCTGGTTCGGACAACCATACAACTAAAAGACAATTCCATAATGTAAATTTTAGAGTTCAATACATGATTTGTAATCTAAACTGAAATTAATTGCTGTTAAACATGTCAACATGTGTGAGATGTACACCTGCATTACTGCAGACCTTTTTGCAATACATGCATGAGATAAAAGTCTCATGTACAGATGGCAGATCATGTACAAACAATGTTAAAATTAGCGTAATGAAACATGGGGACCCATTACTTAATGCAATAACACACGAATAACACATGCACCCTTCCTTTGCAGACCCGTGAAGATTCCGGGGTAGTATAGGTCTTCAGCAACCCATGCTTGCCGTAAAAGGTGACTATGCTTGTCGTAAAAGGCGACTAACGGGATCGGATGGTCAGGCTCGCTGACTTGGTTGATGCATGTCATTGGTCCCAATTGCGTGGATCGATGCTCGTGATGTTAATCACTGGATTGTCTGGTCCAGACTCGATTATTTACAGACCGCCGTCATATGGCTGGAATATTGCTGAGTGCGGCGTTAAACAACAAACCAACCAACCAACCCTTCCTTTGCACAACCTTCGCAACATGAGGGTAGTTAAGAACTGTACAGATATAGTTTTTAACCACCTTCAAATCTCTTATTGTCCTAATTTGTCGTCTTCAGGCTGTGTCCTTGAGCCATGAATGTCAAAAGAGCAAAAACTGCTTTTCAAGTTATGAAGCATAACACAATTGACAATTCCCTTCAGGTTTGGGTACTGTGAAAAATCAATTATCTGTAATGATTTCTGAAATTTTATTTCAAAGTCATTTTTCTTGAAGCCCAAGAGATGGGATCGCATCTCCTTTCAGCTATATTTTCATATACAGGAGCTGCAAGGATAAGTAAATCATACTTTGAATACGTTTGGTTAGCGTGGTGGTTCATCGTGTAGAGACATGACAGTGGGGATTCCGGGTTAGAACTGATCCCCAGCAACCCATGTTTCTCGTAAGAACGGATCCCAACTGTGTGGGACCGCTTCCGTGGTCTGGAGCGTCCGCCCGGAGAACGGAAGGTCCGGGGTTTGATCCCGGGCGAGTCATACCAAAACAACTTAAAAAATGGTATTTCTTGTTACCCTGTCTGGCGCTCGGCGGTACGGGGCTAAAACAAGGTCGGTTCGGAGTCCGTGGCCCCATACACTGTGTCTGTATATAAGTCGCTATATAAGTGCAATAAAGTTGGACGCGACGTTAAACGACTGTGTGGTCGACATGACGCCGTCATTTGGATGAATATTGCTGACAGACAAGACATGGCGGTTCGATATTATGCAATATATCATTGATCATGTTGTTTTATGGTCGAAGATTGACCATAAAAGGCTTTATGTTGCTGATCTTTGGCCTTTGGAAATCTAACTATGAATCCTACAGACCATACGACTAGCATTTTCTATGACATGTATGTTTGGTCTCTGTACAATGAATAGCTTCCACATTGTAATGCATCTGTAGCGGCCATAAAATTTCCGTGTCCCGTGATGGGATTCGAACCACAGACCTTCTGAGCAGGGGTCGGACGCCTTGTCCACATGACCAAAGAGGTTAACCCCGTTAGCAAGCTGACAAGGTGAGGATGTCATCTGTGGGATGACTCCACGCCCTGCTACGCATCCTTAGAACCATATATCTACTTACTAAACACATTCCTTGATATGACTCAAATGGTACTGATAATTTTAATGGTTTGAGATTAATAATAAAATAAAAAATAGTTTCGATCACTTTTTTTCCGTATTGAATAACTGACGCCAGAATTCTTACATGTGCATGAATGCACATGTTCATGCGTCCAAACGTAATTGTTTATGGTGTTTAGGTTTAATCAGTTTTTTCATAACTACATCAATCAATGTAGTAATTACATTGCTTAATTCGAATCAGTTATGAAATACCAAGTTTGATAATTGCGACCTCAATAGAAATATTGAAAATGTGTATTTCCATGCTCGTGATCATACACATGCAAACACGGTGTGTATATAAATTGACACTTATATTCTAACTACCCATTAGCAACCTGTTCAATACCTTTAAAATCTAACCTATGTTACACCCCAGTGAAAAGCCAGGTTAGAGCTGGTCTTCAGTAACCCATGCTTGTCGTGAGAGGCGTCTACTGGGATCAGTTGGCAAGGCTCTCTGACTTGGTTGAAGCATGTCATCGTATAGATAGATTGATGATCATGATTCCAGTCCCTGTATTGTATGATCCAGATTCGATTATATAAAGACCTCCGTCAAGTAGCTGGAATATTGCTGAGTGTCATGTAAACAACAGACAAAAAACACATGTTACAAACCAGCTGTATATTACAAAATACCTCTACTTACATGTCGTTCATTCCTTGTTTGATCAGGTTACAACATTCGAGGTCTCAGTAAAGCTTTTAAAAAGAAGACATGTGAAAGACATTTCTAAATTTCACGCATCAATGACAAAAATGATTTCTGATGTAAATCCCTATTTTGGCTTGTATCATATGTTCCCATGTGTTTTTTCAGGTGAACAAATAACTTGCCCTTGCATGTATTTGTGACGGGTGTCACCGGTGGGGCAGGATGCGCGCACCTTTTCATCACCACCTAGCATCATCACAATCTGATAGCGATTCATTAACAAATAAAAATCATACAGTCGGAATCGTACACTCGACTCTTATGATGAGATTTCTTATGATTATCGAATGAATTTTGTCGCTTTTATTTGCAGAATTCCAAAGTCCTCCCAACTCCGAAAGACTTGCAACCGAGACTTCTGGTGGACAATGGATAACCTAGACAACAGAGCTGTGTTAATCTGGAGGAAGCATAACTACCCCTCAGAAGATCACACAGTCCCAACAGCAGAAAATGAATCCTAAAATGGCTGCAAGAAAAGGTTTTAGCATTCCCCAAACGGTCTGTGCATTGCCAGTTAAAACCCGTGATGACGTCTAGCACATATTCGATGCCCAATTTAGTTGATCTATAAGGCTACAGTTGAATGCGTGCAACCAATACTCCATATCCAGGCCATCAGCAGAACCACAAATGTCTGGACAGACACTGTGGGACGGTTCATGAATCTTAAGGCGTATATTCGCATATCGGTTGTGTCTAGACGCGATCGGTAGCCGATAGGAATTTCTTGACTGTTTACCGTTGATTTTAATTAAGACTGGTTTAAATAGAAGGGATGGTTTACGGCAAGGGATGAGTGATACGGTCTGAGATAGGTTAGGACCTAATGTATCTTGGCAATTTAAATGATGTATGGCCATATACTTGTCACAACATTAACACCCAATAATTCCAAGCGTTATCAACACACAACGGATCAGGATGATCATATTACTGTGCTTCAAAGGGGAACATGGTTCAATTCCAACGTACCGTGTACACATTCGTATACGACTTACTGTTGTCTGGAAGCATGAAATGCTACATTAAGCAACTGATTCATAATTTAGCGCTGATTGGGTTTGTCGACAACTGCCGTCTTGTACGCAAGTACGGAAAGGCCATGACATAGCGATTATATGATAATTGCGTTGACATGTCATGTCTTATGTTTCCCCAACTGAAATACGTAATGATATTTCTGAACCTTGTATATCAAAATAGTCAAAATGTCGTACTCAACAGTAGTAAATTATGCGCTAACAACACCAGTCCAGACGGCTTCTAATATTGATGCATTTAGTCGGATGAAACTTGCTAGGCCTTTTAGAAGCAAACTGCTCTGTTGATATAGCAAGGAAAACATTGTACTTTGTTGCTAGGGGATACCGGAATTGCTTATTGGTTACATTTTGCATAGATACATATACATACAGGCAGGCTAAGATATAAGTGTCCCAGTTCAGTTCATAGTCAAGGAGACGGCGTTGCAGCGGAAAGGCTGGGGCAATTAGCGCTGAAGAAGACTGCTTCACAAGGATTACATCGGTGGCCTCGCACCTGCTCCAGTTGATGACTCGGTCTCCATTACTGTCGCTATGCTCGGTACTTCTGACTGCCACCCGATACTTTCCGACTGTCATCCGATATGTTCTGACTGTTAGTCGTGTACAGTACTGTTCAAGATGAAGGTCTCCTCGGTTCGAACCAGCGGTGTCAACCGCAATAAGAAGTGTGTGTGTGTGTGTGTGTGTGTGTGCGTGTGTGTGTGTGTGTGTGTGTGTGTGTGTGCGTGCGTGCGTGCGTGCGTGCGTGCGTGCGTGCGTGCGTGCGTGTGTGTGTGTGTGTGTGTGTGTGTGTGTGTGTGTGTGTGTGTGTGTGTGATATGAAGATAAAAGTGGGTAAAAACAAAGGTGAGGACGTAGTTTTGTATTGTTCCGTCCATTTACCGATATGTACGGATAACGGATATTAGTACATGTGATCGTTCGGGAAATACGTTATATGCTGAATGCGAGTTTTGAAATATATTTTTTAAAAGTGACTGCCTCCATGTAAACTTACTGAAGGAATACAGCGTTGCATTTCAACAATCATCTTATTTTTTCTTTGCATAGGCTCACCCATTAACTTAATAGCCACACACCAAGCGGCCTATAATAGGTATGCTTACCAAGTTCTGCATCAACGTTACTTACTCATTCCCCTGAACCGGATTTACAAATGGATTTGTCCACATGAAGGAGTACGTCCACATGAATATTGCTTGTCAGAGTGTATCTGAGAGGCTGGATGAACGTGCAAACGGCTTACATTTCCAGCTGCATACATCTTTCTTTGTAGAATACAACACAATAAGGTGGTAGAGGACTTGTACAGATCTCTGAATTGCATGTGCAAATGACATCTTCCTATCAGCGATAACCTAGCCTGGTGGTGTAAGCTTCCGCTCGCCACGTGGGTTCGATTCCCGACACGGGTGCAAATGTGTGAAGCCCATATCTGGTGACCCCCGCCATGATATTGCTGGAACATTGGTAAAAAAAGCGTAAAACCATAATCACTCTCTGATATTATCACCACGCATTTATGATATAACATGGGATGTGTGATACGGACGCATGCTTGGAGGTTGTGATGTTTCACGTCAAAACTACATCAACGAACCTTTCCGAATCAAGACACATATAAGGCACGTATTTAAATACACCAGAACTAGGATGACATAACATATATTTGTTTACATAAACGTTTTATTTATTCAAAATTGTAACTGTTTGAAATATTTTTCAATTTTCTTAAAATGGCCTCTGACCTCAAACCCTTTCCTGTGCAATTTGGGACTAGGTGTGTCACGATTATATCTGTTGCCATTAAATCAAGTAAAGTGTCTTTTATTTAAATTGTCTGTGCTTTAATGGTTGTAACACTAATGGCATTTTTGGCATTATCGTGATGGAAAGAGGTAATGCATGGATTTGGAGGTCAATGTCAGTGTTTTTAATTTACGAGACTGAACCTTTAGGGTTACTTCAATGAATAAAGATAAGAGTTTGTCAAAGTTTTTGTCAATTATATCCGTTACAAACATAAATACTCTAACGCAAATTAGGTTCACTGTTGTTACATTACAGACATTATCGATTGTTTAAATAATGTGTCACACTGGAGTCCAGATAGAGCAACGAGCTTGCTTTGAGTTTCCAAGAGCAAAGCGTACAACAGGACCAGTTATGTCAACACTACAATAAGGATATTATCAATACGGAATTCAAACTTACGGTAAATATCTTTCTCGAACCAGGAACTGCTAAAATTAGCATGTGTATATTTCATCAACATTTAATACTTTTTACATGCCATTTAATGTACATATTCTATCTTATCATATCTTTGTAGGTCCCAAACCCCCAACCATATAAGAGAATTGAATGTATTTGTGTATCAAATATTTCTTTTAATACCAGGGAGCACGGGTTGCCCAGTCGTCTAAGGCGTCGCGATTCGCTGTGCAGAGTTGCGTCCCTTGGGCTCGCCAGAAACCTATGATTGTGGGTTCAAATCCCGGTTCGCCCCAATTATGTTTCTAGGTTTGTCAGCACCATACCCGTGCTCGTGGGTTTCACCGAAGTGGTAAATGTCTGAGACATGCATCACTTCGGGCTTTCCTCCAAAATTAAGCTGACACGCCGCGATATGACTGGAATACTGTTAAAAGCGGCGTTAAACCCAACACACTCACTCACTCACTCTTTTAATACCACAGAGACAACTAAGTCAAGTTTGCTTAAATTGACAGTTTCTTCCATTAGAGCTCGTTTACCTCTTGCAGCTATGTCTTCAATACATATATAAATTTATAGAGACTGAGTACTAGAGAAAATAGTTTCTAAATATATACATAATGACATGTATTTACAGATTACATTTGCTTCCCTTTATATATGCACCACCTCTTAACCTCTTCTAAATACAACAATATGTGTCTTTTCTATATTGACCGTTAGACCCCACACATCTGCGTATGATTCAAGAAAGTGCAGTTGCTTCTGTAATCCTGCGTTAGAGAACAGGATGACATCATCAGGAAACATAAGTAGCAAGATTTCGAACATGTCCAGAAACAACTGCACTCCGTATTTTCCATTTCTTAAAATTTATTTTGCTAATTCCAAGACATAGCACAATGGACTTCGTATGCAGCCTTGCCTTAGTCCAATGGGACACTCACAATTACCAGTACAATATTTGTTATTACCTCTTACACATGCTATTACTGATGAATATATACTTTCAAGTGCTTTTATCATTTTTCTACGTAAACCAGCTGAAAATAAGCATTGCAAAAGTTCAGTGCGATTCATGGAATCAAATGTTTTTTTTAAATCAACTAAAACAAAACATACAGTTTCTTTTTTCATTTTGATAAACATTTCGTACAAAGTAAAAATATGATCTACAGTGGAATATCACTGTCTGAAACCAGCTTGGTATCTCTTCCCGAATTCGTGCCCAGGTCGAAATTCAATTATTTATAATACTTGTATATATTTTTCCAATTACAGGCAGATAAATCCCCCTGTAATTATCAGGATTATTTCTCAATCCTGTCTTATGAATTGGAACTATTATTGCATTTGTCCTCGTATCGGGAAACACAGCAGATTCGAAAACACCGTATTAGACAGCTTTACAAAAAAGTAAAAAGTATTATTTACAGAATGCTTCAACATTTCAATCAGTGTTCAATCTTTTCCAGCTGATTTGCTATTTCTTAAGTGATGCAATGCTACGTTAAGTTCTGCTTCTTTTATACATGAGTCAAGCTGACACAGGTCAACATAACCTAATGTCAAATGATTATGGACAATATCGTCATTAATATTTACATGAGTATAACCTTTGGTAAATACACTCTTAAAATGATTGAACTAGGAATCATTGTCGATATTGGACTGATTAACAGATCGCCCTTAAATACTTCTAATTTCTTTCCAAAATCTACCTGAGTCTTTAATTCCAGTTGAAGCTTTGTTCTTTTCCTACTCTGAAAATTCCGTTTAGCTTGTCTGCATCCATTTCTTTATACATTTCTTATACGGTAGTAGATACGTTATTGTTAATCTGTTTTACTGCAGCTGAATCGTACAAGACATTTTCTTGCTTGACGCTTAGCTTGTTTATAATCAAACCCATAGAAACTGTCATTAGATGGTAAGCTATGAAAACAGCTTTTTCATACCTTCAGATGAAAGATTAAAATCCAATTCCACCTTGACAATGATCTCATCAAAACACCTACATTTGTTTAATATGTCAAGATAAACAGCAGATTGGTATTCATTCCATTTATGACAATGTGAGTTTATATGCCTAACTTCTGTAGTCCTTTCTTTAAAGGTTTTGCTTGGCTTTCGTTCAAAGTGAAACAAACATATGTTTAGATTCCACTCTATTTTTATGAAGAACGATGTACAATGTATACACACGTTTGGTGATCCAATAAAAGAGTCTACTACACTACATCCCTGTTCGGATATACAGGTATAGCTACCATCACAATCTCCTGCAGTTCTACCTTTGAATATATAACGGTTAGGGGAAAACACAGATGAAATAGCATGTGCCCGAACGTGTTGGTAATGCTGTCCATTGACTTGCTTTGCTCTGCAGGAAACGACTGTTCCTCAGAGAACGCTGCTAAGTAGGCGCCTGTAGCTTGGTCATGTGTCTCATACAGACCAACAAACATACATACATACATACATACAGACAGACAGACAGACAGACAGACAGACACACACACACACACACACACACACACACACACACACACACACACACACACACACCACACATCCATCCATCCATCCATACATACATACATACATACATACATACATACATACATACATACATATGTGAACTCTACTTTTAGCATATATATTTTTTCTTGCTTGTAGAAATGGTTTTATCTCTTTTATTTCAAACAAATTGAGCCATAAAACTTCGCAGTTTCAGCTGTAACAATGAGAAAAGTAAACTTCACTCTCACCAAGGATACGCGTTCGAACGTCTTAAAATCAAATCACAGAAGCACATTTAGGCTAAATCTGTCCAGCATCCTCTGTACAATCAGCTTTAGCGGCATGAGACGTAATTGTGTGAACAGCATCTCCGGAGACATCCGAGATACACTTGTCTTCAGACATTGACAGTAAATAACTGAAGATGAATACCTATGTTGACTCGTGCTGGTTACATTGTCCGGCACCATTAACATCACGGTTTGTGACGAGTGTCGAGTTAAGATTCCAACATTTGCTGTTGTGGTCCTTTTAGTCTTCAATCTGTTTAGGAGTATGATCTGGAGCCTGGGATGTGTAATCAGACTGATATGTGTCTGGCTTTGTGACACTCCATTCAGATTGTGGCGTTTGTGCAGTGAAACTACACACTTTGGAATGATCATTCAGAGATAAAAGACGTCACAGTCATCAACAGATTGGAATTGGAGTGTCTCTTGAATCACGCTAAAACAATATCAGTGTTGTATTATGCACGTATATCTTAAAAGATAAAGAAGTATGTACAGGAATTTGCGTAACTATGGGGGTGTTTCCGGTTTCACATTTTCGAGAGTCTTAGAGGGATGGAATGAGTGAGAAGGGTTTTACGCAGCTTATTCCAGGCATACCACGACGGGTGTGGTGTGGTGTGTGGGTGGGATGGGTGGGTGGGTGGAGGTGTTGGTGGGAATAAAATGTTACCTACTGTTACCTTAGGAGGATTTAGTGTTGTTTCATAACAAAATAAATATCAAAGGGTTCTATTTGCATTGAAGGGCAGGAAAACGATTATTTGTTTCAGAGAGTGATTTAGTTTAGGGTTAGGTGGGTCAGAGGGAATCATGGAAGGGTCACCAAACATCATAACAGTTTCTGGAGAAGGGTAATAAAATAGAATACCGAAATTTTGGGAGTGTCATATAAGCATGGACCTTTGTATAATAAAAGTATGAAGTGCTTTTGCATTTTGTCTTTACAAGGATGGTTATGAAACAAATGTACAAATATATGGGGAGGATCTTCCAAAAATATGACAAGCATTAGGGAAGGGTAGTTATTTTCGGAACATTAGTGCATCCACAACCCACCCATCCCAGTAATAAATTACGTACCTAATACCTAATATATATAATGTATATTTAATGTCAATATAAGATAAGGGTAACGCTATTTTTCAGGGCATAATCATTTGCAGAAGCCCGAGGTTTTCCATTAACTGCCCGATGATAGCGTTACCGTTATTATAGCTAAAATGGATAGAATTTATTATCAAATACAAAGAAACAACAATATCGGTTTTGAAACATTTACTGCAATCAACACGAATGTCACTGACCCACTTTTACAAATACGGAAACGTCATAGAACAAACCAGATGACGTCACTATTTAACGTGACGTCACCTATTTCTATCCTATGACGTCACCTAACAACGGGCGTGATAATGGCCCCTCGTCAAGCAATATGAGGACATTATCAAGTTACAGTGGCCCGCTCATTTCTGATAACATGCAGGTGGTTTAATGATAATTCTGTCCATTTTAGCTATAATACTCCATAACATCCACAAATCGTACAACAATGTTTATTGACATTGCAAAATACAAAACAGTAAGGTAAAGGTTATTGTCCGAAGCAGTTTCTTTCTAAGTGTACACAAACAGGTGTGAGACATACATATTGTCACTCTGGCATTATGTGACGTCATGATACAATGAATTATGTCATGTTCTTTGAACTGAACCTGACAGGTTAGTGCATGTAGAATGCTGCGACAGATCAACTATATCAAAGTTATACTGGTAAATATTATTCGAATGCCGAGCGTGATGGGTTTGTTTCCTCAAATTTGGGACATGACAAATCAAGAAGATTTTAAGACTTCGAATCCCAGTTTACAATAATCGTAACCAATTATATTACGCCGCACACTCCTATTTGGTTTACATTATTGTGACTCATTGTAACACCCCTACACATGTGTATTCTAATATATTGTGTTTCCCACTTCGTAATAATAAATGATAGAACATGTCGGTCGAGACACTCTTCAATGTCCTCATGCCCACTAATATCTTACATCAACTATGAACACTACGATGTCACAACTATGAACAACATACGAAAAATATATCAAAATAGGACATATTTGAAACATTAAATTATACCAACATTTTTAGTTCAAAAGTTACTCAAACAAAGACACTCACAGAATAAACTAAATGCACCCACGTTGAAGATTTTTAGCAGAGTATACGTCAAGCTGAGAAAGGTTCACCTTCATCGATGGTAATAACATATAAGCGGTAAGTATATTAATGCCTTTTCATTGAAAGGTTTTTCATGCTCGACCGGCCCAAGAAAGATGGATCATCATTGTCATGCGTGAAAGTTCTTTTCCTTTCATCCTCGGACTCCTTTCCTGCTGTGACGTCGACAGCAAAAACAATTATTTCAGCGCACAAAACAGTATCCAATATGTGATTATAGTTGAGTCATCATTGTTACAATGCCAGCATCAGCGCTTGCACGAGCAGCAGTTGTTGGCTTTAAGGTGGATTTGGATAAGAAACGGATGTTATGGAGCAAAGAACAAAGCAGATTTATTTCGGAAACAACTAGGGCAATGAGATGAAAGGATGTGCGAATCATGGTAACATTTGGTAGAAGGGAAACGATATTAAAGATACAATGTTACTCAAGTTCCCACTATCTGGACCATCAAAACCTAGCGGCTGATGGCATAATGTCATGTGAATCTAATGATGATGGTTGTGACGATGACAATAGTGATGTAATGGTAAAGCTTGAGTAAGTGACGATGACAACAGGGATGTGATTGGGATGCTAGTGATGATGACAAAGGGAATCTAATGGTGATGGTAGTAATCATGACAATGGGGATGTGATGGTGATGAAAGTGATGATTACAAAGGGAATCTAATGAGATGGTAGTTATGATGACACTAGGGATGTGATGGTGATGATAGTGATGATGACAACAGGGATGTAATGCTGATGGTAGTGATGATGACAATAGGGATGTGATGGTGATGAATTTGGTGATGACAAAGGGAATCTAATGGTGATGGTAGTGATGATGACAACAGGGATGTAATGGTGATGCTAGAAATGATGACAACAGGGATGTGATGGTGATGCTAGGAATGATGACAATAGGGATGTGATGGTGATGATAGTGATGATGACAATAGGGATGTGATGGTGATGATAGTGATGATGACAACAGGGATGTGATGGTGATGATAGTGATGATGACAACAGGGATGTGATGGTGATGCTAGTAATGAAGACAATAGGGATGTGATGGTGATGCTAGTGATGATGACAAAGGGAATCTAATGGTGTTGGTAGTGATGATGACAACAGGGATGTTATGGTGATGCTAGTAATGATGACAATAGGGATGTGATGGTGATACTAGTTATGATGACAAAAGGGATGTGATAGTTATGCTAGTAATGATGACAATAGGGATGTGATGGTGAAGATAGTGATGATGACAATAGGGATGTAATGCTGATGCTATAATGATGACAATAGGGATGTGATGGTGATGCTAGTGATGGTGACACTAGGGATGTGATGGTGATGCTAGTGATGATGACAATAGGGATGTAATTCTGATGCTAGTAATGATGACAATAGGGATGTGATGGTGATGATAGTGATGATGACAATAGGGATGTGATGGTGATGGTAGTGATGATGACAACAGGGATGTGATGGTGATGCGAGTGATGATGACAATAGGGATGTAATGTTGATGCTAGTAATGATGACAATAGGGATGTGATGGTGATGATAGTGATGATGACAAAGGGAATCTAATGGTGTTGGTAGTGATGATGACAACAGGGATGTGATGGTGATGCTAGGAATGATGACAACAGGGATGTGATGGTGATGCTGGTTATGATGACAATAGGGATGTGATGGTGATGATAGTGATGATGACAATAGGGATGTAATGCTGATGCTAGTAATGATGACAATAGGGATGTAATGGTGATGCTAGTGATGATGATAATAGAGATGGGATCGTGATGCTAGTGATAATGACAACAGGGATGTAATGCTGATGCTAGTGAAGGTGACAATAGGGATGTAATGGTGATGGTAGTTATGATGACAATTGGGATGTGATTGGGTTGCTAGTGAAGATGGCAAAATGAATCTAATGGTGATGGTAGTTATGATGACAACATGGATATAACGGTGACGGTAGGGACGGTATCAATGTGGATGTGATGGTGATGCCAGTAATGATGACAATGGGAATGTGATAGCGATGCTAGTGGTGACAACAGGGATGTAATGTTGATGCTAGACTAAGTGATGGTGACAAAAATGATGTGATGGTGATGGTAGTGATGATGACAACAGGGATGTAGTGATGAAGGGAGTGGCTATGTCAATACAGATGTTAGGTACAGGTTTGTGATGATGACAACAGGGATGTGATGGTGATGGTAAGTTAGATGATATAAAATGGGGTTTAACGTGGCGTCCAAGGTTATTACACTTATACAGCGACGTGCATGCTCGTGTGTGTGTGTGGCTACTTGTACTAGTCCGGACTGATGCCGATTTATAGTGCCAGCCCACTGAGATACCATGTCGCAGTTTAACATGAATACCCCACTCAGATACGGCATACTGACTCTGGGGCTACCAGTCCTTGTTTTAGCCCCTTAATGCCGAGCGCCAGACAGGGTAACAGCAAGTACCATCTTTTTACGTCTTATGGTAGGACGCGGCCGGGGATCGAACCCTGGCCTTCTGCTCTCCGGGTGGACACTCTACCACTAGACCACGGAGGCGGTCGTTGTTGATGGTAGTGACGATGCGATTGGGATGGCGGTGGCGACAAAACCCTTTCCATATTCAAAAGACATCACTGCTAACGGCAGAATCGATTGTGCGATACCGACGAGATCATGAACATCCGTTTATGAATCAGTATCAAATAGTGATGATACCAGGTGTTCGCGTTGAGGTAAGCGTATCCTGCCCCACCGGTTACACCCATCACATACACATGCAAAAGCATGTCAATTAGTCGCCTGAAAAAACCGCGGCAACATATGGTTCAAGTCAAAATAGGGAACTTCATCGGACATTATTCTTGTCAGTAATGCGTGAAGTTTAGAAATATCCTCGACATGACTACCATAAAACGTCTTGAAAGCTTTGCTGAGGTCTTGAATGGAGTAGCCTTAATCAAATAATTTCTTAGCAAGAGTTTTATGACGCTCTTTAAAATCTTTGAAGAAAGAGCATGCTCGAGTGTACCTCAATATCAGCACCAAAGTCTGGAGCTGCAGGAATACTGCTCGACATAAGGGAAAGTTGACTATTGGAAAGATGAAGTCATCCCTCTTGTCATACAGTCTTGTGGAATTTTAGTCACACTGAATCTTTATGTACATCTAAATATCAATCGGATGATGCGGTCTCACTGGTCTGTTATAGTTCTGGTTAAGATGAGAGTTCAGTGGAAGGGAGTTCGCTATTTGATGGTTATTGAACGATAGCAGATCATCAATATTCCTGAAGCTTAAGTTCCTGTCCAAATTACCTTGTTTTGCCTTTGCCAATGCCAACAGACATTCTGATTCATATGCATAACCAAACAGATCAGCAAGAAAGGGAGCACAATTGGTGCCCATGGGGATGCCTACTTCTTGCCTAAAAGTCTTTTCCATAAGTTTTACATAGATGTTATCAATGAGGAAGTCCAGCATTTCACATATTGTTTTCTCAGAAACTTCAGATGACATCTACCCCGTGATATAACTGGATTACTGTTAGAAGCGGCGTAAAACCCAACTCACTCACTCACTCAGATGACAGTTGGTTTCATTTTTGACAAATTTCCCTGAACCTCTGAAGATACGTATGTTACTGTATCTGTGGTCACCGCGTTTTGTAGCAGAGGCACCCATGGATCAAGGAATGAATTTTTTCCTTAAGCTTTTAATGTGGGGTAGTGGTGTACAAAGTTGAAGAATCAAACGTTTTGGCAGAATTCAGCTTGGTTCTTTTCTGCGTTTGTATAAAGTCGCAAATAAAGTTAGAATCTAGGTATCTTGAATACCTTCTGTGAATATAAAGAAATACCTTCCCTGATTGTATTAAGGATTATGGTTAATCTATGAGACTGGGATTTGCCGATCAATGTGTCTCAATTAGAATGGGTTTTTATGGATCTTTGGAATCCAGTACAACAGATGAATGGACATGTCTTCGGGTTTTAGAGTCAAGCCAAAAGTTGTTATTAATGATGCATGGTTTCCTCAGTAACCATACTAGCCTTACATGTTGCGTTATGTTCATATGTCACGTCAATGTAGCGTTTCTTACATGTAAGGGTTATGTAATTTGAGGCCTTTTCAGTGGGAACAACTACAAACTGTTCATGCAGAATGACAGCTGACTAGGACAGACTGGGTTTATTCCAGTTCTGTTTCCTCTTTTTTCAGTTTGTGCATTCTACCAATGATAACATCACATGCTGATTGTGCTCACTCAGAAAGACGTGAAAGAGGTTCCTCTTCTATTTTAGCCAATTGTTTGGCATGTGTTTCGACAGCATCCATAATGATTATGGATTGCGATCCAAATTGGTAGGAGGGTGCTCACGATATGTTGGTCCATATGTGAAGAACTGACGACGGGTGGTATTGTTTGGGTTGGTAGCAGGATGACGAGTCTTCCACAAGTGGTGGAATTTACATCATGAACTGTCATGATCATGACATCATGAAAAGTCAACGTTCTGTTACACGTTCCTGTAATTGAACAAAATGGATGAAATGGTGTTCGTATAGGATAATGAAATTGTTGGTTTCTGAAATTAGACATATTGTGGGACATTTTTGGAAAACCTATTTTTGTCTGTGAATGTTAGGTGCATTAAAGGCATCATTTCCCTTGTTTTCTAATTTTTAAAAATCAAGAACATGCGGTCTTTGTTTGATGTAGTGGAGTCTGGTTTGGCCAAAGGTTTCAAAGCAATATCGAGAACTATACTCTCTTGTTGATACCGTGGGGTATTGGTGTTTGCAGTCCCACTGATCAGCACAAGTTGCTGGAGTGGTTTAATTTCTGTCAATGACACAGAGTATAGTCTTGTTCTTACTTTGTGCAGCCTCAATGGTTTTAGCTGAAAAGTTAGATTTTAGTTCAGGATCAGTGAGACGTGTTTTGCACCTTTTGTGCCACATGAAGAAATACCGCATGGAGAGGATTTCGAAAAGAAAATATTCCTCTACTGACCATATATTAATGATATTTGAAAAGGAAATTTCGTTTTTGAAACAGAAATTGCATACATGTTGAACATAGGTCGAATTTATGATATCCCAGAGGACAACAACGAGAACTGCAATCTAAACCATATGTTGCAGCAGTCCCGTCTGCAGCATAGTGGGGATATTTTTACTGTCTCGGCCCAAACAGTTTCTATGTTGTTCGTTCAACATGTGTTTTGTTAAATGCAACGTTAGTCATATTCCTCGGGGACAAAACGTCAAATCGACTTGGTTCATGTAAATAAAAAAGAAAACATTTTATGGTGACAATAAGGATGTGATGTTGATGGTAATGACGATGACAATAGGGACATGAGGGTGGTGATTGTGACGATGGTAAATTAACGATGTAAATTAAATGGTGGCTTAGTGATGATGGTACTAGGGGTATGATGGTAGTAGTAGTGACGGTGGTAATAGGGATGTAGGGATGGTGATAGTGACGATAGTGATAGTGTTGATGATGCCATGCGTGAATTACAACAGAGGTAGAGTAGCATTTGTAGCAGTAGAGGTATATTGGTAGTTGTATGGATGGCCTCAGTTGTATTGGAGAACTCAGTTGTATGCATGACCTCAGTTGTATTGATGACTTCAGATGTATTCATTACTTCAGTTGTATTGATGACTTCAGATGTATTCATTACTTCAGTTGTATTGATGACTTCAGATGTATTCATGACTTCAGTTGTATTTTTGACCTCAGTTGTATGCATGACCTCAGTTGTATGCATGACCTCAGTTGTATTGATGACTTCAGTTGTATTGATGACTTCAGTTGTATTGGTGACCTCAGTTGAATTGATGACTTCAGTTGTATGCATGACTTCAGTTGTATGCATGACTTCAGTTGTATTGATGACTTCAGTTGTATTCATGACTTAAGGTTGCCAGTATCTGTTGTACAAACGGTTTAGAGCAACGTGCCCTAAATGCAGCAACTGAGTAGATTCATTACAGGACAGTGCGGAAAATGTTATGTCGAAATTTCCAAAACCAGTACCAAAGATAACGGTTATAAATACGAATTTAAAACATCACCCTTACTCAAAACGATGGAATTCTATGTAACGTTTTCGACGAGGGAGCAGTTTTATTTGCCATTCTATTCGCTACGTTACACATTTCAATCTACGCTTGCCCCAGCCATCTCCAATCTGATTTATACGTAACACACTTGGAAATAAATAACACGTCCCTCTCCTAACATTCCAACATTTGTTTCTGAGCATGATGGCGAACGGCCCCTTTCATCATAGGAATTGAAATAAAGTTATTTTTCTGATTCCATGTCAAGAAATTATTGATTTTGGGATGAATCTTTAATAACTTTAGTAATTTCTATACTTGACTGAACTGCTAAAATTGGAAGCAAAACATTATTAAGTATAAGATCTGAAGAGCCATCGGGCTTTGATCGAAATGTTAATTTATTAAAGATTATCTTCCTTTTATTTTAGACATGAACTTCAAACACGATAAACCGTATTTCTAAGTCGTGGCACAACTGCATTCTCGAAAACTCTTGAAATGATTAAAATTATGCATTTTGCCAAGCAGATGTCAGAGAAAGACTTTTTTTATTCACTTAGAGCCATTGCTTCATCATGCTTTGGACTCTTGAAAGAGCCAGTTTGCTCTGGTACAGACCTTCTAACCAATGAGATATCCTTGACATGTTGAGACTGTCCGTTTTAGGCAAGGTACATGTATTACCTCTCTGGGACAGAATTTACGAACATTGAAAATAACCACATTTCCTTTGTTTCACAGCGTTGATACAGACCAAGTCGGTAGTCTTAATAGTCACACACTTACATGTACCTCCTTGCATCCATAGGTGAGGTGAGGTGAAATGGGGTTTAACGTCGCGTCCAAGATTATTGCACTTATATAGCGACGTGCATGTACGTGTGTGTGTTTGTGTGGCTGCTTGTACTAGTCCGGACTGATGCCGATTTATAATGCTAGCTCACTGAGATGCCATGCCGCAGTTTAACAGTCATGAATACCCCACTCAGACAAAGTATACTGACTCCGAGCCGACCAGTCCTTGTTTTAGCCTTGTTAATGCCGATCGCCAGACAGGGTAACAACAAGTACCATCTTTTAACGTCTTTTGGTATGACGCGGTCGGGGATCGAACCCCGGACCTTCCGCTCTCCGGGCGGACGCTCTACCTCTAGACCACGGAGGCGGTTCCTTGCATCCATAAGAAAGAGGTAAACACAAATGTATTAAATTACCGCGCTTTTAGAAATGTTCACCCCCAATTATGTTTCTACATTTGTCAGCACCATATCCGTGCTCGTTGGTTTCACCAGAGTGGTAAACGTGAGACAAAGCAAAGCTGACACGCCTTGATACAACTGGAATAAACCCAACTCACTTACTCACTCACCTATCCGAAATACTTCATTTCCTTTGAAAACTCGCGCAATTGACTGACATTGTTTCTAAACACGATAGTATCAGCTGGAGAATTTGTAAATGGGGAAATCTTGAACTCTGCCTAAGCTAGTTGTGTCCACATTTTAAAAGAAACCTTGAAGTATTCAATTTTCTTTAACCTTTTAGCTATTTCTGTAGGTCCCTTCAGTTCGAGATAATTAGTTCTGGTTGATATTCAAATAGTGAATATAATCTGATCGAAGAGTCAAACATCATTATTCTAACATACATTGTCGGATTACATTTGCCAAATTCTTCACAGCTGCATGCATGCAAAACGTTAGAAGAGAGCCGACAAAGTAATATTCATGTGAAAACACTTTTATTTTTACAGTAATATGGTGTCTTTTAGTTCCCAAAGTAACGCCAAGGTTACGTCAATGGTAATTCCATGTATTTGAAAGAAACTTACGGAAACCCGTCGGGACCAGCTACAGATGTGATTCCTACCGTTCTGTCGAGGTGAATAAAACGTTTGGAGGCTCCTCTATCACAGATGTGCTATTTTAAATCTGCATTCTGCCTGAAAAGATAATTCGGAGATTTAATTTTACGATAAAATCGATTTTCTGTTGTTTTCAATGCAGCTTGTTCGTTAATTCTTTGAACGAGGTTTTGTTGTTTCAGCTTCCCAATTTCGTTATTACTCAAGTCACGATCACGTTAAAAGTGAGTTGAAACATGGGTATATTAAACTGAAAAAAACATCGAATAGCGATTTTATTTCTCTAAAGCATCTTCTAACTGATAATTGGCAACTTTGAAAGTGCAACGTTTCTCCGACCAGTAAACTGCCTTGACAAAAGGACAGATAAATCCATTTTCTCAGAAGCACTTCAATCTAGACCTGATCTTGTGAAACATGTCTGAAGGTAAAGTGTATATCTAACGTTGGTTTTAAGCAAACGGGGATCTTTGATATGGTCGTTCAGGGTGAATGAATGAATATTATTACGCTGCAATAAGTAATACTCCAGTAATATCACATCAGCAGAGGGCTTCAGACAGTGTATCCATGTGAGGAATAGATCCCGAGCACTTTAATTGCAAGGTTACCCAACAGCACCTTTTCAATTTCGATCAAATATCTATATTTGCCTTTTACGACCAACGGAATCTGTTTCGGCAGATAATTGAGACTGATTATTCAGTCAAAAATGACGTTTTGTGTTACCATTTTAGTAATAAGTTGGTGCCATATCAAGTTAAAACTGACAATATCGTCTTCAAAAGTTTACCGGTAATATCATAATCATGCATATTTACTGTCAGTAAATAAATACACAATGTCAACGCTAGAGAATAACCAGTCTCGATTATCAGACCAAAAAGATTCTATTTGGCGTAAGAGGCAAAAGAATGGCGAAACTGATAGATAATGGTCAACACAGACCTTGGAATATCGGGTGAGTGAGAGTTTATGCCTCTTAATATTCAAGTTGTGTTACAGTCGCCTGGGGGGTACTGGTTACCATCGACCGATGCGAGCTGGGGTACCCGTGAGGATTTGTATGGTCGATATTCAGCATCCTCGTGACTCACAGTGCACGTTTGGTCGTATGGGGGAAATGAGTGAGTTGGGTGTAAAGTCTGTTTCAACTGTATATTAGTTATGTCACGGCGTGTCAGCCAGATGAAGCAGATTGTAGACGGTGTAAGATGTGGTGAAACCAACGAGCATGGTTATACTTCTAGTGCTGACAGACCAAAGTTCATAATGTATCGAATATGGAATTTTAACCCACAGCCAATATGAATGAATCACTGAAGATCAGTGATGACACTAGGAGTTCATGAAACGGGTAGCAGCCGCAACTCACACAGCAAGTGAGGTGAGGCGAGGTGAGGTGAGGTGAGGTGAGGTGAGGTGAGGTGAGGTTTAACGTCGCGTTCAAGACTCCGAGCCGACTAATCCTTGTTTTAGCCCCAGCAGGTACTATCTTTAAACGTCTTTTGGTATGACGCGGCCGGGGATCGAACTACAGCAAGTAAAAAGTATGTCTCCATTGTCAGACGCAATACTCCTGCACGCGATGGCGCCCGTAAACAAACCAGACCAACTTGAGCTGTGCATTGAGTGAACTAACGTTTTGGGATTTCTCAAACATACGACAAAACATAGCACTGCTGCTGGTGGCAACCGTATCGCAGACCTGTTTATAATCGACTATATTTTTTCCAAATCACTGGTTGAAATAACAGCTATATAATTCAACTTTCGGTTGGTGCCATTTTAAGTTATGCTTCTACACAAACTAAATTATCACTAAAAAGTGACTTGACAACTGCTGTTTGTAATTCAAAGTATTTTGTAGTTATGAAAAAATATTCCTTTTAAGTTCTTCAGCAAATTGCTAATTTACATATCATGTATGTTTAATTCCATTTTGCCTATTGAAAAATCATGCTTTTTCTTCATGCAGAAGTTACTGCAAATTACATAAGTTACATACAGATCCAATACAGAATCAGTTCCGACCTGCCACAATTGAAAAAAGATTGATATTGCAAATCCTATAGGCGGCCTTTATTCCCAAATTGACAAATAATCGATAGCTTCCGAGTAGAGAAAAAAACAAAACATGTCAAACTTGTCTCCAATTATTTTACACGCAGCATTGTCTGTGACAGGACTCTTTTTGAGAAAAACATGGCAGCTTCAGCAACACATAGCTAAAACATTTTCAGTTGGTCCAGATAAAAGCAGATCAGGTTTTGGAAGAAGTACACAATGGGAATGGATGATTCCAAATGGAGGACATGCTTTGTACAACTGTCACTGGGTGATTAAGACAAATACGTAATTGGAATTAATCCTTTTAATGAATTAGAACTGATTCAATAAGGGTTTTCTAGTTACTTTTCATATGGTATTATTTGGGAGGACCGTAGGTAAGCAAAACCAGTAATTTACACTTAAAGCCACATGCAGATATGTTACTTGTTGGCGTCGGATTTAGGTAATATTGCAAACTTTATGGGTATGTAATTTCATCCAAGTCCTTCACATGTAAAATCAGATTTATGGCGTAGTTTTCGATGGAGGTTTGAGAAGATACTCGTGCGGACGGCATTCCCATAACACTTGTACCGCCGTTCCAGAGCGGCAGTAAAAATTGATTCGATGTATTTTTAGTATAAAATATCAATATTGTCAAATTTGACATAAATACTGCACGGCGCGTCATGACAACAGACACTTTCTTGTAAAAGAGTGTTTTGGCTAAATGTGAATTATGGAGCGTTCTTTCTTCAAAGGGACAATATTCACGTTTCTACCAAACATTACGTCAGTGGAGTTCATTGGGTGTTCGTCAGAGAAATAGAATTCCTTTCGTGTTTGGTATCTACTTCCATTAAGTTGCAACGTTTGATGAAGTTTGTTTCGGGACTTACATATTTACATGTGATTATTATCACAATTGCCTAGCCTTTGCTTGTGTTTGTGACGGGTGCCACTGTTGGGGGAGGATATTCTCACCTTGTTTCATCACTATTTGACAGTGATTCATGAACACATGCTCATGTTATATCCGGAATCGAATATATTTCTGATGATCATTGAAATGTTTTGTCGCTTTTTCTTATCATTAAGTCGTTCGAATGATCACCACAGAGATTTAAATTACTGACAAGTTGCGTAAGAAAGATTACTTGTTCTCCTTGAACAGTAAAGATCTCCGAATGTTCACATGTGGTAAAATATGGGGCGTGACAGTTTACCTGTAAGTGAGTGGAAGTCATTTTTTAGATCAAGGTCCGCCAGCTCATAATCGGGACGCATCAGTGAATAACAGCATGAACAACGAACCCCACCATTCAGGCACGATAACACTGCATCAACCAGAACCACGTTCCATGAAGCTTTTGATATTTTACCTCCAATATTTAAACCCAGTGTGACGATACTCGCCGCATTTAAATGCTTCGTGTCACGGGTCCAGGTAACACAATGTTACTTCCGATCCTTACCCAAATAGCAATGAAACAAGCATGGCAACCTGGGGATTCTTTCTGGCCCAAGGTGTGTGAATTCTCACTGTAAAGCAATCGCAAAATTCTAAGGATATTTGAATTGCATTCATGGGGAAATCCAAATCTCTACTTTACAATTTCGTATCGTCGATGACACTCACGTCCTGCCCTACAAAGTTGGCTTTTGTATATGTCGAGATCATTGTACAGTTAAAGTGAGTGAGTGAATGAATTTAGTTTAACGCCGCTTTGAAAGGTAAAGTTCTTTCAGTTTCAGTTATGCCATGGAGTGACATCTCGGGAAGATAGTCCGATGTGATGCAGGTTTTAAACAGGGAATCCTAAATACAGAGAGAAAGATGTCATAACATAAAATATGGCACTGATAATAACGTCATGACCTAAAATGGACACAGGATTGATCAAGTTCCTCCTTGAAATATCCTACACAAATGAAAACCACTCTAAGGAAGCCATTTGCATCCAAATCTGTTTGACTCTGAACTATATTCATGGATAAATGTTTGCAACGGACCATTGTGGTGAAAGATAACATTTAAGGTTACTGTCGGCATGTTCCGCTTCTTGTCCGGATTTTAAGGCGCAATTGCTTCCGGTAAGACAATGCTTAATATAGTTTATGGGATCTATCACAGTGAAGATTTCTTTAAGAAGCTCAAGACAGTGTCCATCATATTGGAATAGTAATCATTAGACACAACGACGTCAGCTCTCTCACCACGACTGGCGACGTGTCAGTCTAGGCGTATGGCTTTAATGCCAGAAGTTTCCCGAGGCTATAACCATATTGAAATTGTCGATTGTGACATGTATATCTCCGTTGACCTTTGAATTTTAGGTGCATGGCACCTTAAGACCAAGCAACGCGTGACCTATATTGCATACACAGTATAATATATTTTTACTGCATATGTTCATGGTCAGTTGACACGTGACAGCAAAGATAAGTCACATACAACTATATATATCTACAAAATAAGTGGAATGTGTGAGTGAGTAGTTTTTACCGTTGCATTGACCCGTGAAGATCCGGGGTAGAATAGGTCTTCAGCAACCCATGCTTGTCGTAAAAGGCGACTAACGGGATCGGGTGGTCAGGCTCGCTGACTTGGTTGATGCATGTCATCGATCCCAATTGCGTGGATCGATGCTCATGATATTAATCACTGGATTGTCTGGTCCAGACTCGATTATTTACAGACCGCCGTCATATAGCTGGAATATTGCTGAGTGCGGCGTTAAACAACAAACCAACCAACCAACCGTTGCATTGAACGGTATGTTAGATATATAGCATCGTGTCAGCTCGTTTACTTTGGTGAAAGGAACATGTACATGTGTATGGTGCTGACGATCCTCGATACATTGTCAGGGCGAATCTGCTACTCCAACCCGGGATCATGTGCCTCATCCACCTGCAGATGGAAAGGCAATATTTTGTTACTATTACCCTATTCCGTTATGTATACCGTACTGCGTAACAGGTATCGTATTTTGCTACATGTATATATACCGTATTGTGTAAAAAAGTGAGCGTATTGTTACAGCTATCGCAAAATTATTTTCTCGGTGCCAAAAGAAACTTAACATGTGCAAAAATATTTGTTGGATCTAACTAAGATGTAATGTGAGGGAAGTTATGTATGAAATTATTTAATAAATCAATAATAAAGGTTATTCAGCGCTACGCTATTGAAGGCTACTGTAAGTAACTGAGACATCAAGACCGAAAGGTCGCACATGGGATCTGAAATGGAATTTCCATAACGAACACATGCAGCGAGTATTCTCATGACGTCATTTGGGATTCCTCTGTCAGAGGTTGTGTCAGTTGCTGTCTGTTGAATGATGGCTGCTGACTCAATCAAATCTGACGGTCAAGGTGGTTTTCAAGATGCTCGATAGATGATAGAGCGTCAAGGCCCTGGCAAGACGTTGACGTTATTGTGACAGTCTTGACAGAGACGTGCATTGTGGGGTCTGGCGTTTTCCTATGAGAACAGGGTTCACTTAGAGCAGATAGATTACCGTTAGAGATGACGAGTCTGTTGTCCTATCGCCAGATGCCACCCCACAACCTGACGCTACCACCCCCGTAGGTCTTGAACGCACAGCTCCCCTCTTCGTCTAAAGACCTGCCATCATTCCTGGAGGAGCAGAACCTACTCTCGCCCGAAAAAATGGCCATTCGCCAATAGCGTAATTGCCAATGCCTAACATGTCTGAACCATTGTTATCTTACATGACGATGTCTCCTGGTCACTGTCGTCACCCTGTATGGTCTGTGTGATCTGACACCATCACGCAATCTTCTTGTTACTGTCTGTCGACTCACACGATTCGATCAATAATGCCATGGCCACTGATGACGTCACCGTCAGAAAACGGTTACGTAAGCGCAAAGTTCGGCCATACCGCTGACTTGTGCGGCGTGGTGACTTGTGACTTCTATCTGTTCTAGGTCTATCAGAAGGCCGACCTGTCTGTGTGAACCGAATCATCAAGTTATCAATTGGAACCCTGGAACAGCCACAGGTTCTTGCAGCGTGGACGTTGGGTGCCCCATCTGGATCACTCAAATCGGTAGCCCCCGTTGTTCTGCAGTTGGTCGTGATATTCTTTTGGCGGTTTTTATTGATACTCCAGTACAGTTTTTATTGTTATAGACAGTAGCAAAACACGTGATTTTATCAATTTGGACACTGCATGACAGTGTCACTGTTATCACATTATGTTAAAGCAATGTTGTGTTACGTTCATAGTATTGGCGATAAATGCTGTTATTGTGAAACAGTTATATTATTGAAAATAATCTTTAAGTACTCACAGCACGACCTACTTTAATGAGCTTTCACGAAACCTCCGGCAATCAAGATCCTGCAACCATTGTTTGATCATTGACTTTAAACCTCAAAACGTTTTCCGTTTTTCCAATCTTTTCTTAAGATGATTAAAATGAATTGTAACTCGGCAACCCTTTGACAACTCATGGAAATTCACGTCAATAGTATGCCTCATTAACGTTTAAGAGACGTGTTAGGTGCCAAATCGCAATTTACTTCAAAGATGATAAAAAAATCATATCAAATTAATTTTATTCCATGATAATGACATAAAAGACTTTTTTGGTGTATCTGAAGGTTACAGAGTGCAAAATAAAATACAATTTAACTATTTCTTGACATCTGCCTGAGAGACAACAGGTTACTGGAAATGAGGTAACTCGTGAATAAGACTTTACGATGAAGGACAAAATGTACTTATTTCACAAAATCAAAGTATGCTATTGACAAGAAGACGAAAAGTGCCCGATTCTTTCATATTACTTTATTCAATTTTATACGACAGTTATCATGCTGTTATATATATACCGTATCATTGATTGGGTCATTACAAGATACATTGGCTAGTAATATGAACGAATCGGGTGTTCTTTTACTTCTTTTGAGTTTTAAAAAATTTGGTTAGTCATAAGAGATGGTGTGAGTAGTCATTCTCCACCAAAATAATAGCAACAACGTGGACGTCCATGCCAACACAACCTCGTCAAACAACAACATACGTGACGCCCCAACAAGAGATATGAAATAGGTACACCTAATACCAGATCCATGTTCAAACCAGGCTTTCTCCATCCAAAGTCTATTGTCTAGAATTCCGGAAACTTATTATGTCCCCGAGGCGGTCGGGTAGCCTAGAGGTTAAAGCGTTCGCTCGTCACGCCGAAGACCCGGGTTCGATTCCCGACATGGGTACAATGTGTGAAGCCTATTAGCCTGATATTGTGAGAATATAATTTGCTAAAAGCGGCGTAAAGCCACACTCACTCATTCACTTATTATTGTCCCGATTTGGAACGGAGATCAGAAGAAGATCGATATATACGATTTGTTTCATCACTGGAATAATCGACTGGGTCATTGCGATATAGGTACAGTGTAGTACATTGTATATGGATATACGGATAACGACCTCCCAAACTACATTACAAGAAACTCAGAGTAATGGGACAGCGAATGGGATAGCGAAGCGCTGCCTAGTTGAACTAACTAAGAACGTTTCGGAGAATGTGAAGACTCCCCAACACTGCAGCCTTCTGCATTACACCGAGTGTCAGAAGGGCTGTATTACTGGCAGCAAACCATCATGTCGCTAAAGACACTGTGGTTGTGCCAAAGGTTGGCATCCACTGACAATGTGTTGAACAGTCTCATTAAGTTCATTGCATAAGCTACATCTCATATTAACGTCGCTATATAAGTGCAATAATCTTTGACGCGACGTTAAACCCAATTTCACCTCACCTCACCTACATGTCATATTAACAGTTTGATGCAAAATCACACATTGACGGTTTCGAGGGGGAACTGACTGGTTCTGAGCAGCAAACAGAAAGCCTTCTGTTTTACTTTTCAGGACAGTCGACTTCATCCAAGCCCAAAACTCGGCAGGGTTGCTGATCGTCTCAACACACTGCACGTAAACACTGCAGTTGTCGTTCAGATAGCCTTTCCTTGCAAAACTGAGTCTGGTTTGATATGCACTTCGTTTGGCTGCTGCTCATTTCTGTACCGTCCAGCAGTACAGAACCTTCAACAAAACCAACATTCATATCCCACATACTTGGCTCGTTTAAGAACACTGTGGAATGCCTTGTTTTCATCACGAGTCCTAACATTCTTCACTAGCGGCACAGAACTCACCCAAGAATATCTTCACGATGTAATCCTTATCATAAATTAGATGGCGATCGTGATCTCATGGCCATAAACAGGGTCACCGGTCTGGAAGTTGTTGACATTTGCAAAACTATCATTTATAACTGTGCCAGGAAGGTCCAAAAACATGGCTGCTGGATTGGTTAGGTGTCTGAGTAATGATGGCACTGCTGCGGATGACAGGAGCCGGAGGGGGCTGTCAGGAGCTTCGACAGTCCGACAACTTTAATTGTCTGCGTGAAGTTTAGGCTAATTTTCGTAGCAGCTTCTATCGTGTTTGCTAAAGTTCAAAGCTACATCCCTCGTTTTAATTCTCCCATTGGCATATCAGAGAAATAAAAATGCATTAACGCAATTCGGGTTGTCCAGTAATGAAGCATATTTCTTTGAAGGAAGAAAATGTATTCATTGGCACGGTATTGTAGACAGACATGTTTATTTAACTGAAAGATTTTTTACCCAATCCCCCCAAAAACATTACCGCATAAAAATACAGTTTCCTTCACGCCACTAGGCTGTCTACCGTTAACAAGCTCGTTTTTATCTTCTTTTTCCTTTACCAAATCCAAAAAATTAAATGTTCAAAGTTCAGTGTTATTTAGATAAGCAGAAAAGTGTTGGTTAACTGACAATGGGAACGAACAAAACAAACTGAAACTATAGTCCTCGGATATTCAGATACAGTTAACCGATTTCAAATAGTTTGATTTGACTAAAAGTCTAATGCGGTTTACTGATCAAAGGAGATAACCATTTTGGAGTTACGTCCCTTTGCGCTGACGCTGCGACACCCTGGTTGCTATGTACATGGTTGTGTTGTACTTAATAAGAGACAATATAAAAGCATTTTCAACTTTGAACCTTTCGTCAACGAATTACCCACTTGATTCAGATGTGAGTTCCTTACAATGTCCCTCGTGGAAATTCCGGGACAGAATTGTTCTGCAGTGTCCTATGCTGTCTTAGGATAGGGTTGTTGAAAAAAGGTGACCCAAAAAAGAAAGTATACACCCATATTTTATGGTGGCTGAAGACACAATTGATGGATTTAATACAGGAATCACAGTTGTGCATTGGTCCTTACGTTTGAAATATTTCGGTGACTGTTTCAAGGCTAGTAACGTTTGATAACGTTAGCAATAGTTTGGTCAAATCCAGTTTTCAAGTGTATACTTTCTTTTGGCCGGCAGTTTATCACTGTCATAATTATGACACAAACAACGAAAATATCCCTTTTAACTTCCAGTTCACGATTGTATCTACCTTTATTTGCATAACAAATCAAATTATCCACATAAATAGAATGGACACTGTTTGATGTAGATATTTGCTGAGACATATTTCGGTAACCATGAGAGTTAAAGGGCTTTAATTAAGGTTTTAATAATAGATTGCCGATATGTTCAATGACGCCTCAATCAACACAGTACATTGTATTGGAAACAGGGTAGCCGTTTAACAGAAAATATAGCCTCCAGCAATGTCTGGAACGCACTGGGTCTTCTAATATACACGTCCACTCATGTATATCCTTTGGATGTGGTGACCTCATCAGTTCGTATTTGCCTCTGACAAAGCCTAGAATAATGTGTAGCATTCATCCCAGGTGGGGAGGTACTACGAGGCTGACCTTTAGTTAATTTGGTAAGAGAGTGGTCGATATATTAATTGGAAACGTGTCCTAATTCAAATTTCACTATAGGTGAGCGTTAGTCCCCTATTGTTTGTTTGTTTGTTTTACGCCGCACTCGAGCTGTACGAAGGTTGTCTGTAAATATACTCTGCAAACAAACAACGCAAAATTGTCTTTTTTATGTATATTTTATATATCATATTAGAGAATACTATACTTATTCTCGTTAGATTCCAATTTTACGAAACGAGTGGACTTTCTATGGTATCTGATCGAGCGAAGGCGAGTTCAGATACCATAGAAAGTTCACGAGTTACGTAAAAATGGCATCTAATGAGAATGAGTGTGGTATTTTATTTATTACCCATGTCAAAATATAGATAGCTAAAAGTGACTTCATTTCACCACGCTTATACTTTTATATTAAATCAAATTGAAAGTCGTGAAAGTGTTTGGGTCCATCTATCGATCGGTAGTAGTACATTCAAATGGATATAGATCTGGCTCAATTATATGATGTCTGTAGTAGCTCTGTGCATAACTAATACAGAATGCAAAGCGAAGTTGATGCGTGTGACTATCTTATTTGGTTTAGTAAAGTGTGTGTAAATGTCTTTCGCTCCCATGAGATTGCTTCAGTTCTGCATAGTTGCAAATAGAATGACGTCTCGCTCTTTTTTATGAATGAAAAAAGTAGTCAATTGTTCATTTACCAAGGTCCCATTTGGCACACATGGCACATTAGATTTTCTAGGTGAAGGTCATCTGTTTTCAATATCTTGTAAGGCCAAAACTGACTGGCATCGTCGTCCCATTGAAGCAAATTGGGGCCTGGGGACTGCTCACCCCTTCTGGTAGCAGTCCTTTTGCCAACTGTCGGGGGTCTGTGGTTGGTGCTTATTTGCTAGCGTTCGTTGGTCCAGTGCATCCCATGAATGGGTTTAAATGAAGACATGGAGGGCCATGGCGGACCTAGATGTTGTGATTCCTGCAAAAGGTCTGTTGTCAGTATTGCCGTGTGGTGTCGGGCATTGTCTTGTTGGAAAATGGGAAGGACGTGTGGTCAAAGAATCTCATCCGTGTAACGTTGTTTTCCAGAACTTGCACCAAGTAAGTCCTACAAGTGTAGGAGATATCTGCCCACATCATCACACTACGTCCTGTATGTGGTTCTATGCACAACGTTGCCCGCAACGCCTATAAACACGACATCTACCACCCACAGGGTCAAGCATTGAAACGTGACTCGTCACTAAACGCAACTTGTCTCCATAGCAGTTGTGGCCATACTCTGTGACCTTTAAACCGCCAAAATGACACCTCGAAGTGGTCGTCTAGCGCGAATACCTTGAGCGCGTAAACGGTTCGTCACAGTGCACATTCTGTGGTGGTTCTTTTACGTATGTGACATAGCCGTATGAATCTGTCCTGTGTTCTGGTAGTTATACGTGGTCGAATGTTGTCCTATGTGTCTGATAACGGTTCCACGGTATTGTAATGATGCTTGGTGCTATGTGGAAAATCCTGGCTACGGCCAAAGGTGATTCTCCTGTTTGCGGTCTACCGATGGTGTTGTTGCGTTGGGCTTCCGTTAGCCGATGCATTTTTTCGCAGCTAAATTGCTGTCATATTGGTGATGGCATGCAAATGAAAACCCAACGTTTTCATAGCCCAACAAGTGATGTTGCACGTGCATGTTATGCTGGTGTGTTTCGGCGCCAGGCTCTCGCGTGGTTGTGTTTTTGCGATTATCCCATCTTTTCACCACATTTTTGCAGTGCCTCATTCTTTCCACACAAATCAATTCCAATCCAAGCAGAAATGGCCAATTCACTTTTGGTATTAATTTTGTACGGATTCTAGCTACACTCTATCAGATATTTAAGATATTACTACTTTTTGCGGCTTTTTTGCAGGGTATTATTGGGACTGGACAGGCCAATCCAGTGATTGACATTATGAGCATCGATCTACGCGACTTAGGTACGATGACATGCATCAAACGAAGTCATCGAAGCTGACCACCCGATCCGTTAGTCGCTTCTTACGACAAGCATGGGTTGCTGAAGACCTCCTCTCTACCCGGATCTTCTATCTCCTATATTGACATGAATCATATGTTCCCGTGTTTTTGTCAGGTGTACAGTTGACTTGCCTTTGCATGTGTTTGGGACGGGTGTCACTGGTAGGGCAGGATACGCTCGGTATTTAGCGAACACTTGATATCAGCACTATTTGATGATTCATATACACATGCTCCTGATGTAATCGGAATCGTACATTCGCCTCTGCTTTAAGCAGAGATTTCGTATGAATATGGAACGAATTTTGTCGCTTTTATTTTTTCACTGGTCTCCAATAGGGACACAGTTCCAACTTTATAAAAACAAGCATAAAATCCTTGATCCCTTAAACGATACCGGCCTGGCAGCACTACCTGCTTCTGTTAGTCCTTGGGGGAGTTGGCCTCGCAGCACGCTTCCTCCCAGGTAAACACTAACGTTAGAGTGAATGTACATGTTTGTGTAGCAAAGCGGATCAATCATCTCGAGTTGGACCATTTTATTTTGATGAGTTCTGGGTGTTCCTGACAAATTATCGTTTCTCTGGTTCTTTTGTATCCATATGGCATAAATAACCCTTGGTTTATTATGTCAGGTGATTTATTTTACTCAAAAGTGAACTAAAAATAGTTTTACAGTTTTATCCGAACGAGTTATGTTTCTCATAAAATTTACAGTCCTCCCACAAGTCCGATAGATTATACACAGTGAAAACTAGAATATGTGATCAGGTCGGGAAGTGCTGCATGAGTGAGCTGCAGTGCGCCCTTTCGTGATATGACAGATATCGGGGAAATAAACTTGTGGGTCATAGTTTGTATTTTACTTTTAATCATTTTTATTACATATTTGTCCTTTGAAGCATATTACCATACTTCATAGTGTGAGAGATATCACTTTTGGAGATTCACCTCTAACTGGTCACTATTGTAAGTCTCGTTACTTACATTCAACGCCAGTCATTTATTTCCAACAAAAAAACGTTCAAAAACTGCACTGTGGAGACACTATTTACAGACGCATAGACAAATGGAGTGTAATACCGACATGAATCCATTGGCCAAGGGCTGGATGCGTAATTGGTTGAATTTTGTTTTGCGCCGCAGACAGCAATATCAGCATAACGATAGTGACCTGGAAAAAATCAAGGCAAACAAGGAGTTACCAGCACAACATCGATCCATGCCATCAATCCATGAAGATCCCTAATCACAGCCAGGTCACACATTGTTGCCATCGGACCCACAGAAGTCGACTATAATCAGAAGTGATGGGGATCTGTTCTGATCAGGAATCTCGTTGCGTTGATGTTTTATATCTTCTTACTAAACCCTCCGACTAACTGCAAACTATTTCCGTAATATATATAAAACATCAATGCAAGAGAATAACCAGTCTGTGATTATCTGTCGAAACAGATTCCTTTCGGCGTTCACGGTACAATACTATATGAAAATCAGTGACGACACCAGGTGTGAGCACCTTCTGTCCTACCGGTAGGCCCGTGAAGATCCGGGGTAGAATAGGTCTTCAGCAACCCATGCTTGCCGTAAAAGGTGACTATGCTTGTCGTAAGAGGCGACTAACGGGATCGGGTGGTCAGGCTCGCTGACTTGGTTGATGCATGTCATCAATCCCAATTGCATGGATCGATGTCCATGTTGTCAATCACTGGATTGTCTGGTCCTGACTCGATTACTTACAGACCGCCGTTATATAGCTGGGATATTGCTGAGTGCGGCGTTAAACAACAAACCAAATCCTACCGGTAACCCACGTCAATCACACAATACTCCTGCCATGCGTCTGCTGTGTGCAAGTAGTAGAGATTTATGCTGCTTGAAAGTTAAGAAACAAATATATTCGTTTTGAAACAAACATACCACCACATATCACCAATACCACGTGTTGTCGTTGTAACCTTTTCTCGTTGCTTAGCAATCCTGAAACGTAACACTGTTGTCTTCTTTTTGTATATGCAGACCCTGCGTAGGATATCATTGACTGAATGTCTGACAAGCACTAAGCCAACACACCATGATTCGACTTCATATTCTGATTTACATTTCTTTAAGGTTGCTGAAGAACTGAACGCAACTCATATAGAGTTTGTTATAAAGGTTTTATATCTTGTGGTCCACCTTTGGAAAAATTCTACCCAATCTGGAATTGCAAGTAAACCTGTCTTCAGAGGGACATAAATCTTCCTGTCTCCATAAACTGCATATAATCTAAATTTATTGAAACGCAGTGTCCTGAAAAAGCTACAGTGTTTGCAACACGGCAAGCTGTGAACACAATTTCTACGTTTTATGGTGGTTTTAAATAACATGGCATCCTCGCTCGAGTCGAGGATTGAGTCATCAAAATCGAAGTCCCATGCCTTCGTTTGATATTTCATAATGCCTTGGGTTTGGGTATCACGCTGCAATAGCGTATGGCATTAAGGTGCTGAAAAGAGGCTTAGGCTAATTTGAACATGCTAAAAACAAACCGCTTGTACATTATCTGAAACATGTTTTATATCAGAATTCGGCTTTGCGGAAACATCAGCGGAGTGAGAAGCTTTATTCATGGTTTTTCACCAATTTTCCAATTTCTTGACAAAACTGTTCCTTTACGCCCAATCTGATTTAATCAACATTTTTGAAGACAAAGAACCTAAAACAACATTTGAGGCACTATAAAACATCCTTCAATTCTTTTCGTTTGCGTGCGGATTTTTGACAAATTGATATAATCCGGCACCGGCTCGTCTCATATTTTCCGAATCTGGTTCATTGGGTACGCTTGGAAATGTGTAAGTCCTATTTGATTTCATATTCGATTTTCTTTTAGGAACAGAAGACTGCGAAATGACGTTTCGTGTCTGAAACCATGGCCAAGTGAGAGAAATCTCAGGAGATAAGAAATGATCAAGGTGTATTGATGCAGAAGAAGTGGCCCCTGACGCCGGTGCCGAGAAGTATTAAACCCGGTTCCTTCCACTGAATAGCCACATTATCGGTCAAACAAACCCAGATATTAATATTCTGGGTCCGAAGTATATGTTCTTAATGTATATATTTACCCAAATCCACACATATTGACAAAAGACCATGAACCTAATAACGACCTCTTTTATTTAAAAGGTAGAATGCGTTATGATACGGCTTGCCTGTGATAGATATGCCTTTTAGGTCGGACGGATGGTTATATTTCTTGTGGCGCCGCAACTTGGTGTACACAGTCTCTTTGGAATTATTTTGTTTATTTACTTTTTTGTTTCAGTCTGAAGAATTCATTTGTTTTGAAAACAGCGATTACTGAGAGTGATCTCTGAAGATTATTTCGGTAAGAAATGAATAAAACAGGATTTTGGAAATGGCTGACAAAGAATTGACTGTTTTTCCCTTTCGCGAACATTGAATGTTTTCATTACCATTAAGAAAACGGCCCAACTGTTTGCTTGAATAACCTATTTGTGACATTTTGGGTAAGCGGAATTGTAAAATGATACCACCTAAATAAACTTATGCAATACGCTTTTCATGGGTTTGAATGCATAATTAAGATCCTTAATCTGTCAGAACCATACTTGTACCCTTGGGTAAAGTCACGGCGCTACATATATAAACGTCTACTGCCTGCATCATTTCTGACAAGCCTTCCTCATTCAGCTGACAAGCCGTGATATGGACACTCAAGTATTACACACCAATAGGTTTAACTCCGCTATGAACAGCATTTCAGTTATATTATTAGTGTCTGGGGAATACCCACTGTAACGCATGAGCAATCATGAACTTCATCAGGGCACACGCGATCAGGCCATATACCTGATCATCATGAATCACTTGGCACCATCTCTGACGCGCCAATGTACAAATCATTGCGTTACGTATTTCATCAAATGAATGACAAGTTAATACTTGTATGTTTAATTATACCATATACTAACGGAACAAGTAACAGTTCTTCATATAAAGTGGTTTTAATGTGTTTTGTTATTGAAAGTAAGAACATATATAATGTGCGGTCATTCGTCTAGATCTGATCAACATTTTATCATTGACGAAACTCGTACATGTACTTGGTAACAGGAGACAGAGCGACACGCCCCTAAAGAGGTTGGTTGGTTGGTTGGTTGTTTAACGCCGCACTCGGCAAAATTCCACCTATATGACGGCGGTCTGTAAATAATCGAGTCTGGACCAGACAATCCAGTGATTAATATCATGAGCATCGATCCACGCAATTGGGATCGATGACATGCATCAACCAAGTCAGCGAGCCTGACCTACCGATCCCGTAAGTCGCCTTTTAAGACAAGCATAGTCACCTTTTACGGCAAGCAAGGGTTGCTGAAGACCTATTCTACCCCGGAATCTTCACGGGAGGGGTGGTGTAACAATTCAATTAACAACATGTAGGGGGGGCATTATCCTGCTTGGGAGTATGATACTCGCACACGTTGAATCATGAACTTCAGTGAAGATGTCTTCATGGGTATGTTTGGCAGGTGCATTATATTATTTCAGAATATATTTTATATTAATCTTAGTTACTGTTTTCCTTTAGTGTTGTATTGTAATGCCACGACAGAGCTTCACGTACTGTACCCGTGGGGGAGAGTCGAACCCTAATCAAGGGTTCGTCCGCATTGTCAGCCAAATCAGTCAAAGAAACATTGTTTGCATCTGCAAGTGTGTAGACGGTGTTGAACAATCAAAGATGGTAACCCTGGATTGATGTGACATGAGTTGCTGTTAAAGGGAGCCTCGTCCCAATGGTCTTTAGTGTAGCCATTTGGTTCGACTATTGCAGTTACATACATGTATTATTTATAATCCTAGCATGTGAAACACTGTTCGTGTGGATTAACTTGCTTTACAGTGAGGGATTACATCTTCAGAACACATTCCAGAACATGGAATGATGTGTTTACGTTTATATAATGTTTGTTGTTTAGCATCGCTCTAATCAAAAAATATTCCAGCTGCATGTAAGTATAATCTAGTCTGGACCAAACAATCCCGTGATGGATGTTCCGAGCAACGATCCGGTTACGATGACACACAATCAACCAGGTCCGAACCACCACCACAGCCACCACACACACACACACACACACACCCTCAGCCCGCTCTACAACTATACAATCGTCTCATACGACCAGCATGGCAATTGTATCACGAATCCCCAGGGGATTTATAATGACTTTGAATGATCTGCCATTAAGGATTTGTAAGAAGAAAAAGTGTGTCCAGATATATTCCAGCCACCCTATTAAAAATTCAAGCAAAAACATAACAAGAGCAAGAATCGGTACCATTGTGTATGTCTTCCTTTGTTTATTAACTCGATCGGACCGCCTCCATGGTCTAGTGGTAGAGCGTCCGCCCGGAGAGCGGAAGGTTCGGGGTTCGATCCCCGGCTGCGTCATACCAAAAGACGTTAAAAGATGGTACTTGTTGTTACCCTGTCTGGCGCTCGGCATTAAGGGGCTAAAACAAGGACTTGTCGGCTCGGAGTCAGTATACTTTGTCTGAGTGGGGTATTCATGTTAAACTGCGGCATGGTATCTCAGTGAGCTAGCACTATAAATCGGCATCAGTCCGGACTAGTACAAGCAGCCACACACACACACACGTGCATGCACGTGCACGTCGCTATATAAGTGCAATTATCTTGGACGCGACGTTTAACCCAAATTCACCTCACCTCACCTTGATTAACGCCGCACTCAGCAGTAGTCTAGCTATATGACGACGGACTGCAAATATTCCAGTTTGGAACAGACGATACAGTGATTGACACCGTGAGCATTGATCTACGTAATAAGGATACAATGACATGCATCAACCAGGTCAGCGAGTCTGACTACCCTATATATCCCGTTAGTCGCCATTTACGCAATAAGTCGCCTCTTACGACAAGAATATGTTGCTTAAGACCAGAAGAGATTTTGTACAGTGTACCCAAATTGGTACACCCATTTGTGTAGTGACGAGAAAATGCTTTTACCAACAGACATTGCACCCGCAAGAATCAGAATTGGTATAACGTGACAAACATTCTTCTTACAAGACTTTTTAGGAAACAGTATACTTTCTATTTCTTTTGCCTGCGGTTAAACAATCTTCCTTGAAACTGATCCGTAATGGAACACGAACACATAACGTCCTCTACAGCGCCGTCGATTTTGTGCTATCTTCAAATTACAAACACGTTGTTATCGCAGCTAGCCTAGGGGTCTGCTATCGCAGATGAAGATAGGGTTTTGGCTTATCATTCTTAGAATTTCGCAAAGACTCAGACAAATCTTTTTATAAGACATTGTTTTCTTTAGCATTGCCACATCAGAAAACTATTTAGCAAAGAAACTGGTCGTTCTTCACTACGCCCAGTAAATCATTAACTATTCAGTGATGTTGGTGGTCAGGCGTTTAGGAAAAATCAGCATTTCTTTTCAAGATTTGAATTGAAGGAGAGGTTTGTCCCTTGTTCATTCTGTTATTGCATATAGACACGGAGAGTCCTTGTAAGCAACCAAAGGCTATCAAACAGAAACGAACACGTTCTACAAGTTCTTATAATTTAGGTTTTGCTTTTTTTCATCAACATTGTTGAAATGAGGTGTTTCCTAAAACGTTGTTGGAGAGGATAAGTCGACAAAATGGGAAAGTCTGGAATTTGGTGAGTGAGCGAGTGAGTTGGGTTTAAGGCTGCTTTGAACAGCATTCCTGTTATATCACGATGTGTCAACAAAATGTTGGAGGAAAGCCCGAATTGTTGCAAGTTCTAGAAGTGAAAGCCACGTGCATGGGTGCTGTCGAACTTAGAAACATAATTGGGGCGAAACTGTAACAGAACCCGTAATCATAGGTGTCTGGCGTGCCCAAGGGAGGCAACACTGCACAACAAATTGCGGCACCTTAGACGACTGGGCTTTGAATGTTGGTATTTACTCTGGTTTAAACTTTATGTTAATAACATGTACATGTATACTGACGGGTAAAGAAAGTATACATCCATGCTATGTACATGTTTGTGTTACACTCAATGAGAGACGCTATAAAAGCCTTTATAACTCTGAAAGTTTAGTCAGCGAAGTACCCACTTGAGACAGATGGAGTAAGGGGTTGTTTCTTTACGCCTCTATCGTTACTCTTCGAGGCGGCTTTCTCTAAACAAGCCAGCACGAACAATCATGTATATCCTTTGGGTGTAGTGTCCTCAACATTTCGTACTGGCCTCTGATCACGACAAAGCCAAGATTAATGTACATAATTCCCAGGTGTGGAGGTTTTGTTTTTTGTTTGTTTTGTTGTTTTTGGCTGCACTCAGCAATATTCCGGCTATATGACGGCGGTCTGTAAATAATCGAGTCTGGACCATACAATCCAGTGATTGACATCATGAGCATCGATCTACGCCATTGGGATACGACGACATACATCAACCAAGTCAGCGAGTCTGACCACCCGATCCCGCCTCTTACGACAGGCATAGTCACCTTTTAGGGCAAGCATGGGTTGCTGAAGATCTATTCTACCCCGGGTCTTCACGGGTATCCAGGTGTGGGGGTACTGCGAGAACGACACTTGGTTAATTTGGTACGAAGTGATTGATTTAATTATTCGATACGAGTTCTATCTCACTCAAAATGTAAAATTTCAATAGAATATAGGTGAACGCCAGTCCACTGGTCCCCACGTTATCAAAACAAACATTCAATCCTTGATCCTTTCAAATGATGCCGGCATGTGTGCTTGCCGGCTGAACCTGCATCTGTTAATCATATAGGAGTCGACCTGGCAGCACTACCTGCATCTGTTAATCCTATAGGAGTCGGCCTGGCAGCACTACCCGCTTCTGTTAATCCTATAGGAGTCGGCCTGGCAGCACCACCTGCATCTGTTAATCCTAACGGTTTCCGCCTGGCAGCACTACCTGCATCTGTTAATCCTATATGAATCGGCCTGGCAGCACTATCTGCATCTGTTAATCCTATAGGAGTCGGCCTGGCAGCACAACCTGCATCTGTTAATCCTATAGGAGTCGGCCTGGCAGCACAACCTCTATCTGTTAATTCTACAGGAGACGACCTGGAAGCACTTTCTGCATCTGTTGATTCTGCTGGAGGGTAACGTATAATATTCATCCCAGGTAGGCAAATACTGCGAGGACGACGCTTAGTTAATTTGGTGAGATGCATTGGTTGGATTCTTACTCACTAAAAAAAGTAAAATTTTAATGAAGTATAGATGAACTCTGGTGCATGGGTCCCCACTTGTGACACGGTCCCTACGTTATCAAAACAAATATTAAATCCTTGAAATTCCACCAGCATGTGTTAATTCTTAAGGAGTCGGCCTGGCAACATGCTTCCTCCAGGTAACAATAGTGAAGTTGAAGTGAATGTACATGCTTTAGTAACAAAGCGGATTAATTGTAATTTTCTGAACCGAGTTATGTTTCTTGTAATATTTACAGTCCTCCCACAAGTCCGATAAATGATTCACAGTGAAAACTGGAATATGTGATCAGGTCGAGATTTGTTGCATTGGTGAGATGCATGGTGATCTTTCGAGATATGACAGTTATTAGGAAAATGAAACTGTGTCGTTATTGTATAATTTTAATTGTTATCATTGTTATTACTTATTTCTCCTCTGAAGCATATTGCCATACTTCATAGTGTGAGAGACATCACCTTTAGAGATCCACCTCTCACTTGTCACTGTTGTAAGTTTCTTTACGTACACCCAGTGCCAAAGTAATTTACAACCAAACGTTTTGTGCCGCAGAAAAGCAATATGGTTTTACAATGGCGACCTGTAACGAATCAAGGCTAGCAAATCGTTACCAGCATGAGCATCGATCCATGCTATCTATCCATGAGGATCCGCAATCACAGCCAGGTCACATTTGTTATCTCCGGACAGACAGACGTCGACTGTTACCGAATATGTTGGGAATCAGAAATCCCTACGGGGTAACGGCGATGTTATCGAGTTAACAATAATAATAATAATCATAGACTCAGTTTTTCAAAGAGAGGCTCTCTGAACGACCACTGCGTCAAGTTAATGTGCAGTATGTTGAGACGATCAGCAACCCTGCAGAGACGACTGGCCTGAAAAATGAAACAGAAGGCTTTCTGTTTGCTGCTCAGGACCAGTCACTTTCCACAGAAAACCATCAATGTGTGATTTTGCATCAAAATGTAAACATGATATGTAGATTATGCATTGAATTTAATGAGACTGTCCAACTCATTGTCAGTGAATGCCCAGCTTTGGCACAGTATCCTAAGCGACATGATAGGGTGGCTCGATCGTTTTATGACCGCGATGCCATGCTTGTGGCTTGTGAATATACGTCATGGAAAATGATAAATACAAAATCCTTTGGAATAGGCCCGTTTTCAGCCTAAGGACATATCCAGGCCAACAAACCTGATCTTGTCCTTTTTGATAAATCCAATGAAATCATTTATATCATTGAATTTTCTGTCCCTTTTGACAGTAATTTGATTGACAAGATTGAGGAAAAACATGGCAAATATACAGACCTCGCTTTCGAAGTCTCACACTTGCATCCCAAGTACAAAGTTGTCCGACTCCCCATTGTTCTCGGTGCCTTAGGTTTGGTACCTCCAAATCTGTTGACTGACATTGGGAGAGTACCCGGGTTTGCTACCAGGAATACAGCCCTTCTGACAATCTGGGTAATGCAGAAGGCTGCAGTGTTAGGGAGTCTTCACAGTCTCCGAAAAGTTCTGGGTGGGTTTGACGAGGCAGCGCTTCATGGGAGAAGTCCCATTCGCTGTCTGGGCTGCGTGTAGAAGGGGCAAGGGCCCTGAGCTGATGATGAGCCTAACCAGCCTGACTGTGCCAGGATCACCTAAAACCCTCTTTGCTGCATTTTTAATTTAAATCTGTAAATAACAATAGTGAGTGAGTGAGTTAAAATTTAACGTCGCATCGGCATTATTTAAGCCATATAGTGACGAGACCAAGTTAATTGGTTTACAATTGAGTCATTTATCAATGTTATTTTTAAAAACAATTTATAAAACATATTTGAGCATAACAAGATCATATATATACTTTCAAATCACGGGCTATATAGACCACCAGTAACCAAAGCTAGGCCACCTCACTGGGCATCATGGGGACTTAGAGTACCTCGGCTTCCTGCATGATACCCCAGCAGGATTTACGTCATCACCTTAGCTAAGGGTGGTTGTGCATTATAGTAGCCAACAACAACAACAACATCGTCACGAAGGATAACGTTGAAAAGTTGCTTTTTTCGTAAAATTTGCCACCAGGCTTACGGTACCTGTTCTAGAAGTAAGAATCAATGCTTAGGACTCTGTGCAGCGTCAGGCAACAAACACATACATTTTTTATGCAAATGGGCAAACTATATGTGAAAACTATGTGAGTAGACCCCTGAAAATCAGTGATGACACATAGTTTTCTCGAAAAGGGTTAGCACGTCCTCCTCTACCGAAAGCAGAAATCCTGCCATGCGACAGCTGCCTGAAAACAGTCAGTCAAGTAAAATCGTATTCTGATTTACATTTCTTTAAGTTTGTTAAAGAACTGAACGCAACACATATAGAGTTTGTTATAAAGGTTTTATATCTTGTGGTCCACCATTGAAAAAATTCTACCCAATCTGGAATGGCAAGTAAACCTGTCTTCAGAGGGACATAAACCTTGCTGTCTCCATAAACTAATCTAAATGTATTGAAACGCAGTGTCCTGAAAAAGCTACAGTGTTTGCAACTCGGCAAGCTGTTAACACAATTTCTACGATTTATGGTGGTTTTAAATAACATGGCATCCTCGCTCGACTCGAGGATTGAGTCATCAAAATCGAAGTCCCATGCCTTCGTTTGATACTTCATAATGCCTTGGGTTTGGGGTATCACGCTGAAATAGCGTATAACATTAAGGTGCTGAAAAGAGACTTAGGCTAATTTGAACATGCTAACAACAAACCGCTTGTAAATTATCTGAAACTTGTTTTATATCAGAATTTGGCTTTGCAGAGCTTTATTCATGTTTTTTTTACCAATTTTCCAATTTCTTGACAAAACCGTTCCTTTACGCCCAATCTGATTTAATCAACATTTTTAAGACAAAAAAATTAAAACAACATTTGAGGCACTATAAAACATCCTTCAATTCTTTTCGTTTGCGTGCGGATTTTTGACAAATTGATATGATCCAGTACCTGCTCGTACCGAATCAGGTTCATTGGGTACGCTTGGAAATGTGTAAGTCCTATTTGATTTCATATTCGATTTTCTTTTAGGAACAGAAGACTGCTAAATGACGTTTCGTGTCTGAAACCATGGCCAAGTGAAAGAAATCTCAGGAGATAAGAAATGATCAAGGTGTACTGGTGCAGAAGAAGTGGCCCCTGATGACGGTGCCACTAAGCATTAACAGGGTATGAAATTCCCCAAAAATTCAGCCAGACCACAGGAATGGCTAGCTGAAATACTTGCCAGCCCTGACCAAAACCTGCCTGCCCACTATAATCATATGTTTCTCAGGATAATTTAATTAAAAATATGAAAACTGATTGCTTGTAGCATAAGCGCATCGCTAAATGTTAGGTTGTCTAAAAGCTAACGGGGTTTCTTTTTGGTTACATTTTATCATCCATCTTTACATCTGAATTAATGCTTATCATCGGGAAATATTTAGAATATTTTCACCTGTGAAATATAACCCGACCTTCGGGCAGGTGGATTTGAAAATCTCTCAGCCCGAGTTGAAATCAACCCGTCTCGGACGGTCGGGCAGGCAGGTATTTCGAACACTGGCATTAAACCCGGTTGCTTCCACTGAATAGGGCGAACGATATCTGTCAAACAAATCCAGTTCATGATATTAGTTTTCTGGGTACGTATATGTTTTTAGTGTATATATTTACCTATTCACACATATTAAACTATGAACCTAATAACAACCTCTTTATTTAAAAGCTAGATTGCGTTATGAAACGGTTTACCTATGATGTTTGTTCTTTTAGGTTAGACTAATGGGGTTTTTTTTAATAGCGCCGCAACTTGGTGTACAAAGTCCCTTTGGGATTATTTTGTTTATATACTTTTTTGTTTCAGTCTGAGGAGATCATTTCTTTGTAAACAGTGATTTCTGAGAGTGATTTCTTAAAAGTTATTTCGGACAGGAATAAATAGATAAACGAGATAAAGAGCCTGCTTTTAGTCATGATTGTCAATGGATTGATTTTCTTTCCCTTTTTGCCAACTTCGAACTTTTTTATTACTATAATGAAAAAGACTTAAAAATTTCCTTGTGTTACTTATTTGTTAAATTTATGGAAGCAGACTTATCAACTTATGCAATCCGCATTTCATGGGTTAGAATGCAAACTTAAGATCCTTCGTCTGTCTTGTACTCCTGGGTATAGTCACAGGAGTGCATGAGTCTACTGCCTGCATCACACCGACTATCCTCCCACATTCAGCAGACACGCCGTGATATGGACACTAAAGTATTACACACCTATAGATTTAATTCCGCTCTGAAAAGCATGTTATTAATATCATTGCGGGTCAGGGGAATCTCCACCTTAACGCATGAGTAGCCATTAACTCCTTCAGGGCACTACGAAACACACGATCAGGTCACATACCCGATCGTCATTAATCATTTGGAACGGTCTCTGACACGTCAATGTACAATCTCATGGCAGTACTTATTTAATTATATGAGTGATAAGGTAATACTGGTATGCAAGGCCGTAGTAAACTTTATTTGACAGGGTATACCCCTCCCCCAATGTTTGATGTGACTTAAAGTGTTGTTAAAGGGAGACTCGTCCAAGGGATCTTTAGTGCAGCAATTTCGTTCGACCATTGCATATACATTCACGTATTATTGATAATCCTAGCACTTGAAACACTGTTCGTATGGAATATTTTGCGTCACAGTAAGGGATCACATCTTCACACATATGGAACGCTTAACCGAATTAGATCACCTGATCTTCAATCATATAGACGCCTCTTACGACCAGCTTGGCAATGTATCTCGGAATCCCGACGAGATTTATTTTAAAGATTGACTGTATTTTTTTCGGTTCATTGAGGTATGAATCGAAAAACCAACGTGCAAACTGTATGAATCCGCGTAGCGGATTCTTACATAAGTTTGCACGTTGGTTTTTCGATTCATGCCACAATGAACCGAAAAAAATACACAGCCAATGCTTATAATTAAATACGACAGCATAAAACATGTTTTATCTACAATAGTTTAACCAAAAACAGTTGTATATATCAAAACAGACAAAAATGACGAGATTCATAAACATTTAAGGTGTAGGAATACACACTGTGGTGTGACATGAATCAGCTGATTGTTTAATTTATGCACATAAATTGACACGCCTACACTGTCAGTAGCCAATCAACGGAGAGCAGGATCAAAACAATGTTCATTGCACATGTCAGTTAAGACAAGAGGCGAAAAGAACTGCAACAGTCAGACTGTAACGAAGTGGAAGAAATATGTCCGGGAGAAGGCGGCTGTTTCAAATTACATTGTCAGTTACTGCCAGATTCAAACATTACTTCCCTGATTACGGTAAAACACAGTTGGAAAAATGCTAGTTAAAGAGGAAACCCGAAGACATGAAAGTTGAACCGAGGTGAGCAAAAAAAACAGGCGAGCGAGCCTGCACGTTTGCTGTTTCATACATTTTCGGCCTTCGGTTTCAAAGGTTTGTTTGGACAATGAATATGCATGAAAGTCGCTAAATGTCCTTTGCATGACGATACACGTGAGCAGAAAGGGAATTCCCTCGACTGTAATATTGGGATTCCCCGACATTCCGAAGTAATAAAAGAAGTGCGCCTCGGTGGGCGTGGCTTAATTTTTTACATTCATTGGGAAATGAATGCAATAACACGTGACCAGTTCAGCTAATCAGAATTTCAATGAACACAACGAAAATTTAATTATAATGACCTTGAATGATCTAAGCTCATAACGAACTTGTTAGCACGATGTTCAAACCACCAATAACACTCTTTCCAATCCTATGTTCCGAGCAACGATATGAAAAGGTAGAGTAGATATTTCCGCCCCTTTTTCCTATATTCCAGCAATTGCCTGATAAGGGCAAGAATAGGTACGACTTGTTTGTTTGTTGCTTTCTTGATTAACGCTGCACTTCGCGGTTTTCCAGCTATGTATATGACGGCGGACTGTAAATATTCCAGTCTGGATTGACACCGTGAGCATCGATCTACGCATTAAGGATACGATGACATGCATCAACCAAGTCAGCGTGCCTCTTATGACATAAAAGTCTACTCTTACGACAAGCATGGGTTGCTTTAGACTCGGATCTTCACGGGTCAGGTTCACAGTGTACCCATATGGGTACACCCATTTTCGTAGATGAGAAAATGTTTTTACCGATAGACATTGCATCCGCAAGAATCAGAATTGGTTTAGCGAGACAAACATTCTTCTGACAAGAGCTTTTTCAGCAAACAGTATTCTTTCTATATCTTTAGCCTACGGTTAAACAACCTTCCTTGAAACTGATCCGTAATGGAACACAAACACAGAACCTCCTTCACAACGCCGTCGATTTTTGTTGTTGTCTTCAAATTAAAAAGAACCCGTTTTTTTCATTCTTAGAATTTCGCCAACACTCAGACAAAATTTTTTTACGACGTTGCTTTTCTTTAGCATTGCCACATCACAAAACATTTTGGCAAAGAAACTGGTCGCTCTTCACTACGCCCAGAATCTCATGAGCTATTCAGTGATGTTGGTGGTCAGGCTTTAAGGGAAAAAATCAGCATTTCTTTTGAAGATTTGAATTGAAGGAGAGGTTGGTCCTTGTTTAAACATTGATGAAAAATCAACTGATATAATGGCGACAGTAATGAAGGTAAGCTAACCGTTGCAGTTTCCCTGCGTATGTTTAAATGATTACTTTTCTCATTCTGTTATTGCCTATTGAGATGGAGCGTCTTTGTAAGCGACGAAAGGCTATCAAACAGACACGAACACGTTCTACAAGTACTTATAATTTAGGTTTTTCTTTTTTCCCCCGCATCAGCATGGTTGCAGTGATGTGTTACCAAAAACCAATGATGAAGTGGATAAGTGGAAATAATAGGACAGTTGGAGTGAGTGAGTGAGTGTCTGGGTGAAACCGCGAGCATGGGTGCTGATAAACATAGAGACATATTTGGGACGAACCCATAATCACAGGTTTCTTGAGTGCACAAGGGACGCAACTCTGCACAGATAATTGGTATTTACTGAGCTTTCAACATGATTTCATTTGTTAAGTAGGTAGATTTCAAGACAGCATAGGACACTGCAGAAGAACTCTTCCCCGGAGTCTCCATGAGGAACATTGTAAGGAAATCACAGCTGTATCAAGTGGGTAATTCGTTGACCTAAGGTTCAGAGTTGTAAACGTTTTTAAAACGTCTCTCATTTGAGTATATAACATAAACCTGTAGGTGACCTTGAGAAATGTGTGTGATAGTGCCTTGATGTCGTCTATCGTTGCTCATTATATCATTAACTGGTTTGCTCGCTTATTTAGAGGAAGGAGCGATATGCCTTGAGGATTAACGATAGCGGTGTAAAGTTTGTTTTTGTTTGTTTGCTGTTAAACGCCGCACTCAGTAATATTCCAGCTACATGACGGCGTTCTGAAAATGACCAGACCAGACAATCCAGTGATTGACATCATGAGCATCAATCCAAGCAATTGGGATACGATGTCATGCATCAACCAAGTCAGCGGACCTGACCTACCAATCCAGCTAGTCGACTCTTACGACAAGCATGGGTTGCTGAAAATCTATTCTACCCAAGATCTTCACGGGTTCGACTATAACTAAAAGTCTTGGGGACCTGTTCCGATGAGGAATCCCCACGTGGTCAATGATGTCTGTAGGAACAATAAGAACAATGCCACGAAGGATAACGTTGAGAATGTGCAGTTTGGAAATCTTGCAGGCAATCAGCAAGACATGGTTTAATCTGGTCTACCTATAGACAGTTTAATTGATCGTGAGGCGTAAGATTCTCTATGATTAATATTGTGATTTTGAAGGAATGGTCCTTCACAGAATATAATTCCGGAATAATTTGCACACTACCACCACCACCACCACCACCACCACCACTACTACTACATGTTTGGTTTGTTAATAAAATGGGTCCAACTGGACTACGATAACTGTTTCTAGACGTACGATTCAACGTTAATGACTGTGCGTTGTCAGGCAACAAACACATATTTTTTTATGCAAATTGTAAGAGTTGCGGTTGTTTTGGCGTGAAGAGCAAAATAGCTGTGAAAACTATATGAATGGACAACTGAAAATCAGTGATGAAACCAGGTGTTCGCAAAAAGGGTAAGCATGTCCTGCCCTACCGGTAGCACAAGCCATGCACACAGGTAAGTAAGTATTAATTGCCTGACGCCCCACAGCAGAACTCCTGCCATGCGACAGCTGCCTGAAAACAAACCAGACAATCAAGTGAAATTGTACTCTGATTTACATTTCTTTAAGTTTGTTAAAGAACGGATGCAACACATATAGAGTTTGTTATAAAGGTTTTATATCTTGTGGTCCACCTTTGAAAAAAATCTACCCAATCTGGAACTGCAAGTAAAACTGTCTTCAGGGGAATATAAATCTTCCTGTCTCAATAAACTGCATATAATCTAAATTTATTAAAACGCAGTGTCCTGAAAAAGCTACAGTGTTTGCAACACGACAAGCTGTAAACACAATTTCTACGCTTTATGGTGGTTTTAAATAACATGGCTTCCTCGCTCGAGTCGAGGATTCAGTCATCAAAATCGAAGTCCCATGCCTTCGTTTGATATTTCATAATGCCTTGGTTTTGGGCATCACGGTGAAATAGGGTATGGCATTAAGGTGTTGAAAAGAGGCTTTAGGCTAATTTGAACATGCTAAAAACAAACCGCTTGTACATTATCTGAAACATGTTTTATATCAGAATTTGGCTTTGCGGAAACATCAACAGAGTGAGAAGCTTTATTCATGGCGTTTCACCAATTTTCCAATTTCTTGACAAAACCGTTCCTTTACGCCCAATCTGATTTAATCAACATATTCTTTAAGACAAAGAACCTCAAACAACATTTGAGGCACTAAAACACATCCTTCCATTCTTTTCGTTTGCGTGCGTATTTTTGACAAATTGATATAATTCGGTACCAGTTAGTCTGATATTTTCCGAATCTGGTTCAATGGGTACGCTTGGAAATGTGTAAGTCCTATTTAGATTCATATTCGATTTTCTTTTAGGAACAGAAGACTGCAAAATGACGTTTTGTGTCTGAAACCAAGTGAAAGAAATCTCAGGAGATAAGAAATGATCAAGGTGTATTGATGCAGAAGAAGTGGCCCCTGATGCCGGTGCCACTAAGCATTAAACCCGGTTGCTTCCACTGAATAGGCGAACGATATCTGTCAAACAAACCCAGTGCATGATTTTAATATTCTTTGTCCGTATATGTTTTTAATGTATATATCTACCTATTCACACATATTGACTATGAACCTGATAACAACCTCTTTATCTAAAACGTAGATTGTGTTATGAAACGGCTTACCTATGATGTTTGTTCTTTGAGGTGGGACTGATGGTTTTATTTTTAATTACTCGTCAACTTGGTGTTCAAAGTTCCTTAATTTTGTGTTGATACAGGCGAGGCACCGGTGGCGTACTGAAGAGAAAATGTGATTGAAAACAGCCTGGGAGATGACCACCAAAGATTGGTCCAACTAAGCCAGCATTACCGGCTGGTTCTAGTCCTGTCGTAGGCTTTGCTCGATGTCAAACAGATATATTCTCTAGGAGAGAGGTTTGGAGACACATCCTCAAAAAATCAGTCACAATACTTGGCACATGTAGGCGGACAATCCCCTGCTGTAAACTTGGGTGTAAAGTGCTTAAAGTGGAGGAGATGTCTTCATGGGTATATATTAAAAGATGCATTATATAATTTCAGAATACATATATTTGAACTATATATCAAACATAGTTACTGTTTTCGCTAGTATAGTATTGTAATACAAAGACAGAGCTTCCCCCACCCCTCACATATTTGAGTACTGCTGAGTGCGGCGTTTAAAAACAAACAAACGAACAACAAACAGACAAAGGTGGCCAGGAGGTTTATAATGACCTTGAATGATCTAAACTCATACGAAACGTGTTAGCACCCACTAATAACAATATTTCTAAGCCTATGTGCCGGACAACGATAAGAAAAGTAATGAGGAGCTATTTACGCCACCGTTTTCTTTATTCTAGCAATAGCATGATAAGGGAAAGAATCGGTACACCTTGTTTGTTTCTTTCTTGATTAACGCTGCAGTTAGCAGTATTCCAGCTATATGACGACGGACTGTAAATATTCCAGTCTGGAACAGACAATCTAATGATTGACACCGTGAGCATCGATCATCGCAATAAGGAAACGATGACATGCATCAACCAAGTCAGCGAGAGTGACCACCCTATCACGTGAGTCGCCTCTTACGACAAAAAAGTCTCCTCTTACGACAAGCATGGGTTGCTTACGACAAATATTAACCCGGATCTTCACGGTCCGGTTCACAGTGTACCCATATGGTTACACCTATTTTCGTATTGACGAGCGAATGCTTTTAAGAATTGAACGTCAGTTTGGATAGGTTCATTGAAGTGTGAACGATTTAAAAGCGCTGGTTAACCTGTGTGAACCTCCGAGCTTAATAATTTCATACTTTGTAGTTTACTGGTCTCGCCGAATAATATCGTAACAATGTTTGCTTAAATTTGAAGTCCTCTGGCATCGCCGAAGAACATAGCAACAATGATATTTTGTCGGTATTTGCCGGCTGTCGGTCACATTTCCCCACTCAGGCGCCCCACTCATACTGTTACGCAAAGAAAAAAAGTTCTCTGAGTATATACAACATAATCTAGAAATATGTCAACATAATTTCTTTCTCTAAACAAATTTAAAAAAAATATTTGGGATAAATCAAATCTTAAAAGTAGGTTACAGCAAGGTAAACAAAAATATAAACATGGCCCTATGCACCGAGGCGAGGTCAACCTTCAAGCGCGGATTTATATATGACGTCACATAAGTTTGTAAAGAGGTGCATTTCGAGTCGAACGGGAGCATGAGGATGAAATTTATACTTACTGCTGTTGAAAATGACGTTTATTGAGCAGTTATGGAAAACACCTCGACGCGTGAACCCTCTTATGGCACTATCAAATTGGGAAGATCACCGATTTATGAATTTGTTGCTTGTGTTTGGATAATCGCAAACCAATTCGGACCATACGGAATGTACTTGAGGGGATTGAACGGAGTGCTCTGAAACTTGTGTGTTTTGTGTTAATTTTCAACGTCAGGATGTGCTGTATTTTGAGTTTGGGATTTGTCGTGTGTGCTGTAATACTTTGCTTAGCTGGTGTCTCTTGTCACCTGAGATAGGCCTACTGGCTCCATTTCTGTGCCCCGTCATTCCTCATGTGCCGCCGCTTCTCGGCCTAAAATGCACGGAGAAGGTCGGCCAACTCAGAAACCGGAATATGGTAATTTTGTCTGCGGATATTGTCTCCGATGACCACTCGGTAAAACAGGTAGGCACGTATTTTTTTTTTTTTTTTTTTTTTAATTTCAGTTTCTTTCCTTACCTTTATATGTTTAATGGTTTCTCAAAATCTTTGATTTTTTTCCCGATACGAAAGTGAATCGCATTTTAGTTTGGGATTGATCAGGAGCAGTCGCTTTGATCTGTGTCAGCGGCCACATCTGAGCAGGGTACGACATTGTTTTCATTGGTGCTGGATTCCTGTCATTTTCGAAAACAAGGCATCAAAGTCAATATTGCTCATTTAATAACTCAATTTCGTTCACCTCAGTAATTTTACAGAATTCATTTTCTTCATTTGCATTACTAGTATTGAAATATCGCCATTCCATATCCAAATCACCGTGAGGACAATCCATTTTGTTTCATCTAGGCCTAGCAACTAGACGACATTAAACACCAGAACCAAAGCTTTTATTTATATTTTAAGTCAGATGAAATTACAAGAGAAAGGCAAAAATACTAAATTAATTATATTCCTGATACATGCAAGGAGAAGGTCGGCCAACTCAGAAACCGGAATTGTAAATTTCTAATTCCGTCTACGGGTATTTTCTCGTCTCCGATGATCAATCGGTGAAACAGGCAAGTATTTGTTTTTTTAAATTATGTTTTATGGTTTCTCTAAATCTTAGATTTTTTTCCCGATGCGATAGTGAATCGTGTTTTAGTTTGGAAATGATCAGGAGTACTCGCGTTTGCTTTGTGTCAGCGGCCAAATCTGAGCAGGGTACTACATTGTTTTCATTGTTGCTAGATTCCTGTCATTTCCGAAAACAAGGCATCAAAGTCAATATCGCTCAATAAATCAATTTCGTTCACCTCAGTAATTTACAGAATTAATTTTCTTTACTTGCATTATTAGTATTGAAAGATAGCCATTCCATATCCAAATCACCGTAAGGATAATCCATTTTGTATCATGTAGCAGCTAGACGACATCAAACACCAGAACCAAAACATTTATTCAAAGGTCAGATGAAATGTTACAAGACCAGGCAAAAATACTAAATTAATTAAATTGCTGATAATTACAGGGATTTAAAAGAACATAGAGAAACGAGTTGATCGTAAACAACAATCGAGAATTCGGGGAAACCCCCGAAAGTAGTTCCGGCAAAAATTCACACGATCAATTCCACAAAAAAATGTTCACATCGTGTGAACTTTTTTTGTCCGTTCACAGGTGTGTGAACTCCAAATATCAGATCACGAGACTACACATTCAGCCAATCAGCATGAAAGAAACAGTGTAAACTTCAAAGTATGAAATTATTTACCAATTGCATCCGCAAGAATCAGAATTGGTTTAGCGAGACAAACATTCTTCTAACAAGACTTTTCAGCAAACAGTATTCTTTCTATTTCTTTAGCCTACGGTTAAACAACCTTCCTTGAAAGTGATCCGTAATGGAACACGAACACAGAACCTCCTCTACAACGCCGTAGATTTTTTTGTTATCTTCAAATTACAAACACGTTTTTTCGCAGCTAGCCTGGAGGTTTGCTATCGCAGAGGAAGATAGGGTTGTGGCTTATCATTCTTAGAATTTCGCTAACACTCAGACAAATCTTTTTTTACGACGTTGTTTTTCTTTAGCATTGCCACATCACAAAACTTTTTTGGCGAAGGAACTGGTCGTTCTTCACTACGCCCAGAATCTCATGAACTATTCAGTGATGTTGGTTGTCAGGCTTTAAGGAAAAATCAGCATTTCTTTTGAAGATTTTAATTGAAGGAGAGGTTGGCCTCTTGTTTATACATTGATGAATAATCAACTGATAGGATGGGGATAGTAATGAAGGTTAGCTAACCGTTGCAGGTTCCCTGCGTATATTTAACTGATTACTTTTGCATTCTGTTATTGCAGATTGACCCGGAGCGTCCTTGTAAGCGACCAAAGGTTCTCAAACAGAAACGAACACGTTCTACAAGATCTTACAATTTAGGTTTTTCTTTTTTTCAATCAAGATGGTTGCAATGATGTGTTACCAAAAACTGATGTTTAAGTGGCAAAGTGGACATAATGGGAACGTTTGGATTTTGGTGAGTGAGTGTCAACAAAATATGGGAGGAAAGCCGGAAGTGCTGTAGGCCTCAGAAGTGGACTACTTTAGTAAAACCCACAAGCATCGTGCCCTAGGGACGCAACACTTCACAACAAATTGCAGCTCCTTTGAGTGAGTGAGTGAGTGAGTGAGTGAGTGAGTGAGTTAACATTTAACGTCGCATCGGCATTATTTCAGCCATATAGCGACGCGGCTCCTTAGACGACTGGGCTTTAAATGTTGGTATTTACTCCACTTGAAACTCTATGTTAATAACATGTACATGAATACTGACGGATAAAGAAAGTATACATCCATGCTATGTACATGTTTATGTCACACTTGAAAGACAATATAAAATCCTTTACAACTCTGAAAGTTTAGTCAGCAAATTACCCACTTGAGACAGATTGAGTGAGGGGTTGTGTCTTTACACTGCTATTGTTAATCTTCAAGACATATTGCGGTTTCCACTAAATAAGCGAGCACGATCAATCATGTATATCCTTTGGGTGTAGTGTCGTCAACATTTCATATTTGCCTCTGATGACGACAAAGCCAAGATTAATGTACATTATTCCCCGGTGTGGAGGTTTTCGTTTTTGTTTGTTTGTTTGTTGTTTAACGCTGCGCTCAACAATATTCCGGCTATATGACGACGGTCTGTAAAAAATCGAGTCTGGCCTAGACAATCCAGTGATTGACAGTATGAGAATCGATCTACGCAACTGGGATACGACGACATACATCGACCAAGTCAGCGAGCCTGACCCTCCGATCCCGTTAGTCGCCTCTTACGACAAGCATAGTCGCCTTTTAGGGCAAGCATGGGTTGCTGAAGACCTATTCTACCCCGGATCTTCACGGGTATCCAGGTGTGGTGGTACTGCGAGAACGACACTTCGTTAATTTGGTACGAAAGTGATTTATTTAATGATTCGATACGAGTTCTATCTCACTCAAAATGTAAACTTTCAATAAAGTATAGGTGAACGCCAGTTCACCGGTCCCAACGTTATGAAACCAAACATTCAATCCTTGATGCCGGCATGTGTGCTTGCAGGCTGAACCTGCATCTGTTAATCATATAGGAGTCGGCCTGGCAGCATAGCCTGCATCTGTTAATCCTACAGGTGTCTGCCTGGCAGCACTACCCGCATCTGTTAATGCTATAGGTGTCGGCCTGGCAACACTACCTGCATCTGTTAATGCTATAGGTGTCGGCCTTGCAGCACTACCTGCATCTGTTAATCCTATAGGAGTCGGCCTGGCAGCACTACCTGCATCTGTTAATCCGATAGGTGTCTATCTGGCAGCACTACCCGTATCTGTTAATCCTATAGGAGTCGGTCTGGCAGCACTACCAGTATCTGTTAATCTTATAGGAATCGGCCTGGCAGCGCTACCTGCATCTGTTAATTCTACAAGAGACGACCTGGCAGCACTACCTGCATCTGTTGATTCTGCTTGAGAGTAAGTTATAGCATTAATCCCAGGTAGGTAAGAACTGCAAGGACGACACTCATTTAGTTTGGTGAGAAAGTGATTGATGCATTGGCTGGATACGAGTTCTAACCCACTGAAAAAAGTAAAATTTCAACAAAGTATACATGAACGCTGGTTTAAGGGTCCCAACTTGTGACACGGTCCCTACGTTATCAAAACCATCATTAAATCCTTGAAAATCTACCTGCATGGGTTTATTCTTATGGAGTAAGCCTTGTGACATGCTTCCTCCAGGTAACGATGAAGTTGAAGTGAATGTACATGCTTTTGTAACAAAGCACATTAATCGTTTCATTTCAGTTCCTGTCAAATTATTGTTACACTTGTTCTTTTGTATCCATATAACATAAGTAATTCTTGATATATTATGGAAAGTTATTTATTTTACAGTTATTTATTTATTTATTTTAAAATGAACTGAAATTACTTTTTCAGTTTTTATTCTGAACAGAGTTTTGTTTCTAATAATATGTTCAGTCCTCCCACAAGTCCGTTAAATTATTCATCGGAATATGTGATCAGGTCGAGATTTGCTGCATTGGTGAGCTGCATAGTGATCTTTCGAGATATGACCGTTATATATTAGGAAAATGAAACTGTGCCGTCATTGAATTGTTTCATTTTTTACCATTTTTATTACCTATTTGTCCTGTGAAACATATTGCAACACTTCAAAGTATGAGAGACATCACGTTTAGAGATTCACCCCTAACCGGTTACTGTTGTAAGTTTACTTACGCACACTCAGTGCCAAAGTCAGTCACAACCAAACAAATAAACGCACAAAAACTGTACTGTCGAGACACTATTTACAGAAAGATACGCAAATGGATACGTATATTGACATGAATCCACTGGCCATAACTATATGTTTAAATTTTCGTTTTGTGCCGCAGAAAAGCAATATTGGTTTTAAAATAAAGTCGTCACCAGCATGAGCATCGATCCATGCCATCTATGAGGATCCACAATCACAGCCAGGTCACACATTGTTACCTCCGGGCCCACGGACGTCGACTGTTACCACAAGTGTTGTGGACCAGGATTCACACTTTTTTATGCAAATCGCGGCTGTTGCGGGTGGTGCCATTTGGTGTAAAGGGCAAAATAGCTGTGAAAGCTAAATGAATGGACCACTGAAAATCAGTGATGACACCAGGCGTTCGCGAAAGGGTAAGTATGTCCTGCCTTACCGGTAGCACACGCCATGCACACAGTTAAGTAAGTATTAATTGCCTGACGCCACACAGGAGTACACCTGCCATGCGACAGTACCCTGTAAACAAACCAGACAATCAAGTGAAATCGTATTCTGATTTACATTTCTTTAAGATTGTTAAAGAACTGAACGCAACACATATAGTTTGTTATAAAGGTTTTATATCTTGTGGTCCACCTTTGGAAAATTCCTACCCAATCAGGAATTATAAGTAAAACTGTCTTCAGAGGGACATAAATCTTCCTGTCTCCACAAACTGCATATAGTTTAAATTTATTAAAACGCAGTGTCCTATAAAAGCTACAGTGTTTGCAACTCGGCAAGCTGTGAACACAATTTCTACGTTTTATGGTGGTTTTAAGTAACATGGCATCTTCGCTCGAGTCGAGGACTGAGTCATCCAAATCGAAGTCGTATGCCTTCGTTTGATATTTCATGCCTTGGATTTGGGGAATCACGGTGAAATAGCGTATGGCATTAAGGCGTTGAAAAGAGGCTTAGGCTAATTTGATCATGCTAAAAACAAAACGCTTGTACTTTATCTGAAACATGTTGTGTATCAGAATTTGGCTTTGCGAACATATTAGCAGAGTGAGAAGCTTATTCGTGTTTTTTCACCAATTTTCCAATTTCTTGACAAAACTGTTCCTTTACGCCCAATCTGATTTAATCAACATTTTTGAAGACAAAAAAACTAAAACAACATCTGAGGCACTATAAAACATCCTTCGGTTCGTTTAGTTTGCGTGCAGATCCGGCACCAGCTCGTCTCATATTTTCCGAATATGGTTCTTTTGGTGCGTTTGGAAATGAACACCCCACTGAATAGGCGAACAATATCTGTACAAAAAGACGATAAGAATGTCATGGGTAGGCCGATGTATATGTATTTAATATACATATTTACCCAGTTGCATACATGTTAACAAGTGACCATGAACCAAAATACGACCCTTTGTGTCTTAAAAGTATAGGACGTCATGAAACAGATTACCTACCATATATATTCGTAGGACGGTGTACAAAGTCCCTTTTTAATAATTTTGTTTATTTACTTTCTTGTTTCAGCCCGAAGACATCACTTTGTTGTAAACAGGGATGTTTTAGAGTAACTTCTCTGGTCAGGAGTAAATAGAAAAAAGAAATGAATAAATACAAGAAAAAAACATGTGTTTGCTTTTTGGGGGTTATGACTGTTGACAAAGGATTGACTGTCTGTACCTATTCGCCTACTTTGAACTTTTTGATTACAATTATGAAAAAGATGTTTGCCTGTGTTCCTCTTTTGTGAAATATTTGTTAAGCGATATAAAAAACATGATACCACCTTTATAAACTTATACGATCAGCATTTCAGCATCTTCCCGAGGCAAAAGAGTTAACTGTCAGTGACTATAAAAGTCCAGTTTCGAGTCTTGCAGAAATAGGCTGGAATTCCTGGACTCGATCGTAGCGCCACCAGTGGTTATTATGAGTTATGTCCCTTCTAAGCCTCTCCTATATGAACAATCCGATTCCATCACTTGCAATTTTACAAACAAAATGGCGGCGCCCAGTCAAGGCGATCTGATCGATAATAAAGATCTATATTGTGATAAAACGGGTCTTACATCGCGAAGTGCATCCAATCACGCGAGCACCTTGTTTAAAAACATGGAAAGGTTTGGAAAATATCTGTTGACAACGAGTTGTTGGCGCACATGGTTTGCAATTCCTGCAATCGACCGAAATCTGCCTGACAGTTTACGAACCTGATTTGGATGCGCGATTTTGATTGGAGTGTGCATAGACACGTTAGTCCAGCCAAAATGTAACTCCATAATACCAGCCTAGTTCGGCAAGGATGGAAACTGGACTTTAAAGTCTGTTAATTCCCTTGCCTCGGGAAGATGCATTTCATGGGTTTGAATGCAAAATGAAGATCGTAGTCTGTCTGAACAATACCCGTACTCATAGGTATAGTCACAGAAGTACACGTAAAAACGTCTACTGCCTGCATCATTTCTGAAAGGCCTTCCTCATTCAGCTGGCAAGCCGTGATATGGACACTCAAGTATTACATACCAATAGTTTTAACTCCGCTCTGAACAGCATTTCATTTATATTATTGCGTGTCTGGGGAATGCCCACCTTAACGCATGAGTAGCCGACAACCCTGTGAGGGCACGACGACACACGCGATCAGGTCACATACCCGATCGGCAATAATCACATTAAACCGTCTCTGACACGCCAATGTACACATCATTGCAGTAATTATTTAATTATATCAGTGACAAGAGAATACTGGTATGTCTTATCATACTGTATACTAACGAAAAGTAGTAACTGTGCTTTATATAAAGTGGTGTAAATGTTATGTTATCGAAAATAAGAACGTGTATAAAATATGGTCATTCGTCTGATCAACGTTTCATCAGAACAAATTCATTGACGAAACTCGTACCTGGTGATAGGAGACAGAGCGACACGCCACGTGGTGTAACTATACAATTAACAATGTCAGTATGGGATGTGACAACCATTTGCGTTGATACAGGCGAAGCAGCGGCGTCGTATTGAAGAAACTAAGGGATTGAAAACAGCCTGGGAGATTTTATTCGAAATGTCAATCAAATACTGGTCCAACTGAATTGGAATTACCAGCCGGTTCTGGTCCTGTCATAGGCGTCGTTCATTGTGTTATCAAGACATATTCTCTGGGGGAGAGGTCTGTAAACATACGGCAATGGCAGTATAGAAATGTTATACTGCCTCAAAAAGTCGGGTGGAACATATGCAACAGATCGGCAGGCATTATCCTGCTGCAACGTGACCTCACGTCCCTGAATTTCGACAGCATGATCTTAAAAGCTGTCGACCTTAAGTGCTGTCCAGATGAAACATGGACCCACTTGTATACAATATTCTGTCCCAGTCTTGACTTCTGAACCTCAGATGCTGTCTACACCACGCAAGGCCCGACGATGACATTGAAGTAACTTGAAACCTTGGCGTATCGCTGGACGTCAGAGTCGGATGTTGTACTCACTCAACCGGTTGCGTACGGCTGAGCCACCAACTGTTCACAACCCAGAAATTGTCCGATCTGGTTATGTGGCAGTTTGGTAAATCCGTAGATGCACCAAACGAATATGGTTGTCGTGACGTGACGTGAGTCATGAGTGTTGTTTGGTTTGTTTGTTTGCTTGTTTGTTGTTTAACGCCGCACTCAGCAATATTCCAGCTATATGAAGGCGGTCTGTAAAATAATCGAGTCTGAACCAGACAATCCAGTGATTGACATCATGAGCATCCATCCACGCAATTGGGATCGATGACATGTATCATCCAAGTCAGCGAGCCTGACCACCCGATCCCGTTACGACAAGCATAGTCGCCTTTTACGTCAAGTATGGGTTGCTGAAGACCTATTCTACCCCGCAATCTTCACGGGTTGTGTTGTTTGGCAACTTCGTTTTGCGTCATTCCTGTTTGTAGCATAATCACGTGCACGGCGCGTAGAGTTGAATTTCAACAAGCCGTGGCTTTGCGCAAGCGTTATTTCCAGTTAAACAAAAATATCTATATAAGTACCTGATAGCTAAACGTATGTGACTATCATACTCCAAACAATATGTACGTGCAAATTGTGAAAACCGACCTTAAAGTGATCTTCATGGTTATGTATTGATATATGTAATTTCAGAATAAATGCATTTTTGCTGACGTTTATATTAAGCATAGTTAGTGTTTGCCGCTTGTGTAGTATTATAATACAAAGACAGATTCACATATTGTACCCGTGGGGAGAATGGAACCCCAGTCCATAAAGTCCCCTCTTACGACAAGCATTGCTAGGGGCAATTGTTTCTCGAAATCCCCACGGGAATTATAATGACATTGTAATGAAATTGTAAGCACCAAACCCATGGTCGAACCACCTTTTACTCTCCTTCTAATCATATGTACCGAACAACGGCAAGAGAAAGTGATGAGTAGATATTTACACCACCTTCTTCTTTATTCCAGCAATAGCATGATAAGGGCAAGAATCGGTACACCTTGTTTGGTTCTTTCTTGATTAACGCCGCGCTCAGCAGTATTCCATATGACGGCGGTCTGCAAATATTCCAGTCTGGAACAGACAATCCAATGATTGACACCGTGAGCATCGATCTAAGCAATAAGGATACGGTGACATGAATCAACCACGTCAGCGAGCGTGACCACCCTATCCCGTTATTGGCCTCTTACTACAAAAAAGTCTCCTCTTAAGACAAGGATGGGTTTCTTAAGTCGAAATTCAAACTCGGATCTTCACGGGTACCCACACTGGTAATCGAACATCCATTTTCGTAGTGACGAGAAAATGCTTTTACCATTAGATATTGCACCCGTAACATCCAGAATTGGTTGAACGAGACCAACATTCTTCTAACAAGACTTTTAGGAAACAATATTCTTCTATTTCTTTAGCCTACTGATAAACAACCTTCCTTGAAAGTGATCCGTAATGGAACACGAACATAGGACCTCTTCTACAGCGCCGTCGATTTTTTTTTGTTATCTTCAAATTACAAACACGTTTTTTTCGCAGCTAGCCTAGGGGCCTGCTGTCGTAGAGGAAGATAGGGTTGTGGCTTATCATTCTTAGAATTTCGCCAAGACTCAGACAAATCTTTTTTTACGACGTTGGATTTCTTTAGTATTGGCACATCACAAAACTATTTAGCAAAGAAACTAGCCGTTCTTCACTACGCCCAGTATCTCATGAACTATGCAGTGATGTTGGTAGTCAGGCGTTAAGGAAAAATCAGCATTTCTTTTGAAGATTTTAATTGAAGGAGAGGTTGGCCCCTTGTTTAAACATTGATGAATAATCAACTGATAGGATGGGGACAGTAATGAAGGTTAGCTAACCGTTGCAGGTTCCCTGCCTACGTTTAACTGATTACTTTTCTCATTCTGTTATTGCAGATTGACACGGAGCGTCCTTGTAAGCGACCGAAGGCTTTCAAACAGAAACGAACACGTTCTACAAGTGCTTACAAGTTAGGTTTTGCTTTCTTTTCTATCAACATGATTTAAAAAACCGATGGTTATTTGGATATTTGGAAATAATAGTTTCTGTTCCCAGTTTGGATAGTTTGGATTTGTGGATTAACTTTGCTCTGAACAGTATGCTAATTACATGGACATGCAAACTGTCAGGCGAAAGAAAGTATACACCCACGTTTGATGGTGGCTAAATTTATAACAAACAAGATAAAGATGATGCGATGGTGATGAATTTGGTACGGGTATCATAGGCGATGTTACATGCATCATATCAATGAGTATCTTACAGCAGGTGAAGCGCACATGACGTACATTTGCAGTACACAGTAACGAGCAAGCGAAGTGTGAATTATCAAGTGTATACTTTCATTTGCCAGTGAGTTCATGCCAAACAATTGCAGCGGATTGACACTATATTAGACATATGATCAAACGCCAGAGTGAGTGAGTTGTTTATCCCTATGTTGATCAGTATTCAAGTATCACGGAGTATTGGGGGGTGGGGGGTGGGGGGGCGTCATTCGGAGTTGGAATAATTTTATGCGCGCATCCCCTGGCGAGCAAATTAAAGAAAACAAATTTTGAGTTTGTCCATAACCTAAATCCAGCGATTGACGTCATGAGCATCAATTGAAGCAATAGGGATATCGATACGATGACATGCATCAACCAAGTCACCGAGCCTGTCCACCCGATCCCGTTAGTCGCCTCTTACTACAAAAAATGTCTCCTCTTACGGCAAGCATGGGTTACTGTGGGCCTATTCTACCCGGATCTTCACGGGATAGTTTCCCGATTGACTATGTGATATAACTGTGCACGTTGCATGGGAGCGTGTTCACATTTGTTCCTATAAATATAACTTACTTTGAGATATGTATCATGTTAACACTTCCGTCGTTTTTGTTGTTTTGCAACTTTTCAATCTCGAGGCTACACAATTTGCTCCGCGATATGTACATGTTAAATTGTGTTCTTGTTCATTGCCATACATTTCATACTTGCCTTTTTCCTTTGCTATTTTCGGCTTAGACTGGTCCCTGTAAAGATATGCTTGTCGTAAGGGGAGAGTTACTGGATCGGATGGTCGTTGACTTCAGAAATAGCAATCATTGATTGGGTCCAAGCAAGATTATTTAATAACTTCCGTCATATAGCTGGAATATTCTTTTTTGTTTGATTGTTGTTTAACGTCGCACTCAGCAATGTCCCAGCTTTATGAAGGCGGACTGTGAATAATAAAATCTGTACTAGAAATCCAATAATTGATATCCTGATCATCGATATTCAACAACTAAACCCATAAACCGTTAACCTGATTCTCTAAAGCAATTGTTTAAAAACTGCTCACACTGTAAGTGAAATTAAACTTTAAGGTATTTTCTTTTAAACAAATAACAAAAGAATAACGTCGATATGTACGTTACCATATTCTATATATTATGTCGTGACTTTAATTTGTTATAATAAATATTATAAAGACATGACATAAAAAATGGACAATAGTTTGATAAAATGAATGTTTTCATACAAACTGCCACCAGATGGAGTTGTGTATCACACTAGTTTTTCTCGCGACATGAGTACATCTTTTCAAACATGAAAGGATAAAACAGGTAAACCTTCATGCACATAATTATTTTTCTGTCAAGAAAGTGAGTTTCCACAATCTGTAAATGTAGAAAGCGTAGGACGACGGTACTGATACAGCAATGATCATGATCATGGATTCGGGCCCACGTCCAACGGAATCAGGCACCACTGTAATGCAGGTGATATTGAACACAGAGTAATTAGCAAGATATAAATCTTTATATCCGGCTGGCGGTATTGATAATGGTACATGTGGTAACTACAATTGTACATGTGGCATAGAGACATTTCGATATCGGAACTGAGTTCATTTACTTTTCGACAGATTTAGAGGGAAGATTTAATGTTCCGATGTATTGAATGCCATTGGTTTTAGGCGTGACGAGTTTAACCACAAAGGTCAACAGCCGCTCCTAGATTGGCTCGACAGGAACCTTTAGTTTACATTGGTTCTTAACCAATAACTGTCTCTACACATTGTACTTATATGGGGAATCCACAGAAACTCGATGATAGCGTGTATAGCATAATATATTCGTATAGAAAAATAAATCACACCCCTCTATAGACAAGGAGTGACACCCGCCATCTTTGTTCTTATTCAAGATTTCGCACTCGGTTCGAATCACAGCTCGATATAACATGAAATATGAATGTCACTTATTTCAACCTAGTGGAACTTGCTAAACAAACCATAGGCTACACAATCGTGTTCATCTGTGGTCAACTCACCTCGTATTTTTTTTAAAACAACCATCAAATCTCAACCCTATATTGCTAAAAGCGGCGTAAAAATATACTTACTCACTCACTCACTCACTCATGTGGGGAATCGAACCTGGGTACATGGAGTAATAAGGCAACGCTTTTGCCACACGATCACACCACCGCCAAAAGAAGGTGAGATGAGGTTAAACGGGGTTTAACGTCGCGTTCAAAATTGTCCTATGGGGCTATCACACTTTGCCGAGTTGCGTCCAGAGTATGGACCCGAGCTAACTCGTATGGAGCTCGTAGCGAGGTCGTACTAAACTCGGGGTAACTCGGGATACCTCGTACTGACCTACAAGCGTTTTGGAACTGCTCAAGAGACTCAGGCCAACCAACTCGTAACAAACTCGTAGCACACTCGTCCTACTGGTAGTATCCTCGTAGCGACCTCGTGGTGTTCGTACGGAACTCGTATGGGGATCGTCTACAAAATGTATTGCCGAGTTGACCGAGTCTAATACGAGCTATACGAGCCTCCATGTTAAATCATGTGACAAATTCCCGCCGAATTATTTAGCAATTATTTTACCAAAGTCGTACCAAACTCGTACAGCTCGTATCGAGATCGTTGTGGTCGTATGCAACTCTTAATAGACTCCTATTGGACTCCTATTGGACTCCTCTGTGGAGAGCTCGGCAATCACCTCGGCAAAGTTTGAGAACTACTTTACGTACATACAAGGTACGTGAGGATTCTTATACTAGTCCGGACGTGTGCCGGTGTTATAGTGCTAGCCCACTGGGATACCCTGCCGTAGTTTGACATGGATACCACTCTTAGAACCAATGGATAGCCAACTCCCAGTCGACCGATCCTTGATTTATCCATTTAATGCAGAGCCCACCCATGGTAATAAAGAAGTACCATCTTTTAACGTGTTTTTGTATGACGCGGCTATGGGATTGAACCACAGTCCTTTCACTCACCAGGCAGACCCTTTATCTGCTACACCACGGAGGCGGTCGTCAATACATGGGCTTGTTCTTATACACAAAAGCTTTTGTTCAAAATTTTTGCGATAACCGTGAACGGGCTGCACACAATGTAACTATTCATGGAATCAACCATGTTATTTGTTGCATCACGAGCGTAGGTTTCAACATCACAAACCCTACATCAATTCGACTTCCCCAAAGAACCTAAGTTCCCATCAGTTTTGTTTATATACTACTTAAAAGAATTTACATAACATCCGATTTTTTCATATGACTATAGTTAATCTGTCCATGAGCTCCTTCCATGACAGATCAACTATAGTTGTATGGAAATCGGATCTTCTTTAACTTCTTTTAAGTGATATATATCGCACAGGTCGATGAGAGCATGTATTACTTTAAGCATATTGAATGGCCTCCTGAACAATACCGCCCGTGTCGACTGTAATAAGAGGTACTCAACGCCTCATCTTCTTGCACTGAGACAAGGTTGTGTACTAGCACGTCCACTTAATTAACCCAGGCTTTAAATCTCGCTTGAGTCCGTGGTCTTAGTAGCCACGGGATCACAAGGTTATACCTTGTAATAAAATTTTCAAATGTCTTTATTTTAGGATGAAGGAATTAATTTCCACAGGGAAGCACCTCACCCAGATTCGTGCACTAGCTTACCGGCGGGGTGTCTTTAAGCTGGGTTAGTGATAAAGGTGGGTGAGTAAGGTGACTTTATGAATGAACTATCTTAATAATTCAGAGACTCTTACTGTGTGTAGACGGATGCCATCAAGACGGTTGTTTACCTTAATTATATTTCTAGCTATATATATAGTTACTGAAACACCGCTCTTAGGGATTGGTCGAAACTGTAGACACGATGCGAACGTAAGTAGCCAGCGGGCCAAAGCCCGAGGGCTTTTTTTCCGCACGTAAGCGTTTACTTTTGCAGATAAGTGTGTTTTATAAACTTTTACACATATCGAAAGCTGAAATTAATTTCAATTAATAATGTCTGTTTCTGACCCATCCCACATGCAGTGGTCGTTACATCTGACTTCAGTTTTTAATTTGCATGAACAGATCTCAATGGAGTTGACGTGCAATCCTATTTTAACTTACATGTCTACACTATCAACGTTTCTCGGAGACGGAGTTCCAGTTGGACGTTATCGAATCCTTTTTGAGAACAGTGTTTGTGAGTGAGGTGAGTTTTACGCTGCTTTTCACGATATTCCAGCAATATCACGACACACGAAATGGGCTTTATACATTGTGGGAAGCGCAGCGGGGATTGACGAACGCTTTAACCACTCGGGTACACTACTGCCACTCGAAACAATGTGCCAGCGCTCTGGCATGTAATCGAAAAAAGTAAATTGCCCCAGAAAATGCTTGAAAGAAAATTATGCTTTAACCTGTTGGAAAAACAAGAATTTGTCTGCCACAAAAAAATGCATTATATGCAAGGTGTTTGTTTTTAGAACATGTACAAGTCGTTCTATAGCTACAGGGTTTTTGTTTGTTGTTTAACTACGCACTCGTCAATATTCCAGCTATATGACGGCGGTCTGTAAATGATCGAGTGTTGACCAGACAATCCAAAAACTGACATCATGAAAATCGGTCCACGCAATTGGGATACGATGACATTCATCAACCGAGTCACCGAGCCTGACCATCCGATTCCGTTAGTCGCCTCTTACAAGCAGAATCGTCTTTGGAATGCTGAAGACCTATTTTACACCGTATCTTCACGGGTCCGGCACGTTATGCTCGTCTTCACCATTGCTAAAGCGGTACAGACCTAATGTTTCTAATTCACACAAATGAAAATGTCTGGACCTACACTACACTGAAAATGGGCACCAGCCCAGTATAGTCTAGCCGTTGTTATTGGATAGAAACGAGGGAATACGGGTTTTCTCCAAGTGCATATTCTTGCAACAAATTATCCGTAATTTGGTGATTCCTGTACATCTTCCTATACGCTGCTATTGATTAAAGTATAACCTCCAAACCTATGAGAAGTCGCCTTTGTACAAGTCTTTATCCAAGTCAGTCTATTGTTCCTGGACAGAATACAGACGCGTACGGTGAAGCCTTTGTTAACTAGCTATCTCGGGAAAATTCCGATTTTTTACAGACTGACGTCATATAGCTGGAACATTGCTGAGTGCGGCGTTAAACAACAAACAAACAAACAAATATTGCAGAAGTCAAACAAATCCATCGTCGTTTATCGCTGTGCAGAGTTGTGTCCCTTGGGCACGCCAGAAACCTATGGTTGTGGGTTCGAATCCCGGTTCGCCCCGATTATGTTTCTAGGTTTGTCAGAACCACACCGTGCTCGTGGGTTTTTACTATATGATTAACGTCTAAAACCCGCATCACTTGGGGCTTTCCTCCCACATAAAGCTGACACGCCGTGAGATAACTGGAATACTCTTAAAAGCGGCATTGAACCCAACTCACTCACTCACTCACCCATCGTTGTTTAAGGTTTGTGATAATCATTGTATTTTCGTGGTTTGATTGTAGACAGTTAGATAATTTAACTTGTCTTTAACAACTGACAGTGAAATGGCTTCTGTAATGGTGCGTAAATGTTATCGTAGAAACTAGTTAGCTATAACCATAAAGGTATATATATATATATATATATATATATATATATATATATATATATATATAATTATATATATAATTATATATATATATATAAGTGCGATAACATGAGTTGGAATGATCACACGTCATCATGATGCATAAACGCTCGGATTGCAAGAAGACAGTGAAACGTGGACAACCTGTTATACGGCTGTCATCGGTTAACAAATCTCATAGTTGAACACTGCCTCATACCTGTGTATATACTTGTCAACCATATTCTTCTAACATCACTTGCTTGATAACGGTGTCAGAACCTACACCTACGTCGCTTATATTTGTAATAAAGAAGTTGTTCATCCATATATTTTATCCTTACTTAGTACTCAAACTTCTAAATGCCTCTCAAAGAAGGACTCTACAAGTTGTGAACAACGAAAGTGGCATCCTATGTTCAGAATGCAACGAGACACCTCTTCATGGAAGCGGTGGAGTAGACACGCCACAGACTGAAGCAGCGTTACAGGTTACTCGTAAAACCTCTCAAGAAGAGATATACACAGACAGTGACTTCCTACTCTCCACTCCAACATCAGTCTGGCTTCAACGACGGTACCCGATATCTCAAACATAGAAGAAGAGGCATTTTCCATTCCGATAGAAAACGTTGAAGATGCCGAAGAAAGGTAATTTTAAATAATATACGTTTTATAAAAAAGGAAAAGAAGATGGCATCCATTAATGCTGTTAATTTACTTATATATTTATATTTGTTTATACAGTAATTCATGTTTTAATTATTTACATTTACCATTTCAGATCCCTCGGTAATGACACGACACGCACGCACGCACGCACGCACGCACGCACGCACGCGAATAGGTCTTCAGCAACCCATGGTTGCCGTAAAAAGCGACTATGCTTGTCGTAAGAGGCGACTAACGGGATCGGGTGGTCAGGCTCGCTGACTTCGTCGATGCATGTTATCGTATCCCAATTGCGTGGATCGATGTTAAGGATGACAATCGCTGGATTGTCTGGTCCACACTCGTTGATTTACAGACCGCCGTCATATAGCTATAACTGGAATATTGCTGAGTGCGGCGTTAAACAACAACAAAAAAAAACAACACGATAGTTGATCCTTAGACGAAAGACAGAAGAGCAGACAAGAGCAGACAACCTACCTTAGTTGATGCAGCGTACATTATAAGAAGAATACCTGTGCTGCAGCAAGAGGATCGTTATCAGCCAGCCAGTCCCGGCATTTTACCGGATGGTCACTCAAGGTGAAGAGGCAAGTGAGTATTGCTTAAATTGTTATTTAATTGTAAGTAATTATTTGTGAAAAGGAGTTGACGCTTGCTAATCTGTTCCATTCGGCTGCCACAATTGTCGAACATGTAAGTACAGACAGCAATGACCCATCACAGTCCCACGATTCAGTATAGACCGCCTCATCCGAATGGTTAAATGGAATAGGTTCCCAAAGAGTCCTCCTGAACCCTTTTGAGGAGTGTGGATATTAATAAATGTTAATAAAACAGGTTAATTTTCCTAACTTAAATATCGATATCACACCATCATTTAATACTCATTTTCATAACTTTACTTGTCATGCTATTTTTGTTACTTATCTATTGAATTTTCCATTAATTTGTTACAGTTGGTGGATGAGGACGTTCCAGTTGGTTTCTTGCGTAGAGATAAAGGATGCGAGACATCTTCTCTTCTCCACTGACAGTGGACCTGTGTAGGGCTAGAGTGGTTGCTTGCCCTTCTGCCCAGACAACCTGCTGTTCAGTCCATCTTCTTGGATTTCGGGGCTGCAACTTGAGCGGCTCTAAGAATCATCTTGCCAGATGTTCGACTCCGATGATGCAGTATCCCCCTTACGCAAGCAGTTTTGGAGGAAAGTAGTAAACAGACATTGTCCAATCGAACTCACATACCCACTGTACAATATGGCAGTTACATAGGCGTGTCAGCTTCATGTATCAGAATATCTCAACATTAGCGACACAAATTATAAGACACCTCTGTCAAAAGAAGTGTCTATTTCACGAATCCGACTCTTTCATTACCATATGTCTATAAACCACTATCAAATAGTGATGATACCAGGTGTTAGCGAAAAGGTAAGTGTATCCTGCCCAAAAGGTGGCACTAGTCACAAACACATGCAAAGGTATGTCAGGCGTTCACCTGAACAAACACGAGAACACATGGCACAACATTAAATAGGTAATTACATCGGACATATTTTGGCCACGAACGAAACATGGCAAATGTTAACAGGGCTAAGGAACGGAGCTTTACACAGAGAATTGCCAACTGTGGCCAACAAGGCACAAACCTCATAATCGACACCACAAGAGCAACGCTCCCACTGAAAATTGTAGATCAGAATCATTTGTGTTGATTGAATCACCTTGACAAATATCACAAACGCCCCATAGAGGAAAAAACGAAGACGATGCTTTTTTCATCATCGTGGCCGTGTTTCAGACAACGCTACTCTGTTTTGTGTCGACACGGCCAGATGTTGACCTGTGAACTTCGATCTTCACTTTCTGCGGAGCTATTGTGACATTGGGTGATTGGATTATTGTGCAATTATCAATGCGGCCGTGTGATGTTGAAATGTTATCGATCGGTTAAGAATGATTTTTTCAATGTATCCGAGTTGTGAAAGTCTACAAAGGCAGGTCAAAGGTCGTGAATGTGTAGAATGACGTACGTGCCTTCATTACATGTATGGCAATGATTTATTGCCCTTGCATTTTTCTTTGTTTTGTCTTTATTTCGAAGCTTGAAAGGTACACATTTGATATTTGTTCTTAAGCCATTTTATCCTATCTATTACTATTATTTCATATGTACGGTAAACTACGTTTATAACGAACACGCTTATAACGAACTGACGGATATAACGAACTTAATTTTTAGTCCCGGCCATTTGTTGTATATATGCTGTATACATGCTTATAACTAACTACGGTGATTACGAACTACAATTCGTAGTCCCTTTGAGTTCGTTATATCCGTAGTTTACTGAAAAAAATGTATACTCATGGCGTTTATGGAGACTCTTTTCAACTGCCCGTATGTTTCATTCAACTAAAAAACAACCCTCTTCATTTCGAGCACACCAGGGCCAAAGTTTTGCGTGCTCAGTACTTCCTAACCGCTGTCACACGTTGTATCAGTCCCCTTTGTCTACTGTGCCCAGACACTCTGTGCGCTGCGATTATTTTTTTTCATTTAGATACGTGTTCATTCATTTTTTCTGAGTGCAACTCTCCTTCCTTTTACGCTGCACTTTATTTATGCTTGTATATAAATTTTTACTTATTTCTTCGTTCAAGCATTTTGTGTGTATACATTACTTTAAAAGCATTTGATATTTTTATGTACATTTGTGTCTCGTAAGCCTTATGGGCTGGACTTTGTAAGTTATCTAGCATGTTGTTAATCATGATTTCATACACTGCCCGACACATATCGAAAATAATTTTCTTCTTCCTTCGTATTCATTTTACTATCCAGGATGCGACTGTGACGAAGATAAGAGGTGTAACCATTCAGAAGACATTCTAAAAAGCCCGGGGTTCGAATCTCAACGAGGGTAGAATGTGTGAAGCCAATTTCTCGTTTCACCGTCGTGATAATGTTGGAATATTACTAAAAGTGAAACAAAGAGCATATAAATTCGTTTTGTCTCGGTCCATATACGAGGGTTGATTAGTAACTTCTGAGCCTCACACGAGGAATTGAGTAATAGTGAAATCTTTGCTGTGGACATCACATGATGACATAGAGGTATATCCACACACACACAAACTTTGGTCATTTGAAGCAAATCCTTCTAAACTGCCGGGGAAAAGAATCTACAGTAAACTACGTTTGTTATGAACACACTTATAACGAACTGTCGGATATAAAGAACTGTTTCTTGGTGCCGTCCATTTTCTGTCTAGATGTTGTACTTACGCTTATAACGAACTACGGTTATAACGAATTAAAATTAGTGGTCTCTTTGAGTTCGTTATAACCGTAGTTTACTGTATACATCCATGATTGATGGTGCCTTAAAAGAAACGGACAGGAAATGAATATTCGACAATGATGTTTTTTAAACGGGTACCAAAGTTGTGTTTTGCAGTGTTTCAGTGACCGTTTTCAGTCTAGTCACGTTTTGAATACGTTTGAATTATTTTGTCAAATCCAATTTTCAGTTTATGTGAGGCTCAGCACATATCAATCAACCCTCGCATATCATCTTCTGACTCCCGACAGCGAGAATCGTGTGAGTAGAACGTCCGGAAAGATGGATACGTGTCTGGTCCCATGGGTCAATTTATGCGAAGGATTTTATCAGCTGGGAAACTGTTGTCTTTAAAATCTATGACTAACTACCTCCGATCTGTTTTGTCCACTCATACATGTGACAATGCCTAGCTGACACTGCTTGCTTGTATTTAACCCCCTCCTCTACACATTACTGATTATATACTTATTCACGAAGACAGCGAAACATCCCCAGGTGATTACTTTGGTGGAGGTGCTAAAAGTCATGGTTCGTTAATCAGGAACTAAAAGAATGCAGACATTACTGCTGATTGTTCCGAATTAACGGGGTTCCGCTGTAGTAAGTTTTAAATAGAGTCATTTAAGTATTTCATTTGAGAGGGGTGGTGGTTGTGGTGGGAGGTTAAAAACAATGTTTTTTTTAAGATACAGGATAAAAGGAATTCTCCACAGCTATTACCCCCACCCCCACCCCAAACATAAGATAAAACATTAAATAATTTTTTGTTTATCCTACTGTCTTTCGTTGATGGATACCACTTCACATTCAGAAACCAAAACGTAACGGTAGTTTGTATATAATGAAAAGCGATCCCATAGGATAATGTACACGTTATTGTACGCTTCGTTCGTTCCTACTGATTGACCATGACCTTCAATATTATTGAATCAGGTCAAAATGACATCTACAACTAGCTGTGTATAATGCTCTCCTGCTGGGAATCAATTGTGTGTGTTCAGCAAATACGTGACTCACTCTCTCAGGGAAGTCACAAACACTTACCGCTCCATCAGCTTTCATTCCATCGAGACGGAAAAGCATTATGACTATTTGATACATAATAACACACAGAATGAACCGCCTTCGACACTCGCGATCGTCGTGAAACAAACGCGTTACAAATCAAAGCCATATCCCAAGGTTACAAATGGATTAACGTCTGTCAATAATAGGAATGTGTGGAAATAAAATGGCGCTAGGCCGTACACTCTGGTCACGTCCAGAATTGTTCAAGACAGAATACATAGAAGACTGCGTGGACCTGAGACATTGCCTCAAGTCATTCAGGGAAATCAGTTTAAGTAGTTGAATAAATCATACTTCATGAGTTATACTATGATAATTGCTGAGCTCTTGCTAACACCGACAGATCATTGACATGGGATATACTACTCAGTGGTGCGGTAAATAGAACGTGCATACTGTTATTAGTTTTCATAAACACTTGCTCATGATATAGTCAGAATCGTGCAATCGACTCTGGCTTTGGCAGCGATTACTTATGAATATGGAAAGGGTTTTGTCGTTTTTAATTATGCATGTTTGAGCAGTGCGTTGCGTTTTAGATTCCCCTGTGGACAAAGGTAATGTGTGTATTCATATGCTTAGTCCATGATCTAATATCACCAAAGAGTAAGCTCCAGTGAATACTTTGCTTCTTAATAAGCCAAGTAATCAATATATCTATCACCTCTCCTTCATTTCATTCTACATAATTAATGCAATGTGTGAGATCTTGTCTCCGTGCCCGTAAGGAAACGTAAAGCTGTAACATAAACAAACATAATAAGATATCAACTAGCAGACAAACATATCGGGAGATGGCGTATGGGAGAAGCTTATACCGTTGACATATCGGCAGTTGCCGTATTGGAAGACGCTTATTGAGTAGGCCTACTGGGAGAAGCTTATGTGATAGGCACATCGGGATATGGGAGAAGCGTATGGCGACTATGCTTGTCGTAATAGGCGACTAACGGGATCGAGTGGTTAAGCTCGGTGACGCATGTCATCGTATCCCAATTGCGTGGATCGATGCTCATGATATCAATCACTGGATTGTCTTGTCCAGACTCGATTACGTACCGCCGCCATATAGCTGATATATTGCTGAGCCCGGCGTTAAACAACAAAATACAAATACACATCAGCATTGTTTAATAGTCTGACTGTCGTTTCACACACCTTGTATAAACGATTGGTACATACATGCTTAACCTACCTGAAATTCCCACAGAGTTCGTCCTTTGTGATTTACACATCATGTGGAATATTACACGTTTGATGGGTGTCTAGACACCATACAAGTTAAAGACACGGAAACTATGTACATCACGTATAGATGTATAATATCCCCGACGTATAATCGATATCAATAGCTACGGTATGCTCTTTCATAATACATATTACTTGAATTACTTTTCAGCACATACAACGTTGGTTCACCGAACATAGTAGGGAAATATGTTTTGTCAGCAGACATAACAACAGTTTTTCCTGACTGAACGCATCTTCAAAGGCATTATGTAGACTTCAACATGGAACCAAAGCTCCTGGATATGTCTGCTGATGCAGAATCAATCTAATAAATTTCTCGGGGGGTTTCTGAAATAGCAATATAAGATCATTATCTGTACATCGTGATAGCAATTTTCATCTAGCTATTGTTATTATTGCATCAAATAATATTGTTTGGGGTAATGTAAATGCCAATGAATGTTTGGAGACAGTTTCCAACATCAGTTAACATAGAGGCTACTACTGTGTCAACAGTCCTGTGCTATGTTATGGGTGTGGAGAATGCATTTTCGATCGAGTTTGAAAATATAATCACCATTGGTGTCACCAAATTGTTTCCGTTTGGATTGTTTAGTGTTTTTGAAAGAGTTCCTTATCAATGTCAGGATTCGCTGATCGCTGGTTTGAATCTTGGATTTGCTCCTTAGCTTGTCAGAACCATACTAACCAAGTTGACATGATTTGGTTTTCTTGTTTTGTCAATGAATTTGATATAGAGTAGGAACCAGTTATACAGGCTGTTCGAGTCCATAAAACTATTTTCACAAACCCATGGCAGGGGTATCCGTGTAACATACATGTACAATCCGGGAAACAGCCCAAAACATCAAGCGCCAACTGCATTAAAACGAATTTAAAGCCATTTTACAGATATATGTAACATACATGTAACATACATGTATAATCCGAGAAACAGCCCAAAACGTCAAGCGCCAACTGCATTAAAACGAATTTAAAGCCATTTTACAGATACATATTGATATTTGAAGACAATTTTCAACTCGACGCCATAGAAGGCGAATGAGCCATGGTCTATTGAATAAGATTTGATCGTTCCTTTCTAAAAAGCGATGAGGAAAATGACAGTTGTTATTGAATGAAAATACTTCATTTTGACGTATTACCGGGGGCCATGGTACGATCAAGATGATTATTCCTCCGCAAAAAGACCTTCCAAAACGTAATTTGGCACGAATCGAAGGATACGAAATCCTCGCTATTTTAACGTATTTCATCCATACCGGTCCAATACTCAGCTAATGCTGGATCGAGAATTCAATGTAAAAACATCGCAAGGGACAGGAACATTCGATATGTGTCACACGACGCTAATGATTTCGTGCGTTTTGTAATTTTGACTGAGACAGTCCGGACTTTGGTTGTCAGTTCTCGTTCACAATTTTCAGCTACAGGGTTTAAAGAAGCTGCAATTCTCCACATAAATGAGTAAAAACTGTTTATGTTGCGTTTGTTGCATTAAGTTACGTCATTCCTTTAACCTTGCCAGTGAAAATGCAATGAAGGTGGATCCTATGAATTCCTCGTCAGTAACGATATTTTAGAAAAGAATGTTCTTTTTTTTCAACACCTGTGATTTGTACATGTAGGTTGCCATCAGTCAGTGTTACATGACAATTGTCATTTCAAGCACTCCCTTCTGTGCATATGATTTCACTTAAATATGACTGAATATAAATAATGCTGTCATATTACACACCAAAACATACGTGAACTCTAGCAGTATCCTATCCTACCGGCCATTAACATAATTGTATTCACGTACATTATACGTAAATAAATAAAAAGCGACAAAACCCTCTCCATATTCATAAGAAATCTCTGCCAAAACCAGAGTCGATTGTACGATTCCGACTATATCATGAACATGTGTTTATGAATCACTATGAAATAATGATGATACAAGGTGTTCGCGAAAGGTGAGCGTCAGGTAAGTCTTTCAGCAATATTCCAGCAGTATCTTGTCCTACCGGCCATTAACATAATTTGTAACCATTACATTATACGCAAACTCGTACGTGATTTTTTCTCCAATATGCCAGCAGTATCATGGCAGATACACCAAGAAATATTTGGGTCACATTTTAACCAAAAGACGACTTCATTACGCCTCATGACAGTGGACTTAAAGAAACAGAAAAAATTGCAATGGATACCATGATATTTTATTGGCTAACTAAGACATTTATTTGCGTTAATGTTTCCATAAACCTAAAACAATTGGCCACGCCCACTAGCGGACTACTTTCGTACGCTATTTTGCGTTATTGCAATGAACAATGTCACTGAATTCGTAACGTCTGTTTTATGTCAATGCTTAAATAAGCAGTTATTATGGTTCACTTATCTATGTATAAAATATGAGACTTCAATATCTGTTTCCGTTTATGGAGGCATAAACTTGAACAAAACAATCTTTGCGGAAATCCCTTCCCTCGACATTTAGTCAATTCTTAATATGAAATACAAATGACACATAAAAAGAAGCATCGTTACTCTCTTTGGCGCCTCCAAGCGGTAACAAATAAATAAATGACATATATAAAAACAAAACGATTACTCCAGCCTGTGATGAAACTTTTATCCAGCTCTTTTTTCTGTGCGTGTGACATTCACGAATTGATTTTTTACGGCAAGGAAATTAAAATGTCAGTGCCTAAGGATTATACATATTCGTATCTACTTGGAAGTGAAATCTGCGAAGCAGAACGTAAACATTACTATCTTATACCGTTTAGGTGTACACAGTCATGTACATTTCAGAGGTTTTAATATCAAATATCACATCATATTCTACATACAACTTCGCTCCCTTATAAAATGAGATACGTCGACAGTGACTAGTGTAGCTATTGCTGAAATGATAAAGAAACTTTTCCCCACCAATTTTGGTAATGGCACAAGATACGCCCAGTCTGGTCCAATATAGACAACTGGCTTCTCAAGGGGAACAAAATATAAAATCCCGTAAACACCATTATTTTGATGTTGAAAAAAATCATATTTGACAAACGAATTCAACATAATATGCGAACCTTCCAGGATTCCAATGGGAGCTTACTCAACGAACAAACTATTTTGCAAATATAAATTATGATATTGGATATTTTAAAAGGTACTTGTCAAGCTGTCATTTACTCTTTTCGTAATGTACAACAACTACATGTACGATATGCGTAAGTATAAAATGAAAATGCTACAGAATAAAAATCTTCGTATCATTGTCACACGGATGCAAGGACTGAGACAACACTGTATATTAAAAACAACTCCCAATCTAATCGTTGTAAATTTGCGAGTTAGACACGATTAGTGAATATAGAATGTCAGTGATAATCAATGTGAATTATGTCTTGATTATCCACCGAAACAGGTTCGATTTGGCGTAAAGGGCAAAATAACTTTGAAGTACTGTATATGAATGAACCACTGAAAGTCTGTGATGACATCAGGTGTTTGCGAAAAGGGTAAACATGTCCTGCCCTACCTACAGCCATTTATAATAAACAGTTTGCATGAAAAGAAGTAAGTATTTTTTGCCTTAAGCCGCACAGCAGTACTCCTGCCACGCAACGGAAAGCTAGGGACAGAACGTAATTATTGAACAACACCATCCCACGAACAGAAACCTGTATAAGGTATTCCATCCTGGCCAACCACATGGCATGCTCTGCATCTTAACACCACCTATTTCACTTCGTTAGATTATTGCTCCTGTTTTCTCGCTGCCCCAGGATCGATGGCATGCTTTTACGTGTTCAGTGGACTAGGTCCCTCCCAACAAAGATTTCAGCGAAGTTTACTTAAAGCATGTGAGATATGGTCTTCTTGGCTCCAAGACTCCTGCAACCTAATTCGTTTCCTGTACCCGAAATGTACTGTTGTTGCTACGTGTACTCTGGCGACTATTTTCAAGGCGGTGGGGTGGCCTACGTTAAAGCGTACTTTCATGAAGCCGAAGAACTGGGTTCGATTCCCAAAATGCTGCAATATTGCTTACAGCGGCGTAAAACCACACTCACACACTATTATTAGTTAAGCTTTTGACAACAACTACAGTCTATGTAATTTGATCATTTAGACCTTCACGAGGACCATCTGCAGCTTACAACCTTTGATTCACTTAGTTCTTTCATTGTCTTACGTGCTGCTCTCAGAGTTCGACTCGCTATGCTTGAGAAGACCACTCACAAGTAATAAACGGTTTAAGGGCAAAATGAACAATTGAGATGAAATATCTCCCAACACCCACAGCCAGACAGAAGAAACCCGACTTCTAAATCTCTGGTCTGACATATCTCTTGCGCAATTTACGTTCAATTACCCAGTCAATACTGTGGTTCATATCTCAGAGAAATGGTACCTTCACACGTTTTCACCCTTATGGACTTGATCGAAGTCTATCAATAAACCTAAGAGTATGGAATATTATATCTTCATTGCATTACATTGCAATACATTTCAATACCGAGTCGAGTTACACGATCCGCCTCCGTGGAGATCAGTGCCAGTGCTTCAGGCTCCGAGACTCTTGAAATATTATAGGACATTTGCATGTCTATTTCAGAGATCGTTGCAATAGACATAGCATTAGTCTTCTTGTTTGGAACCCTGCTGTGGAATGCTTGATCCTGGATTAGATTCAAATTCATTATAGGATGAGACATGCCTATGCTCCTGTTGCTATTACAAAATGAATTACCATGGGGAGTATTGTGTTTCTATAATACTGGAATATTTTTGTCATTAATGGAAATAACCGTGTTTTAGGATATTGCAAGAGTTGTGATATAGTCTATGACATATTACAAAAGCGCGATAACCAATATAATACAGTAAAGAATATAATAATAACGGCCGATTGGTATGTTTTAGTACAATGGGAACGTAATAATATCACGACTGAAAAATAGTCCATTTGAAACAAGAAAGCACGAAAGAAATACATGTATATTCACATTAATATTTCAACCAATATTCATATTCTTGTAAGCAAGAATTATTTGTTTCGTGCGAAATGCTTAAACAAATGACTGTGACAACTCTACTTGATTTTAGATGTATCTATCATAACTAAAACTTATTAATTGTTCGGGGCGGTGGGATAGCCTGTTGGTTAAAGCGTTCTCTCGTCACACCGGATTAGACTCCCTCAATTGTTGCAATGTGATAAAGTTCATTTCTGGTATCCCCCGCTGTGATATTACTGGAATATTGCTAAAAGCGGCGTAAAACCATACTCACTCACTCACTCACTCACTCACTCACTCACTGTTAAATGCTCCAAATCTACATTGTCATTGTCATGATAGCGATCGCGTCAACTTTACGAATTAATACTTTGTGACATAGACATAAGGACGAACCTACGAGATATTACATTTTTAAATGGCATTAATGAAACTGTAGTTTTAATGAGGACAAAGTTGACATGCATTTCAACTACTTTATTCTTTCAATTCCAGTGAAGTATAAGCCAATTCTGTCTACAACGAAATATTGCACATTTCAATAATCATGTACAGAGTATATTCAGTTTAACTACGAATCTCATGCTCCCTGTGACTACTGTTTCCACGTTCCGCAATAAGAACAATTGGGATAAACACATAATTGATGGCCGATATTATTGTTGATGTTAACTTGGATCTATAAAGATGCTGGCCATACCTAACGTGATTACGTTGCAAGTTATACCGTTAATTTGATAAACCGCCAGACTCATGAATAGTTTTCATTATATTAGCATGGTCTGGCTGCGTAGCTCACAAGGGACCCTAGACTGTGAACGTCTGGCCATTAGGACGGTATTGGGGTCAAAGAACAGACAGCTTGTTACAGGATTATATAGACTTAGTACGATGCTTTAGAGACACGCGTTATAAAATAACTAAAGCCGATGTTTATCAAGCTGTTCATGCGCAGTGTCAGCGATTGCATAAAGCTCATACATCGATCATTCATCAGTTACAACAACAAACACATCATGATACGTCATCTTTAGATTATCCAAACATGATTAAACGCTATGGTGTATCTGAATACGACCGCCTCCCTACGATTCATGGGCCTCCGGAGACTGGTTTGTATAGATGCTCAAAGCGATTCCGTTTCCCAAATCCGTTGGGGGCCATTTGTTTCCGTCCATGAGTTGCGTTGGCTTCTGAACAGCAGAAGCTGGGATGAAAAGACGGATAGTATCAGTTAATGGCCAACTGAATCAGAACCGAAGACCTGAGGGTAGCAATTAAGTGCATTCATTGAAGCATTTCATGGCCAATATTTTAAACTGTCAGTTATTATGATTCAATCAATATATGGCATCATTCTGGTCTCGCCTCCAGAGAAGAAAATTTAAATACATTTAAACTATTTTTGAGTAAGATGGATGAGGTATAGTGAGGGATTTGAAGAGCCTTTTCAATATTATATTTAAGTTTTAGTGCAAGGGTGTAAAAATGACGTCCATCCTTTCAATAGGAGTGGTTCAGTGAGACATGTTGAAACAGGCATTAGAGTAATGTTTATATTTTTAAACGAAACACACTAAATGACATTGCTTTCATGACTGACATTGTAGCATGACATCTTTCCAGATTTGTTAAACTTTCATGAAGGAGCAAACGTTTCTTGGCAATTTCAATCGTGTGCCACGTTCTATTCAAACCTTCCTAGACACTAAATCTCCAACCTAATTAGTTTTACTGCCTTTGCAGCAATATATAGAGTCGTCCATGTACTCCATTCAACTCCAACGTTAGCACGTCAATGATTATACGCCACAGTCGCAGAGTCAATGTCATCAAAGCAAGTAGTGGAACAGCTTGGACAATGCTACACTGGATTGCTAGACTCTATTTATTGTAAATGTGAAGCAAAAGAGCAATCTGTCTAATGTTAAAGTTGTAGCAAACCACTGCAAATTCAAGCTTAAAAAAGAGGTACAAATTGGATTAGCTCGTAGAAGTACCCCCTTTCAGAATGGGACGGAAAATGGCTCGCGGGGGAATGGCTCATAGAATGGTCTTGTTGCTTGTCCAATGGGTGATAGTGATTCTAACAATTACGCGGTCGCCCGAGAAAGGCGCAGAGTTTCCTATCAGGTAGTGGATACTTCCTCAAGATATGAGCTTCCCTCTGTGGGTATTTTACAAACGTTAAAAGCTGAGAAAGCAGATAAAAATGTGACGCAATTAGTTAAGTGTGCCATCAGGGGAAGGGAATTCGGTAATGTAGTGGCACTTTCTCAAACAGCTCGAAATGAATATTTGAGAAAACAAATCAATCTAACCGCATTACGAAGCCGATGGTAACAGAGAAAGTAGGGATGCTAAGGACGAATTATCATGCGAATAGTAACATTCGGTTCTCGGGATATATTCGAAGGAGTTCATACTTATCTCATCACGATGGCGACCATATATGTTTACATATGTTCTGGTTTCCGCAATGTGTTACATTTTGACCTTATTTTGACCTTTGTGTTTTGGACATGCTCATACATTCTTTCGTAATGCATATTTGGATCTGAAAAGTTCTTTTTCTGAAACTGGGCTTTCGAATGTATATTTCGTCCTATGATGACATCAAACATGTGTCTGTCATTCAATTCATTGGGATTTATTTTGTGGTAGGTTTTGGTCCTGAGTATATACGCAGAAATATGTGAATGTCAGTATCAGTACTAGCATGAATTTTTGTTATTTTTCTGTCGTTGACATCTAAAGTTATATGAATATCCAGTATCTTCATTTATTTTCATGACATACAACTTATTAATTACCCATTGTCCTATAAATGCTTACATGATAGACGCAAATGTCAGTATTCTCTTCCGCTGTTTCAACAGGAGACGGCGTCCAGCAAGTACACGAGACAGTTTTAGATAATAATACTCATCATAATAATTAAATGACACTGTCAGCATCTTACAGTTGGTCATAACCAACCAGAGATGATGTGTTTTTGTGGAGGAGGATAACATCAATCTAATTGTGTTGTAAACAGATTCTATTCTTTACCTGTAAGCATTTACATATACATGTATTTTTGTATTTTAATACTTTTTGTTTACAAAATTTGTATAAGTAGTGGTGGTTAAAGAGAAGGATGTTATGCTCAAAACCGGTTTCCGATTCCATACATGGATGGGTTCCTTATACGAAGACCTTTCTTGAGTGTTTCCGCCGTGATATTGTTGGAACAAAGCCAACGCATTCCCTCCTAATCCTTTCAAAATCTCGACATGTGTCGACTTTGTAGATTAAACACTTTTTTCTCCTTTGCACGTCGGTAATATCCGTTACATAATGTATTTAAATATGCTTTGAGGTACTCTTTTAAAAGGTCGTTTAAATGAACCCATGTGTTTCTATAGTTAGAGCATAGAACAAAAAGAAACTTCATAACCACAACTGTTTTAAGTTCTAAATTTATCTGCATCAATTTCATTCAATGTTGGCCTACGACAGGGAGACAACCTGGAACCCTCATTACCATGGGACGCAAAGAGATATAGAATAGGTTGGTCCATCATGTTGGAACACAGACTTGTCCAGTCAACGTATAAAGACAACATGACACTGGATCAAGACCAGCCAAACGGTAGTTAGGACTTAAGAGAATGAGTTGATTCCAATACACCAGCTGTGGTTCTCATTAAGCACCTCTTAACGCTATTCGCCCTATCCGTCATACAGCCTCTTCAAAGATCTCGACAAATCCGTGTGATTTTCTGACCAGATGAGACCATCCTTCAGAAAAGACATGCCACTTGCTAATGATTCTAAAACATATTCTGGAAATAAGTTTTTATGTAACCTTTTTGTGATTTAATACACTCAATGTAAATTAAATCTACTATATTTCCATATGAAAAAAAGGGGAAATGATGTTTTTGATATAGGTAGTTACCATTAAGTTACATTGAAGATTTAGGTTCTCGCTCACCAATACATGGTACATACATGTGTCGCATATGGGACACACATATTATCACACGATACATTAAAGTATAACACATGATACAAGATAAAACACACAAAACCCATATATGTATCATACATGTATCATATATGGTATATAAATTCATCACATATGTATAACACATGGTATGTACATGATATATAGATGTGTCATACATTACCATATACATTATTACCATTTTGATACACGTGACGCGTACATATAAAAAAATGGTAATACATGTATCAGACATGATACGTGAGTGAGTGAGTAAGTATGGGTTTACGCTGCTTTTGGCAATATTCCAGCAACATAACGGCGGGGGACACCAGAAATGGGCTTCACACATTCAACCAAAGACATGATACGTACATGTAACAGTGAAACATCATACACAAGCCAATCATGAGAGCAGTGTGATCATCAAAGCTCTAAAAAGAAACCTGTCATCTTCAGTAGATTATATTTTGTGTCTACAGAGACTTCTCAAATAAAACACTTAAGTTTTTGTGTATTTTGTTTCAATGACGCCACAATTAGCAAAACTGAAGTTGTATCGAGGACGGTCGGGTAGCCTAGTGGTTAAAGCGTTCGATCGTCACGCCGAAGACCCGGGTTCGATTCCCGAAATTGGTACAATGTGTGAAGCCCATTTCTGGGGTCCCCCACCGTGATATTGCTGTAATATTGCTAAAAGCGGCGTACTCGCTCACTCACTGACTGAAGTTGTATCACTGCGGCCTGTAAATATTGTAGTCTGTGACAGACCCACTAGTGGTTGATATTACTGGGAACGTCTACGCCGTATACGCAAACGAATAAGTGAGTGATTTTGGTTTAACGCCGAATTTAACAGTATTCACGTTATATCACGGTGTGTCAGCTTAACGTGGGAGGAAAGCCCGAAACGATGCAAGTCTCGGACGTTTGTTTACGTCTTTGTTGAAACCAACGAGCACGGGTGTGGTACTGACAAACGTAGAAACACCAATCGGGACGAACCAAAAGTCGAACACACGATCACAGGTTTCTGGCGTGCCCAGGGGACACAACTCTGCACAGCGAAATGTGGCGCCTGAGTCACACATTCCTCTTCAAGCAAACGAAGACACGGGCGTCGCTGAACACAAGGACGTACATGGCACATATTGAAATGTCAGGGTACGCACGAAACAGAGCCATGAGTATCCCAGTTATTTAAGGCGTTTCAATTCGTTATGCAGAGTTGCGTCCCTTGCGCTGTCAGTAACCTATTTTCGGTGGTTGCAATTCCAAATTCGTCCTGATAATTTTGCTATTTTTCCAGCAAAATAACGTGGTCAGGGTCTGAGAACTGAATCATTTCAAGCTCCCTTTTGATGATCCGGGTTGGAATTGGTCTGCAGCAACCCATGCTTGTCATAAGAGGCGACAAACGGGATCGGTTAGTTAGGCTCGCTGACTCGGTTGATGGATGACTCGAGTATTTACAGGCCGCCCCTGTACAGCTGGAATATTGCTGTTTGCGAAGTTACACAACAAACAAAAATTATCACTGACTCGCCGTGATAGAACTGATATTCTGTTCAAAGCGGCCTTAAACTCACTGTTTACAAACAAAGCACTTCGTGCAGTTGCCATGGAAGTCATGGAAGAGTTGATGTATGCATATGGATGTTTGGTAAATACAAGATAGAATTGACTGGTTAATGTAATGAAATCAAACACCATTAAATATGTGATTGTAAGATCTGTGGGTAGTCCATCGTCCAACGCATGTGTTGCCATCCCCACTTAATTTCTCATGATTATTCTTATGATGACTGATTATTCTCTGACGTTGAGGGGGCACGGGTGGCCCAGTCGCCTAAGTCGCCGCAATTCGCTGTGCAGAGTTGCGTTCCTTGGGCACGCCAGAAACCTATGGTTGTGGGTTCGAATCCCGGTTCGCCCCGATTATGTTTCTAGGTTTGTCAGCACCGTACCCGTGCTACGTGGTAAACGTCTGAGACCTGCATCACTTCGGGCTTTCCCCCCACATTAAGCTGACACGCCGCGATATAACTGGAATAATGTTAAAAATGGCGTTAAACCCAACTCACTCACTCACTCACTCACTGACGTTGAAGTTGTATATTGCACATCAGGTGCGTGTTCAGAGCAGTGCATCCTGGACAATCTCGTTAATCACGCCATTGGCACACTGGTCAACGGAACTACACAGGATAACTCAAAATGCTATTGCTAAATTAGCACCGTCGTATACCAGTTAGGCACCAGCAGAGATCTTCTTTTCTTCCGTTATCCTACATAACCATATTCTATTAACACCGGGACATCTTTACCACATTCTTAAATACAATACATTATTAAAAGGAATTGTAAAAAGGAAGTATTTCCGCTAATTATGCTTTCTTCGTTTTTACCCTAACATTACATACTTACTATCATTACTCACGGGAAGAATCTCAGATGTATGGCTATCCCTCCATCAATATGTGGCGCTCACAGCGTTTTTAAGCCATATACGCTGAATTAGTTTTACATATTTTGTTACGCTGTGTATAGCCATGCTTCATCCAGGCTGTAGAATGAATAAAAACAGTGAGTGCTGCTGTTGCTGTTGCCGGCATCGTAATATAAACGAGAGAGTTTTCATGGATTTCATCACATCATTCACTCTGCTTAATTCATGTAAAGTGAGTACACAGAGTACAGGGTTACAACATCCAATACCAGAAAAGCTTTCAAAGAGTTTTATTGTAGACATGTGAAGATATGTGTAGATATGTTCTTGTGTCTGTTCAGGTGAATACTTGACTTGCCTTTGCACGTGTTTGTGAAAGTGCGCCACCGATGGGGCAGGATACGCTCACCCTTTCGCAAACTGCTTGTATTTGATAGTGATTCATAAATATATGTTATTCTACAGTCGGAATCGTACACCGAGGGTGCTTTTACAGTGATTTATTATGATTGTAGAAAGGAATTTGTCGCTTTTATTTGTAGAATTGGGTTAGATACAGGGCAACGTTGAATGTCTAAAATATTTTGCCTGTGTTCTGCATCAAATAGTTAAACCTTCCACTGTATAGTAATGGTATGGTTGAGATAGTGTCTGATATAACTGAAAGGTCAGTAATACTGCGTCAGTTTTTCCATTGTCTTGTCTCGTCCAAAGTGCCAATCTGGGAATAAGATACGAAAGCATATATGTTTACCTTGAACATTATTATCTTACTCAGCATCAGTCCCTATATACTTACTGTTATAAATAGACGATTACTCATACTCGGTTTGAATATAGTGTAGACAAGGTATAACGTTGTTATACCTAGGGAATTCTAATTTTAACATGAAATGCTGATCTTTTCTGTCGATCTTATGCTTTGCTCCAATCTCTTTGCAACTGAGATTCATCCAACCTCGTCAGAATTGGCTGTCTGATAGAAAGGCTCATGCTCAAACTTCAAATATAAGCAACTGTCTCGTTTGAATAATCGCTAATAAATTGATTCTGAAGGAATGAACATCTGCACATACGTGTAAACCATGGATGTAGGCAAAATATCGTGATTTCTTTCCTTCAAATTAGGCGCCCTCCTCTGTGATATTTTGCGTTAGCACTTAAACCAGGATGGTAAGTAGCAGGAGATCATGAGGTAGTGACATTATCTTTGTCTTAGACCTTGTGTCACTTCCGTTGCTTCGAGATAATTATATCTGCAATAAAATACGCGTTGTGTGAATATTGTTCTTTATGCTCTGATTATTATACAGAAAACGCTAGAGGTATTCAAAATACGCGAAATCGCAATATGTGAACACACAATACTTATTTATTGTCAAACAACATGTGTCTGAAGCTTTTAAATCGAAGAACAACGCTTGATGGTTTCGACCTCCAGCTTTCACCTTACAATTTACCTTCAATGTTGTTGACATCTTCATGTTCTGTACAGGTCTTCATGACAAAGAGGAAGCGACCGAAAACCTCATTTTCTATATCCCAGTCACTATCGCACATACCATGCTTTCAATGTAATGGATCATAATGTTAGTGTAGCACACATTATTCTCCCTGAACGGACATTGAACACGATGTTTCTGGTTAAAAAAAATCTCTGGTTAGAAAGCACCTGGTGGCTCGTGGTTCTGTGTACAACGCACAGGTCACACATCAGGTGATATTTGAGAAGTTGGATAGGTCACCTTGTTCGGCAGCTTGAAATTATAAGGGTTTCTAGTGCTTCGGTTCTGCCTCACAACGAAGCACATGTGACACATGTGATGTCTCCTTTGGCAAGTGACTTTGTTCGAAATGTGCCTCTGTTCACCCAGCGGGAAATGTACACCCGGTAAGATGACATGTAATGTGACTGTTAACCTTATATCGCCTCACATGCAAATTGGGGGTTGTATTCTCCCCAAGGCGATGAGAATCAGTGCACACTGATCGATTGACAGGCGTAATACCGTAGCGCTTTGAGAATGCTCTAGTTTAAATGTTATGATTATAATATACAGATTAAAATAAACAAATGCAGCAAAGAGGGTTTGGGTAATCCTGGCACAGTCATGATGGTTAGGCAATAACAGCTACGGGCCATTGCACCCCAACCCAGACAGCGAACGGGACTTCTTCCAGCAAGAGCTGCCTAGTCTAACCCACCGAGTACTTTTCGGAAAATGCGAAAACCTCCCCTACCCCCCCTACAAAATCATACGCATAGGGAAAGAGGGTACTTTATCATGTCACTTAAGATACTGTTTGTGCGACATCTGGACATCCACTGACAATGTGGTGGACAGTCTCATTAAATTCATTGCATAATCTACATTTCATATTTACATTTTGATGCAAAATCATACATTGACGGTTTCGAGTGGGACTTGACTGGTACTGAGCAGCAGACAGAAAACCTTCTGTTTCACTTTTCAGGCCAGCCGACTTCATCCAAGTGAAAGACTCTGTAGGGTTGCTGATCTTCTCAACACACTGCATATAAGCTCGATGCAGTGCTCGTTCAGAAAGCCTCTCCTTGAAAAGATTGGCCGACTTGATACGGTACTTCGCTTGGCTGACACTCATTTCTGTACCATCTAGCAGTACAGAACCATCAACAAAATCATTGAGATTATGTTCCACATCCTTGGTTCGTTTTCGAAAACTGGTTTGTTTTTTGTTTTGTTTTATTATTATTATTATTATTATTATTATTATTATTATTATTTACAGATTAAACATAAATGCAGGAAAGAGGGTTTGGGTGATCCTGCCACAGTCAGGCTGGTTAGGCTCATCGTCAGCTCAGGGCCCTTGCCCCCTCTAACTTGTTTCATACAGACAGAGTCGTTTTAAAAAAGGCATATTTTGAATGTTTTGTGTATTTTATTCGTGAAACGTCATCCGCCAGTTCTACAAGAATGCATTTTACTTGAAAAACTGTGTCTGAGCCAATTTGATATGGCATTACTATACCGCCCAGCAGTACAGAACCATCAACAAAATCAACATTGACTTTGAAATGATGTCCCACATCCTTTGCGACAAATTTTTAAATGCCTTGTTTCATCGTGAGTCTTGGCATGCTTCGCAAGAGGATTATCAGAGAAATAAATGTGTGCAAAAGTTCACAATTAAATTCTGAAGAGCATCCACGTCAAGCAAACCACGCCCTCCCATCATGATTGGTAAATATAAGCGATTGAGGGAAGAGAGTGTGGTGGGATCGATTGTCCGACATGATTCTTCGTGTCCAAAGCCGGGATTTCTAGTTTCGTCCAATCAGCAACACCAAAGGAATACGAAAGGACGGTTACAGCATACATATTTGTGGCTTTGACTTTATTGAGAGCGTTCAGCTTTGAACTCAAGATTTTCTTAAGCCTACATTTATATTTTGCCCGACGTTTTTTATTGATAGGAGCATTCTGGAGTTTGACCCTAACCTGCATTCCCAAGTACGTACAGAACTGAACTGACCTTCCACGAGATGGTCCATAACTCCTCCCCTATCAGCAAAGGCGCAAGTGAGTAATCTTTGTACAAGTCGTATAAAAAAACAGAACTCGTAGAAACAAGAAGTCCGTGTCAAGGAAACAAGGATCCTCGGGGTCCTTGCGTCCCTTTACACCGGTAGCGAATTGGTGAAGACCTATCAGGATTGACGTCAACAGTAATATACAGGTTAGTACCGTGGAATCAACCGAATGAAGACAACCGTGATTCACAAACGCTGATGACCTCGACAAGTGTTAACTACTGTGTACACGAGTTTTCACAGCATATAATTATGATACTTCGGTAGCCATTAAGCTGAACTTAATGGTCTTGTCAAGCAGAGTTATGGTCGGGTGATAGCTCAGCATTATCTCCCAATGTTTGGTTGGAGGATAGCCATGGCAATCAATATGGGTGTGTCTTGGAACATTACGGCCGTCTGTAACCATGTCAACACTCATTCTGATCTTCATGATCATTTTCACGCGAAGATCGTGGAGTTCGTTGGTGATCGTAGGGACATGAGTTATACACATACTCATTACGTTTCGTCTTAATATCCTGTTCAGTTGCAGTAGTGTTTGGTTCAGTCAGCATTATACTAGCATTATCACTCCGCCTGTGGAGCCAGGCAAACTAGAGATTTAAAGCATTAACAACTGTCTACGCTATCCGTCAGTATATTTAAATTGACCGTCCAATTTTCTTAAATATAAGAATCAAAGTCCTTTCCATAACCATAAGAATTCTCTGTTAATTTAATTTCCGATTATATCATGAGCCAGCGTTAATTAATCACTATAAAATTCAAGTCAAAATATGCCTTTTCATCAGACATCAGTGATGCGTCAAATTTTGAAATGTCATCCACATCTACATATAAAGTTCGAAAGCTTTACTTAGGCCTTGAATATTTTAACCCTAATCAAACAACTTTTGAAGGAGAATCGTATGGCGCTATTTGACAGCTTCGAAGAACGAGCATGCTCAATTGGATTGAGCCTCAAAAGTTTTCATATGTAGACACCAAAGACCCGGCCTGCTGGAATCCATAAAGGGAAAGTTGACTTTTGGGAAGTTGAAGTCATCCCTCTTGTCGTAGACTCTTGTAGATAGTTTAAGACAAGCATGCTCTCGATGGCCAGCTCGTTGTTGATGGTTAATTTATTCTGCATCGGAATTTGCATTAATGCACCCTTAAAAGCATTCGCCAGGATAGTAAGTATTGCTTGAGAACGATGACCTACAAGGCAGAAAGCAATGACGCAAATGTTAGCGTGACAGACGCCGTTGCCAACAAGGTGAAAAGCCTCAATTTCAGCAAAGCGCACTTAGAATTGTTTGATTAATCACAAGCTTCAGTTTACAAGCACAATGTAATTTGTTCGAAGACGATATTCGTTTCTTTGAGAACGCTTCAGACCACATAAAAGAAATAATGTTGGGTGAGTTATGGCACAATGTATTTCATGTGTTTCAGAAGATTGCGTTTCGTTTCAACTTTAAACACATACCTACAACTTCAGGGTTTAGATTAAAGAGTGAAGCGAAAGCATTTCAACTGAAGAACCATCCTTTAAAGCGTTTATGCATTAGGGAATAGAAAAAAAAGTCGGAATCGAATGTGAACATTTGAGGTAGTAATAGATATTGTCAGAAATCTTCGCTTGCAGATTGAATGCATCCGAACGTTTATGCTTGTAACCTTTAGTCATACAAATTTGGGATGGCATTGTCACGGCAACTGTTAATAATTAAGTGTAGAACAAACGTTAACACAATATATACAGCCATTTATTCACCTTGCTTTGAAAACTTGGAACAAATGGGAACCAGTAAAATCTATTTTGTAAATCTGAGAATGAAATGAGATGGCAATATTTGTAACATGGTAACACTATTCTAAAACACTGAAACTATTTTTTTCACTGTCATGCAATACTGGCGTACATCAAATACTTGCCACTGAAGTCGCCTAGAATGTAACATATTACGAACGAATGAAGCAAAGCAGCCTCAGCAATATCGAAAATTGCTCGCTGCCACATATCTACCAATCCATTAGGGTGCAAAAAAGGTTTATTGTCAGTAGTACAACTGACAGGTAGTAAAAAACCTTATTTCGATTTTACTTTGGGATTCGAGGTCATGGTGACCCAGGGCAATTGATGTAAAGGTCTTGGTTCCGCTTAGCCGTTAAAGAGCCAGAGGCTGCAGACAATATTACAGAAATTCTGAAAATATAATTAGAGATGTCACGTCTTCTGTTTCGGCCAATCAGGTTTTCCACGTGGGAACATGTTTTTAGACGAAATGTGTCATACCAAAATTTGATTTAATTTTACTTCCACCGACCACCGAAGGCTGGAAAAATACATCCGTAAATGAACCAAGAAAAACAAGTGAGTGTGATCAATTTTGTCAGATGAATCTGAATAAGCAATTCTAAGAGGGATGGTTGGTTATGGCCAATACGTGTACATAATCCTCTGTAAGCTTAATGTTAAGGATCGCAAAGGAATTTGAGAGATCATAAAGTACTAGCAGACTAGGAATCGGAACAAAACATTATTTACATGAGACAGAAGATGGAGACAGTTTGCATCCTGACGCTTTTAGCAACCTTCAGTTTTCTTTGTGACTTTTAGATCCTAATTGAACAACATTGACAACCAAATGTTGTAATTTATGAGGGAAGGTTTCCTGTCAGGAAACATTCCATCAGTGGAGTGGGAAGGTATCCAATTTTTTTAACCATAACGTAACATATAAAATAAATGCAGCATGGTCCCAAAAGTTGAAAAGTGTGTATGAAAGAGCCTTTATGATAAGTGATAAAGTAAGTCGTCATGGCTTTAAATTGGTTATCTCTTTCAATCCAAATTCTGTGTACGTAGGTACACTACAAATTTGAGAACTTGGTGTTTTGGGGGTCGTTAAAAAGGTTCGAAGACTCTGGTATTTGTACAACAAATAGCAGAGTGCGCCCAGGCTTTCTCACACCACATTTACTCAGCCAAGGGGTATTTTTCTTTAATTGAGATACTGATTTTTAGCCCGCGGGGATGTCAAGGTAAATGTTTTTTAAGGGAGAGTGCAGCATGGGCAGTTTGAACTATTGCAAAGAGTGGTGCACTCAGACAGAAGCAATTCAGTGTGTGTTGTATGGGTATGTACACTTAGGGCGTGTAGTTGGACATTCGCGCATGTATACAACCGCAAAACACGTGTCTTCGGAATTATAATTGGTGGGATATTCTGTACTTGGTTCATCGAAGACGTTCCATTGATTTTGACCTTTTGAATGAAAACCATAGGTTTCGGGTCAGAAATCCACTTAATGAATAAACAGAACTAATGACGTTGATTGATTGAATTATTGATTTTTAACTTCGGCAATACGAAAACGTTTACTTTTATTTATTTACTTTATTAATTCCCAATATCCAATGGGAGTTAAATAATGTCATGTATGATTAAACGAAACGATAACTCTCTGAGACTAAAACTGCAGATTATATGTCTAAGCTTTCCTATTTCATGATATACACATCAATGTATACATGTCATTCTTGAACGTCGTGGATATGTAAAGTAGGACAAACGTTATTCCTTTTCCATCATTAATGGAAACAAACCATTAAACAGGACATAAATATTCCAATCGTACAAAAAACGTTTCTAGATATCCATTAAGAAACCGTCTCCCAAATGAAATGAAACATGAAATACTCCAGTTTTGTCGTGTAGACACAACCTAATAAAGATAATGACTGGTCTCGCTTGCAAATCCATTTCCTTCGAGATGCTGCTCTGGGGAAACCCACAAGCGCAGATTAATATTGTCATCTGTTTGGTCCGGTTAGTGTGTGTTTACCATCCCAGAAGGCTTCGGGATGGCCGAAGTTGGACACAAATTGAAAGCATAAAATTCTATAATGGGAGGAAGGACGAGATTGTACATAGTCAGATAAGCCGGGTCAATACACACAAAGAGACAGAGCTGGAAAGAGGAACAGTAAAATTAGGCCTCTAGAGCTCTTTCTGTTGATACAATTTGATGAAAGAAACAATAAAATCTTTTTGATTGTCCACTGTGGAAATAATTGCATTCCTTGAACAGGGTCTTTAAGATAATTAACCCGTTACCGGTTCTACTGCCAACATCCGATAAGAAATGGTGGCTTTATTTGCAAATTGTTGGTACCCTTTATAACATTATCAGTTGTTGTGAAGATCCACAGATAAGACTATAAGAATCTAAACTGACTCAAGGTCAACGGAAATTGGGATGAAAACCTTCGAAGTGAGCCTGATTGGTTAAATGGTTTGTCCTTGATGTTTCCATCTCGGTGGGGGTGTTATCCTATATACATGAATCAAACAGGAAGTGAGTGAGTGAGTGAATATGGTTTTATGCCGCTTTTAGCAATATTCCAGCAATATCACGGCGGGGGACACCAGAAATGGGCTTCACACATTGTACCCATGTCGGGAATCGAACCCGGGCCTTGGGCGTCGCGAGCGAACGCTTTAACCACTAGGCTACCTGACAGCCCCTCAAACAGGAAGACAATAGGATGTAAAGGCCAGGAACAATGAAAAACGTTACCTTTCCACTATCTATATCTGTACTCCCTGTTGTTTGTTACAAACTTTGGTCACTGGTCATGTAGTATTTGGGATGGGGTTGTGGGGTTGTGGGGTGGGGATTCGGGGGTCATTACGAAATTACACAGCCAAAGGAGGGTTTGGGCGCCAAGTTGTATCACAACTATGAGGGAGGGGGCAATGCATAAACAGTTCTATTATTTCGAATAGAATAGTTATAACGAACTGTTTTCCGATCCTTTGCCCCGACATGTTGCTTCATTACAGCAAATGAATATATGGCACCAGAATCCAAATAGGATATTCGGCCTGACCAGCGAAAGCTTGAAAACAGATCTACCCCACCCACTCTCATATTATGTGTTAATGTGTGAGTGAATATGATATATGACACATATAGCATTAGTCCAGTTAATGTAAAAGAGACCTGTATGTAAATAACCGAGGCAGGACGAGATGAACGAGTAGCTGGCTGTGTGTACAACGGTCCTCGTCGTATGGTATGATGACACAGTATCAATCTGTCCACACATTGTAACCACGGGAGCCGTCTTCATCAGCTCCAGTAATCATGGGGCATAATAGACAGAGTACTCCAAATGTCCAAAACGTTTACATAATACTAATGACGAACTGCTTGTTGAGTTCACTGACTTTTTAAATCGGTTGTTTTTTTGCCCTTCCACTTCTTTTACTTTGCATTCATTCTCCCCAAAACTGGACAAGATTTGAAATAAGATTAGTTGCTTCTTTCAAAATGGTAAAAAATAACTCACTTTAAAATTTAAAAAGTCGTGCTTTCTTTTCCTTTTTATCTGCACAATCGGAATCAATAACTGAAAAAACCGGTCTGTTTGATCAGGACACGAGCATTGTACAGTCTAATCCATCACGCACACATTGTACCTCAGGTTTGGGCTAAATACCATTTTCTGTTCTATTTCTTTTATGTTATTTGTCGGGCGTAGTTTTTAGGTCGAACATGCGACACGGCCATTGTTCTACGTGGAGTCCTATAACCCTTTTCAATTACAGTTATGTCAGATCGATGAAATCAGCCTAAAATGCGTTTGCCGTTTCATTCTCACTGTGTACTCTTCCCTATCCTCATTTGGAAGTATAATATATGATTTTGTTTATATCATTTTCATGTGTGTCAGTATATTTCCAATTTTGATATACTTCATCACGCAGAATTTGTTTGTTTGCTGTTTAACTCCGCACTCGTTGACATCATGAGAATCGATCTACGCAATTTGAGATACGATGACTTGCATAAACCTAGTCAGTGAGTCTGACCACCCGATTCCTGGAGTCACAATTGTAACCTTGATCTTGATTGTGTGTGTGTGTGCGTGCGTGCGTGCGTGCGTGCGTGTGTGTGTGTGTGGCAACGTTACGTTCAGTGGTTTAAGCATTAGCTTGTCACGCATAAGGTCCAAACCTGGTTTGGGAATATGGTAATATGTGTTTTTGTATGTATATTATGAAAACTGGCGCAATCCATGACCACAAGTAAGGGGTGCCCTTCATAATGACATCCTCTTTAATCCCCAACACAGACATAGAACTACTAGAATGCTGAATGTAGCCGCCAGATCGAACCAACCGTCAATAGTAATTAGCATTCAGCGCCAATGCACATATTTGTTTGCTGTTTAAATATGCGGCAGGGAACACAGCAAATAAATCTGATCAATTGACTATCGTAACAAGTGTCACTGTGATCTTTTCAGAATGGTAAAAGATTTTCCGTGTCCCGAGTCGGCTGAAAGTAGGAAACAAATCTAAGTGGCTGAAAGCAAATCGAGTGTCTATGAGAGGTCGAACATAAACTGGAAGTCATGCGATTTCTCTTTGGAATGAGGTAGAACTTACTTCAGACCTTGTATGCAAATATTGAAGAAAGGGTTATATCATTATGATAAATATGGATGTTTGAAGACACACTGAATGCACCAGAAAGACATGTGTACATTTAAGACGTACATATTATCTTTATTTAAAGGTCCTTTCAGGGACGGTCATGGCGATGTGAAGTGTATTTTTATATTCTTTTACATCTTTTTACCTCAAAAGGAAAACACGAAATTGTTGCTGAAAAATATATTAGGAATGATTTGCATTCGTGTCGAACGTTGTCAAATGAAGTTTCAGTTGCTATATTTGTAATATGTTATTGATAATTGGATCTAATCCTATTAATATTATCGAGATTATGCTAATCTTTTATGTGAGCGGAGAGTTTGTTTCTACGCCCCGTGGTATCAGTCATGGACTTATATTCCACCTCTATATGAGGAATCGAACCCGGGTTTCGGCGTGACGAGCGAACGCTTTAACCACTAGGCTATCCCATTGCCACACTAACATTATGACAAATTAGACAGTAGTGTACGTTGAATACGCACTGGTAAGTACGTTTAGTAGTTGTACATCAAATATTGATGTAATAGTTGGATAACTAATTATATACATTGTAGTCTGACTGCAACATGACTCACAAGATCCACCGACATTGACGGAGACATTCGCCATGCCATTCACTAGGAATTGATAACACACATCCATCTGACAATGGTGTACAATGTAACCATCTGAGAATACACTGACGATCAGGTACGCCTTTAAAACATGAAACAGATGACGAATCGTATAATTTGGAGACAAAACAAATCGAAGTTTCTCACATAAAAAGTCACTCTATTATATGCGGATATTAGGGAAATATGTATAACACGAACAAAAACAGTCCAGGGTTCGACTGTCCACGACCAGCCGTGGCACACATTCTCCCCAACCATTTCTCATTGTAGTCGTCTCTCAAAACTAGACTATATTGTCCTAAGAAGCTGTAGTGATAATGTTAAAAGTAGTAGTGATAGTACTAAAATTGAAAAACATCTATAAAAGCAAATGCTTCTTATTGCTGATACCTTGTTTGTTTCTTTGTTGTTTAACGCCGCACTCAACAATATTACAGCTATATGACGGCGGTCTGTAAAATAATCGAGTCTGGACCAGACAATACAGTTATTGACATTATGAGCATCGATCCACGCAATTAGGATCGATGACATGCATCAACCAAGTCAGCGAGCCTGGCCACCCGATCCCGTTAGTCGCATTTTACGACAAGCATAGTCGCCTTATTACGGCAAGCATGGGTTGCTGAAGACCTATTCTACCCCGGAATCTTCACGGGTCTGCTGATATCAAGTTAATTACAATTCAAATTATTGAAAACATTCATACATCATGCTCGTGGATGATTTCGTTTCAGATATGATGGCTTATTGTAATTCAGAATTCCCTCGTGGTGTAATGAGATGCCAAAGGTTTTGTATTGTTTACACCTCCGTCAAATTGGAAAAGCTACATGTAGCGTTAAGACATTGTCACATAACGTGCATGTAACGGCATTGTATAAAGGATGTATCTGTAGCTTTGACGTCAAGTATGTTTCTTTCCATAAAGTCGTACAATGGTTTTACGCTGCCAACGTGACACTATCCTATTCTCAGAAGCTTGTCTCACATTGATCCGCACAATGTTAGCCCTGAAACCACACTTACAGGACGACTTACTTCTTGGAACGTCCACACACAAAGAGCATTTCTCACAATCAATGAGAAATGTTGATTTTTCTTACAGAATATTTCACTTGGTACAGAGTGAGGTCCGGATGAATTTGCTTCCATTGTATTTGAATGTAAATATATTGTATATGCGTTAACACGAACATGTGTTGATGGCTCATTCGAAAAGCGTAGGGGAGATAAATAATTTTAAATTGTGAAACAATCAATACCAAACTATTTTAACGTCATTACATGCGGTATTATGAAAAGCCTTTTGTTCATTCAGTATCAGCTGAAATATGAAACGTTTTGCTTCGAAATTAATTAAATTAGCAGAAGGCCTGGTATCATATAAAATCCGTGTACTTCACTCATAATGTATCGGTTTGACATCTGATCGTGGGGGAGAACAATTTGATTATATTTGTGCTTGTACAAAGTCTATTTCTTTGGACTAGTGAATAGTTCTATGGGTACTCTAGCTTAAATGTCTTCACAACAATAGTACATATTTATCTAGATGAATGGACATGTATATAAATCTTTTGTAAAATAAGAAGGATAAGATCTTCGCATTATTGTACGTTTCTGTTACATACTTTAATTCGGCATGTATGAAATCTTGTTTTGGTTAAGTTTCGAGTGGAAGTCATTAGTAGAATTAATGCTGATACGTATGTAAAGACTTAGTCGCTTCCCTTCCAACTTTTACTATATAAGGTCTCAAGATAGGAGTGACCTTAATTGATTGTGCACTTTTTTGTCCCCATCTTGTCGTTTTGCGTCTGGGAGATGCTATATTTAGAAAATGTCTAGATTCCAAAAAAGTTTGACACTTCTGTTTTTCTTCTTGTCTGGTTTTAATCGAAACAACATTACTTCAGTTCTTGTGATGTTTATTCTGGTCTTTATTCTGCTTCTTTGAGTGTTTGCAGAATGCTTTCTCATCAACGTGTTCACTTCTTCTAATTTAACCTACAGCTCTTCGTTGGTGGGGGTAATTTCTGTATCTTTCTTTTTTTTACTATAAAATAACCTTTTATCATTTTGTTTGGAAATACGGTTTCCAAAACTGTTTCTCATCAATGCTGAAATGGATTACCCTAAATATGTCCACTTCAAATGAAAACCAGTCAAAAGATTCCTTTATAGTGCAGTCTATCAGGTATGTATTATTGTGTAACAAAGAATGATTTCATTATAGATATATTCTATCACTTTCTATTCCACGTCAATCGATCAGATCGATATCCGTGATGGCTCCCGAGTTTTTCTAAACAGATTTCTCTGCGTTATTAGATAAAGTAACAAAAACGACAAAACGCTGTCCGCAATCAGAATTAATCTTATTTGGGTGTCTAAGTTGAATCATGTTCCCTTCGAATGCCTTTTTCGAGTATTGATATTTTTTCACAACTCGATTACACTTATTTCTATACTCCAGTACATAATGTCCACTTCTATATTCTTTACTCTGTTGTTGTATATTCATCCAATAATTTTCAGTACTGAAATCGTCACACAAACAAAGTATTCGAACCATTGCGAGGATGTCCATGATGATTTCGCAAGTGAGTGAGTGAGTATGGTTTTACGCCGCTTTTAGCAATATTCCAGCAATATCACGGCGGGGGACACCAGAAATGGGCTTCACACATTGTACCCATGTCGGGAAACGAACCTGGGTCTTCGGCGTGACGAGCGAACGGTTTAACCACTAGGCTACCCGACCGCCCCTGATTTCGCAAGAGTTGGGCGGGCAGTATTTGGAGTCAGTTTTATGTTAATTATGAATTTGAAGGAACAGACTATATCCATCCTGTTCCTCCTAAAGTGATATATATTCAACATTTACGTTACTCGTTTGCTGATGCTTCTATAGGACATACGGAAGCATCCACTATGGCTCAACAATTGATTATTTTTCAATCGTAGGACCAAGTTGTTGTCTCTGTGGAGGAAACCATTTGGTTCGTTAATTTGTAAAGGTGTAATACTTCGTTCCATTTGTTTAACTGCTGGGATAGAGTTGCCATACCTGTAACAGTTTCAGTAAGGTAGGAGAATAAATATTTAGATAGAGCTCTCATGATCTCCTAATTGAATCAGATAGGCACTGTGGAATCCAGAATTTGTCAACAGTGGAGTTTAATAATATCGAAGATGAATATCATTATTTACTTGCTCGTCCATTTTATATCGACTTATAACAAATCAGTTCATTGAAGATTATTTGATAAAGGACCATAACTTTTATAAAGTTTACTTTCTTACAATACTGTCACAAGTAATGTTTTTTGTCAATGTTCACTTTCTAGGCTATGAATCGTAGATAAAATGCACTTACTCAACGATCTGATTTCATTAGTTTTTGTGGTTATTGGTGCATATTCTATTATATGATTATACCTCAACTACTGGTATACATATACTATAGGCCTCTGACTTTCTTAGTGTTATGCAATAGAGATTGATTGAGAATAATGCATCTCGACTGCGTATTACAAAGGAAAGGAAAACCAAAAGAACGTTAGTTCGATTTATCACAGCTAAAAAGAACTGCTCTAGACTTCCAAAATTCATACAGTTTTAAATTGTATTTCAAGGTGAGCACGCGTACCACGTTATGCATTTCCCAACACCGATACAATGTGACAGAGCCACTGCAACACAGAGTACTTTGCTTGTGTAAATAACACAAGTGGGGAATTCTTACTTGTCTTAGCCATCTATAATCTTACTTTGACGCCTGTGGAGTACAGATTATAGGGACCCGCTTGTACAGGAGTTTCTGGAAAAGGTCATTGTATTTCTTAAATAGAATACAAAGTAATACGTAAAGAAACACGCTTCATTTTCGTTACCAACAAATTTAGAAGAGCATACAACATAAGAACCTGATCAATACTTACCTTTTTCCTGAACACTTCTCAGTTGGAGTGATGGCAGAAGACAGATCGGAATCTGGCTAAAAGTTGTTCACGCAACAAAAAACATTTTGCATTGGTTTAGAGGTTTCGTGTTTTAGCAGCAATGTATTATGATTATTGAAAGTTTTTGTCACTTCTAACTCAAACTTCTTGAATGCCTTGATGGTAAAGGGCTTCTATGAGCATCATATTTGCGTTCTTGTTGATTTGCATTTTTCTCCGGACCTTACATATATTTACCGAACTTGCCAAATAATAATTGTTATTGGATAATGATAGCAGAATTCCCGTCAGAACTGTGCTCAATTGGTTTCCATACACCAAGAACATCTCTTAGTCTATATGTAAGCACTTTAAGATAGGCGTTAGAATAAACATAGACATATCCCTAGATTGTAGTTACTGAAACAGTTGTTTTTACATGACTCTTTTTAAAATGACCTCAAATTGATGTAAAAGCAAAAATCATTAATTATTCTGTTATTCTATCAATAGCAGCAGAATTGACATACACCTGTTCGGAAAATATAACCAAGCTGAGAGCATTCAGTTATTGAGTCTCACACATTTTCCTGAACGAAGTACTTTTTTATTAGACCCGGGGTAGAAGAGGTCTTCAGCAACCCACGCTTGCTGTAAAAAGCGACTCTGCTTGTCGTAAGAGGCGACTAACGGGATCGGATGGTCAGGCTCGCTGACTTGGTTGATGCATGTCATTGATCCCAATTGCGCTCATGATGTCAATCACTGGATTGTCTGGCCCAGATTCGATTATTTACAGACCGCCGTCATATAGCTGGAATATTGCTGAGTGCGGCGTCAAACAACAAACAAAAAAACCAATAAACAAAAACTTTTTCTTCAGTTTGAAGTCTGAGACAAAAGTGAGACATGAAATCTTACTTCTATCTGGTCACAGTATATGCAGCTTGCAAATGTTTATAAACAAATTGGGTTTGTGTGGATATCTTTCCGTAGCGATTGTGACAACTTTTAGAGGTTGACCGGTGCAATAACCCTTTTATCAATCCTTGTTCATATCAATATGGTAATAAATGTACACGCAGACTGCTCGTAATTTCATCCATACCAGTGATAAAATATCGAGATACATTTCGGACATGCGGAGTGTTGATATACAAATTGTGCAATAACCATAATCTTACATCGTATCAGCTTATTATGTAGAGTTAAAAATATTCGGGGTAACGGGGTTTCATTATATTTCGGTATTGGTTTTCATGCGTGTTTCCTTTGCTATTTGTGTTATAACCATTTTTATCTCGAATAATGCTTAGACAAAACTCATTCACAAAAGTATCCCTAACTATCTCTTTAGTCATGGCTAAGAGATGGAGTATTGCGAAGAAACATTGCATTTCAAATGTTTGAAATGAAACTGTTATATAAGTATGTCAATAGTACACGCTGTAGTGTCATCATGTTTAGCGCAATTGTAACAACACAAATATATACTTATTGTTGAAAGATTCATTGTTGAAAACTGAACCATACGTAACGCATCGCCATAATTGTACAGAGGAATATGTACAATGAAGATATGACTAATGTTAAACGCGCTTAAACACCTTAAACGCGTGTCGTGTATATTTGTCCCAGCGAAAACCGTTTACGATTGAAGAACAAGTAAGCCAGACTGGCAATTTAGATAAGGTATTTCAATTTTCAACAGAAAACGTGAATTCAATTTAATCTAAAAGAAACACTATTTGAACACTTCGTTTTGTACAATCGATTGAAATCGATGAAGAAAAAATGTGGCCTGTTCAATCACCAGATAAGCCGTTAACGTCTAATCCATCACGCACACATTGCTCCACAGATTAGGTCGCTAATATCAAGTGATGTTTTGTTGCCTTTAATTCACAGGTCCTTCTTTTTGCTGCTTGGAAATACGAACATGGCAGCGAGGCAGTCTTCATAATAACACGTCCGTTACCAGCTACAAGCAGAATAAAACCATATGTAGTCAAAGACAGACATTACGAAGTCGGACATAACGAACTACCCAACTAATTCAAATCGTATCTGATCGCCGGGGTAGAGCGCATCGTCATTGTTTATACGAATAACGTTCTCTGGATATACCCAACTGATTTTGAAGGTCTTGGTATCCAGAGTTGGCCGTATCCTAACAAATCTGTCAATTGAAAAGATCACAAAAATTGGCAGGTGTTAGCGAGCAAATATTTTTATAAAAATACGGAAATGGTTTTGTCGCTTACGTTTAACTGAGCTGAAAATAAGAGTCAATTCTAAAAAATATCTGCTTAATTTATTTCTCACTGTTCAAGATTTCGTCGCGTAATTTATGTTAATGCTCAAAATCCTACTTCGTTTTTAAAGTTCCACACTGCAAATACTATATAATGTTATTAGTTCATAATTGCTTCGTATACGTATATGCGCTGTCATAGAATACTGCTTGTCAGTTCCAGTTATTTGGAACACATCATTTCATTTTTATATCTTTATGTATTGAAACCATTAAATCCATGTTGGCCATTACTGTAATTATGGCCTGTCATAATTAATACATCACAAACAGATATCAATATTTTGATTGTTAAGAGTGGCTTCACCTTCCATCAGTGGTCCGTAGACTTCAATCCGATAGCCTTCACTATAATCTCCGCAAAGACATAGAATTGTTAGAAGAAGCTGTCTGTAGTCGTCCCATCCAATCAAATCAGAAGGAATCAGGAGAGGGTCACTCAAAATATATGACAATCTCTAGGGAGGGTCATGTAAAAACGGACATTTTATAATCATGTAATGTGCTTTACCTTTTAATCCTTTTGAACAAAGTCTGCAAGGACACGGGGAGGGTCATCCGAAAATATATGTGTTACTTCTCAGCATGCATAATTGTACTCTGTTGATTGTCATTACTACATCAGCTACACCAGTAATAAATAACATTTCCACAGCAATTGTTGTCCGTAAACTGACAGTGACCGTCTATAATTATATTGCAGTTGGTGCATTCCGGTACCTACGACAATGGTCAATGCTGTAGTGATACCACACAATTTCACTGCAATGTGAGTGTGTGTGTGTGTGTGTGTGTGTGTGTGTGTGTGACACTCTGAGCAGACCAGTCCATGTTTTAGCCACTTGATGTCGAGCGTCAATCAGCGTACAACACGTACCATCATTTCACGTCTTTAGGTATGACGATAGAACCACATACCTTCCCGTCTCCATAGCGATGACACCAGGTGTTCGCAAAAGGGTGAGCGTCAGCTGTTTCACCAGTGGCTCCCGTCATAAACACATGTAAAGGCAAGCCAATTGTGCACCTGAAAAACACGGGAACATATGGTACAAGTCAAAAAAGGGAATTGCATCGAACATAATATTTGTCACTGCAAACTGGGACATTGAAATAAACAATATATTTCATCACCGATTTAATTTTATGCACTATGTCCATTTTTCCTCTTCTTTAATAAAATTGTAGCATTAGAAGTTACAGGCCACCCTCGTATAACATTAATAATACCGTTGACTACATGAAACAACATTCATTCACTTATTAACCTATGAACTACCGTCAAAACTATCAAGCATCCTGACTCCAAGACAGTCAAGTGTCGGATAAAACAATGGCACCACGAAGACCTTTGTCAGAACTGCGTGACACATCTGTTGACAGACCGTCACACCGTCAACACATGGCAGATCAAATCTCGTGTGGCTGCCGTGAAACGATGAAGGTAATCACGAACACTGCTTACCACCATCCACTTCTCCCTGAGAAACTACTGTGACAACATCGCATTTAAACTAAAGCGACACTTATTACATTACCAATTCCATTGGGAAATGACATAAATGATTTGTATCAGCCGGGGCAGTCCTCCCCTTACAATGAAAAACCTCATGCATGATACTGAAATGAAGAGCACTTTTAATAGCTTTCTTTTGTCTCTTCAGCTACTGTCATACGGCAATTCTTTGTTTGCCCTTTTGACACAGTCCCCTGGGCTACAGCTTGTGAAAAGCTCTACATTCACCGGATGCCAACAATGACCCTAACAAGACAACGGGCATTTCATATTAGACCCACCTCCTGATTGAGACGACAAATGTAAATGAGAATAATGCCAAACGGTGCAAGGAGAGGGCAGCCAATTGCAAACGTGAAAAGGTTATATACCTCTTCATCTCCACTAAATATAATGTGTTCTGAAGGACGTGACAGTTGTAATTCTCATCTGTGATAAGTGAATATGTATAGTGAAAGTGTATATTTTTTCGAGTACATACATCTGATTTTATTGTATGCTCACCACACTTATCACAAATCATAGCACTTTCATTGACACATACAAAACTAATGCATTAACTGTCTAGAAGAGACTCTTAATGTCATATCGTTAACAAAATTGGATTTCTGTGTTAAACCTCAATTATACAATATTTTTACACTGATAAACCTCGTCATATTCACCGTAGTATAAGACCACATTCAAAAGACAGCAACATATCGGTATATGTATGAGGAACATTTCTGAATAGTCTCATAAACGTAACTGTAATTAGTCGATAAGGAATGGTGTTTGAGGGTTGAAACCATAAAAATACTAATTTTGAATATGACAAGACTACATTGTATGCCTAAAGCTTAATGGAGCGCACGCTGGTAGGTGATACTGAATTTCTTCAATCTGGTCAGTCATCGTAAATGCTAATTAAATATGGACCACTTGTTATGACCTTGACAGATAGTTAAAACTTACTAAGATTGGCTGGACATGAGATAGTAGAAAGGATATTCTACAATGTATTGTATCATATATTGTATGGTATTACAATCATAATTAAGATTGCATGCTTAGCTAGACATTTACCATGACTGTCAAATATAGAGTGAAGAATAATAACTAAAACAATATTTGAACAGTGCTATACGTTAATTTAAAGCTGCTGTCTGTGTCTCTTTAGTTCAGTTCACCAACCCACCCAAACAATGCCGATTTACAAAATATCGGGAATGGAATGACTTGAACATTCTTACGATCTCATCTCATTCACTCCACCAAATAAACCTGTTATTCTGCAAATCATTACCAATATACAATACATATAGTATGGATATAATTATGAACGGTCTGCGCTACCGGGACTTCATTGCATATAATCAGCCGTGAAATACCAATAAAACCTCATTACCATGATTGTACCTTGTTCTTCAAATAAGCAAGAGTTTGACCCAAGAAATAATGTTGCCAGGGATAGCAGTCAAGTAATACTTTTCGAGCAATTTGATAGCAAAGGATAATATTAGTAAGATACTTTTCAATACACCATCTGTTGTAATTATCTCCATTTCATGTGGTTTTACACGTTGATTTAAGCTGCATACACAGAACATGCTTCGTTTTCGCCTAAAATATAATGGTATATTTTAATTCTCAATTCCCTCGGTTTTTTATTGTTGCTAAGTTTTATAACGCCGCTTTCAGCAACATTACAGCCATAGGACGCGGTCTCACAACCCTTCGTACATCGGTGCAAGGGTACGATACAGAGAATTCCCGTTAGTCAGGAACTTCACAGGAGCAAATCATTTGTATCGCCATTTGTTTTGTTTTTCCAATGTTGAACTGAAATGAGAAGAAAATGTCAAACGGTAGATGTAGAAAACTTGTTATTCCATAAAATCGGTATAGTCAACTATGCAGATATTAATCTTTTGGAAGAACACTTTGATTCTAATTATGATTTTAGCTCCCCCATACATTATTGGCTGTATTTTCTGTATTTGCTCAGATGTGTTCTTTTAAAAATACGTGATTCAATAGTTTGTTTGGAGTGGTGTATTATTCTATGAGAACAGGTTAAATGACTTGACAAGATAATGTATACCTTTCCAAAAGAAAGATGACATTCTACTGTAACATCTGCATGATAAACACTTTCTCATATTCTCGAAAAAAAGGAATGACCTTGGTATTTGACTAGTAGTTGAACTACATGTCCCCATACTTGTTCAGTTGAACACTTTACTTGCCCTTGCATGCGTCTTTGACATTCATTTCCATAACCACACAAAGTATATGCCCAAAGCAGAGTCCACTTCACGATTCCGACCACATCATGAACATGTATCCATGAATCACCACCAAAAGGCGACGTCACCAGGTGCTCGCATTCGTCACAATCACTTGCAAACTTAAGGCAAGTCAATAGTTAACTCATCTTTATTTTTAGTGTCTGCGGGGAGACAAATATTTCTTTTACTTTGAAAGGTGTAACACATTGTTCACGCATCATATTGTAACGTCAACGTGAGGCAAACAAAGTACAAATTCCAGGACACCAAAATAGAAAAAAGAAGGAAATCAGAAGGAGATATTAAAACGAAAGGTTTTTTTGACGTCGGTACAGAGAGAAAAGAACTACAATTACCAGTTGCAACTTTTCGTACCTAAAAATTAATAATGGTCAACATCTTTCGTTGACGCAATGGAATTACAGTACATAGGGAGGGGGCAGTGAGATTTCCTAAAAAGAATACAAGATCAACAATAACCCAATTAATAGCAATATAAAAGAGAATACATTACAAAAAAACTCAAATCGATATTTACCTGGCTTTCAAGTAACATGTATGGCAAAGAAAGATCGTAATAGCACAAAAATGTCTACGCCACAAACACATGTTTGGTTGGAGGGCTCTCAAACTTCCTGAGTGCCAGGATGATAAAGGACCTCTTAGATCACCCAGACTTTATCCTGCAGTCAGGTACAGTTTTTAAGTTATAATTAGGTCATGGGCCAAAGTCAATCTCTTCCCCACGTGATCTGACGTGTCATTGGCAACAGTCTATCATACCTGTCAATGACGATGGCACATCCACATCAATTATCTATCGGTGAAATAGTATAGCTTACATAGATATACAAAATTTATACAAAATACCCTTCTTCAAACAAATAATAATAATAATTGGATAATGGCACTGAAATTTCTCTCAGATTGTGTTAAATTGAGTTTACTACTTCGGGCATAGTAGAAGCTCGGGGGCAAAAGAAAATATACCGAGTTTTTTTATGTAATTGAAAATTTAAAGAACTGTTGTTAAATTTGATTATATCGCTGTAACCATCACCCATTCCTGCAACAGTTTGTAAAGAGTACTCTTGGTGATATTGTGTAAAAGTAAATTTGTCAAATTAAGACTGTTAAGAAGTGATTTTGCCTCCAAATGACCCAACCATGTTTGAAATGTAGATTTGTTCCGTAAAAAAATAGCAAATTTATTCATTTTCAAAGATTAGATGTCTAAGGTACCCGTCGGTATGTGTGTATCATGCGATTATTATGCATGAATTAAAAGTTTTAAATCAAATTAAAGTTTACAAAATACAACCTTGAAGAGTTTATGTTTTAGATATAATGTCGCTAACATATATTTTTGATTGAAAATGAAACATGGTATAATCCACTGAGAGGTATACTTTCTTTTTCCCTTCAATTAAGTTTATGAGTAGACATTATATTAAGCTTTTGATATATCATACATATATTTTAAGATTGTTTTAGCTGAACCAGGTGGTTATAGACATGACTAGGTTATGACACGACTTCAAATTGATGTTCCATTCATCTTATGATGAAGTTATTCTGTTTGATATCATTTCACTTAGAATGTGGTCTAATTATGTGGAGGATTTACAAAATACAGCCGATGTAAATATAAAAAGTCAATGCAAGAAGATAAAGGACAAAATTGCGGTTAAAATTATGTGAATGGACCACTGAATATTAGTATGACACCAGGTGTTGGGTAAATGGGTAAGCATGTCCTGCCCTACCGTTAGTAACAGCCATTCATACACTTGGCATAAAAATATCTATTTATTGCTTCAAACTGCGAACCACTCACTCGATCGAGGGACCAGAAAATCCAGAGACACGATAGTGCATTTTCTGATTTTGTTGAAACTAAGAAAACCGATATCTTAAGTTTCGAAAGGTTTAGTTTGAACGGTTGTCTAAATAGATCGTTTATATACATCCATTATATACTCATGAGCTACGTCATAATGGTTTGACGTCATGATGTTGTTCAAAGCACCGCTCCACGTTATCATTGGTAACATTGCGTATCATTCCTAATGACGATGAAACATCCACATCAATTATCGATCGTTGAAATAGTCTGATAAAAAACAAACATTATGGCGTTTATAATAGAAAACAGACACGAATGTATCAAACCAATGGTGACAACTGCCCCGTCAGGAGTTTAAAACTCTGTCTTGTTAAACGAAATCAATCAAATAATGTTTTCTGTTAGTGACCCCTTTCGATTCCCAACTCAGGACGTGGATATTCCCAGCACCCCATGCGTGAAAACAGTTTCAGGAAGATGTCAACCGTGCCGTCTCCCACACTGCGGGTCATCCCAAACATTCACAAACAACTGTGCATGAGCTGCAGCCACCACAATGTTGTCTGATGCGGGCCTTGGTATGCTGGGAAATATGTCTGTCACATGCCACAGGAATGAATCATCCTTGAAAAGTTACATGACCATACCCTCTGTTCTTTGCGTGGGAGATTTAGCCGGTGTAGTCAACACGACCGCTGCTTCCTTTCTTCTGACATATTCCTCCCACGGCTGCGTCATTTCAGATCAGGTCATCGCGACCCACGTCTCCAGCCGCGTCAATTGCAATTTTGATAGTTAGTTATACAATTGAGGTTGTAATAGTTCAGAGCAAAGTTTACTTAATTGCAATACACATGGGGGTGGAGCCAACTTCACTTCTTATGTAATTATGTGAGTGAGCACAACCTACATCACAACGGTATATCTGTTTCGTTAGTTTTAGTGTCAATAATGTTTCACCCTAATGGCGGTTAGTCATCAGAATGTGTAATGTGGAACCTAGAGAGGGACCCTTACTTTGGGATAAGGGATAACTTTGAATTAATCTACAGACGTCAAAAACAAGACCAATCATGAGAAGTTTAGTGTTTGTAGTAGCGTTGTTCCAGAAAGGTTAAACATGTTACTGGATTCAGCAAAGTGTAAGGGTCAAAGCGACATATGAACAGATTTAGAACATACCACAATGCGCACACTACCACGTAACGATTCAAAATGCTGGTATTCAGTATTGATTTGGTTTGGTTTGTTGTTTAACGCCGCACTCAGCAATATTCCAGCTATATGACGGCGGTCTGTAAATAATCGAGTCTGGACCAGACAATCCAGTGATTAATATCATGATCATCGATCCACACTAGTGGGATCGATGACATGCATCAACCAAGTCAGCGAGCCTGACCACCCGATCCCGTTAGTCGCCTTTTACGACAAGCATAGTCACCTTTTACGGCAAGCATGGGTTGCTGAAGACCTATTCTACCCCGGAATCTTCACGGATCGTATTCAGACATTGATGACGTGGTGTGAGAAAGCAAGACATTTGCCATGATCTTGCGAAAATCATCCTGTTTGGGTTTGCAGCTTCAGACAAAATGTGGTTCCACTAGATTTAAGCGGTTCCTCATCGTTTGAAGTCAACAAAAGTGAGACCATGGTTAGGCGGATCCATTCAAGGATTCACCTTCAAAACACTTACATAAATTCAAACGTCAAGTGGGGCGGTCGGGTAGCCTAGTGGTTAAAGCGTTCGCTCGTCATGGCGTAGACCCGGGTTCGATTCCCGACATGGGTACAATGTGTGAAGCCCATTTGTGGTGTCCCCCGCCGTGATATTGCTTGAATATTGCTAAAAGCGGCGTAAAACCAAACTCACTCACTCAAACGTCAAGTGTAAAAAGTCAAAAATCAAAATATGTACAGAATCACAACGTACATGTAAACTGCCACATTGCCCGATACAACATGTTGAAGCCAATTAATGGTAGAATAAGATTGTAATGTGGCTTCATATTATATATAAGATCTTAATTAAAAATATATAAGTGATTTCCTAAAGTGAGACTTTAGTAGGATCAACCATGTATTCATTCAGCTCGAAAGACAAGGGACCGCCTCCGTGGTCTAGTGGTAGAGCGTCTGCGCGGAAAAGCGGAAGGTCGGTTGTTCGATCCCCGACCATGTCATACCAAAAGAAGATAATTGGTGGTACTTGTTGTTACCCTGCCTGGCGCTCGGCATTCGGGGGCTAACACAAGGACTGGTCGGCTCGGAGTGGGGTATTCATGTTAAACTGCGGCATGGTATCTCAGTGGCCTGGCATTAAAAAATCGGCTTTAGCAGCTAAACACACACACACACAAACACACACACACACACACACACACACACACACACACACACACACACACACACACACACACACACACACACACAAACACGTGCATGTACGTCGATATGTGCAATAACTTTTTTAAAACCCATTTCACCTAACCTCACCTACAAATTCAAGGGGTCGTCTCACTTTGTCATGATACTCAATTTCTGGGTTATCAAACATAAGACTCAAAATAACTACCCTGATCTGTTGGACATTGTTTCAGGTAAATCACAGTATATCAGTTCAATGTTTTAGGAAATCGCGAATTCGTAGAAACTCACGAGTATGAATATGGTGATGATAGGTTAAGAAACATAATGGGAGCAAATTCGCATTTGAGCATACGATCTGCTGATCCTGGTATGGCTAAGGGACGCAACTGTACCCCTACCACTACGCCAAAGACAACTGGACCACCCAAGACCCCATGTCATGTTGATGGATATCAGGCCACTGCGGTTAGTTGTATCAAAGTGCAAAGAAGTATCGACTGTTTCAACACTGGGAGGCGACAGGTTAAATTCCGTAAATGTGAACAGTGAAAGGAAATTACTTGGTCTCGGATATATGTTCGATCGCTAAGTTCATATAGTGTATATGTAGTTAAAATTGGGTATGTGCTTGAGATGGCCAACCTCTAAATGCCTGGGTGGGGCCAGACCTTCGAGCATTTCACTCAATGGGTTTCTTGTAGTGAACATATTTCAATAGTGTTGAAAACGAATATATGTTCTTGACTCTCCTATAAACTAAAAACTCAGTTCGTTAGTGGTATTCAAAGCCGTTTCTCGTAACGGTTAAAAACATCCAGGAGTCTAATTAAAAAAAAAATATATGTCATAAAAGAAATGTCGTGTCGATGACATGGGCTGATTTTGTGATGCAGGTCAACATGTCGTGATCTAACGGCATCATCAGTCGGGTTCCAAGATCAAAATAACTCTCCTGGAGAATGTTTTTGGTCAGAATTGATACATAGTAAACATCGTTACTTTCACCAGAGACGATATATGGTCTCTGCTTTCACATTTTACTAAATCACCATTCACAACGTTCTTTCTTGTGTTTTCCAAATCTAATTATCGGATATTTACTCAGATTTCACTAGTATAAAAGGTCCAAATGAAATCAATCGAAATACATGAAATATGGAAACGGTGTGCCATCTAAAACTGCAAACAGTTTGGGAGATCCATTCGTCTTTTCGGTGTATGCATTGGCTCACGATATTGCGAATGTGCATGGGAAGATTATCGTAGAAAAAATTGGGGAATCAAAATTATCCTAACGGAAAAAGGTAACTGCGCTTTAGATGAAGTTCAATAAGAATACATTTATAATGAAATAAAATAATATATCTTTCAATACATATTCACGAAGACATCTCCACTTTAAGGTCGTGATTAACAATTTGTACGTTCATAATACCGCGTGCTCATAAACACAGTTTTTTTTAACTGTAGATATTGCTGACCAAGTGTCATAGTTTGCTGAAAACAGAATGGCGCAAAAATTTGCCAGACATTTTAATGTTCATCGAAACAAAACATCATCTCTTTGGAGACGTTATATACAGTAGGGAAACACTCATGACTTGCCTCGGGCCGGTCGTCCACGTATGATTTCATGTCAACCATATTCGGTTGGTGCATCAACGGAATCGATACCAAACTGCCACATTGACAGCTCGGACAAAGGGTTGATACCACTTAGTGGCAGAACAGTACGAAACCGGTTGAGGGAGCTTTCGGTCCCGACGTCCAGCGATACGGTATGGGTTTTGTCAATGAATTTATTATGATAAAACATTGATGAGACGAATGGCATAACATCGTGTTGTTATTTTCAATAACATAACATTTACACCACTAAAAAATGATGCACAGTTACTTTTCTCCATTAGTATATATATTTTACAGATATGCGTTAAATTAAAACAGAAGTTTCAGTTTCGCGTTACGCCATGATTTAAGCCTATCAACGTACAACGACAACAGGATGTCTCTGCATTTCCATAATGTCCTATTTGCTTGAACCATATTAAGATAATATGAAATTGACACATTTTGAGTCGTATACCATATGTCCCACTTTGGAAGATGAACTGACAATTTAACTGCACTATATTCGTATTTCCTTTATATGAATAGGTTAATTAATAGCCATTTTATCTTATCCCTTAACAGCCGCGATGTAACTGGAACTAAACTGAATATAATATTTTAACAGGTAATAATGTAAATATAGGCACATTTGCAGAAGGAATATAGAAAGAAAATAATTGCTTGTGGTCGTTTGATTCAAAGAGCAGGTGCGCGTTTTGCCACAAATCAATGACGAATTACTCCTAGTGGAACAGTTTGGTTACTCGTGAACAAAACAAGGGCGAAAACATATTGTCGCGATCCACAACAAATTCTCACGAGGAGAATTGAGTTACAATGGCCTAATTTTAAGCACAGCCAAGTTATGACCCCTAACCTTTATCCGTGTGCATACCACTTTGTCAAACCGTTGTCAAGGTTACATGTAGATAAGGGTCTTCAGCAACGCATGCTTGTCGTAAGAGGCGACTAACGGGATCGGATGGTCAGGCTCGCTGACATGGTTGATGCATGTGATCGTATCCCAACTGCCCGGATCGATGCTCATGATATCAATCACTCGATTGTCGGGTCCAGATTCGATTATTTACAGACCGCCGTCATATAAGCTGGAATATTGCTAAATGGGGCGTTAAACAACAAACAAACAAACCTCTCTGTCTCTTTTTGATGTAAAAAAGAAAACCCAAATTTCGTAATTTAAATTAGAAGTCATTTCCATGTCGAATGTGTAACGATATAGATATTAAGCATCAAAAACCATTTCATGTATCCTTTTTGACGTTCAGGTATAAGGCAGTATTTTCTTCGCTCACAGTTTACGTAAAGTTGTCAAATAAAAAATACTCATCCCACAGTAAGTTTATTTGTGTACGATAAAAAGTGGCGAAATTTGCTGGTTTTTTTTGCGCACAACAAAATCACGGACAACACCAATTGAAAGGGCTTTTTTTCAAAACAGGCTATGTTTCCAATTACCTTAACACCATCAGATAGGAAATTTAATATTCTAGATCCCTGCGTCATTTTATAGTCAATAGTTGACCCAGTGCCGCGCAACCGCAATTCTCATACAACGTTAATGTTTCAGCTTTATAAAAATGTGCAGCAGAAAAAATAACTCGGTATCCAGGAAGTGAAACCAGACAGGCAGTTTCGGTGTTTCGGGTTTTCAAATAAAATATGAATTTAGTTTATTTCTAATTTATTTTAATTTAAGAAAAGCAATTGAACAGGTCTCTCATTATATGTCACGCAGGGACGTGATCCTGTGCATAGCGCGAAGATCACAAATCAAGTCTGTTGTTTGAGTGAGTGAGTCAGTCAGTTGGAATGGTTTCAGCAATATTCCAGCAATAAACGGTTTGAAAGCTTTGAATGTTCTAAACCTGACCATAAACGGCTGAACAAAAGTCTTATGAAAGAGCAGGCTGGATTGTAGCTCAAAAGTTGTTATCAAATGTAAACACCAAAGGCTGGAGCTGCTAGAGTATTGCTTGACGCAAATGGAAAGTTGACTATTAGAACGTTGAATCCTTTTTGTCATACAGACAAGTCTTGTGGGTAGTTTTTGTCAACGCCAGAGAACAATCAGTCTTGATTAGCCACCGAAATAGATAAAATGGCAAAACAGCGATGACAATTAATGAATGGATCTCTGAAAATCACAGTCAAGAGACTGTCAGTCCGGGTTATTTCGAACAAATAATCGCATTCTTATATGTGACGTGCTGAGACCAGTTGATCTATTTTGGGTCATTACTGACATATTATTCTGTCATAATGAATAAATGAATAAGATATTTGTTAGGAGTGGCTTTATCCTTGGTCAGTGGTCAGTATCCCCCATTACAATAACCTCATCTTTAGTCTCCAACACAGAAATTGAAAGCAGAGACTGGCTTTCAGCCGTCGGATCGAACTGTCAATTGTCATTAGCATTCAGTGCCAATGTCCTTATTTGCTTGTGGTTAATTTATGAGGGAGGTAACATATCAAATGAATTCGACCCGTTGACTACCGCAGCAAGTGTCGACACGATCTCTTCAGAACGGTAAAAGATTTTCCTTGTCACGTATCGGCTCAAAGTAGAAAAAAGGCCTTGTGGTTCAGCTTGAAAATCGAGTTTTCTGTTGAGACTGTGTCGAGGCGAGGTTGATCATAAACCGAAGGACATGCGTTTCTCTCCTGAACGAGATATAACATACGGCTTGTCCGTGTTGGCAAATATTGAAAGAAGAGGTGTATGGTTAGACTAAGTGTGTTATGTTTGAAACGATGTTGAATGGACTTGAGAAGCGTGTGCACTTTACAGATCCATGACATTTACAGGGTAACATTTCTGTGTATTTTACAGGATCACTTGTTGAAATAAAGAATTTTGTGTCGACAATTACAAACACAGGACGTTTTTTTTTATCTCAAATTGAAAATGATATTATCATTTCCACAGCAATTTCTGCCAGTAAACGATTGCATTAACAAGATACAATGTATTTTTTCATATTGCAGTTGGCATACTCGGGTCCACTCGGGTCGACTATCCTTATCACTTTGGATTCTCCGGCAGAACAGTGTCATACATAACATTAATCCGCAGACATACATAACCACCAGATCCAGCTGCAAGTTTTTTACATCCTGACGGTCAGTTTGCCAAAAAGTGTATTGCAGGTCTAAAAGAAACAAGGAATTACTATAACTTGGATATATACAAAACAAATAGAAATACTTGGAATATATCAAACAGGGCAACAACTGAGCTTGCAGAGTTATGCATTTGTGACGTGTACGTATATGGATTCCTGACGACCGAAATGGTATTTGGGTGATTTGATATCTGTCAAGCGTTGTCGTAGTTGGTACTGTAATGAGTAAGATTACATCAAGATGAAAGATATCGACACCGGAAATGGGCTTCACACATTGTACCAATGTGGGGAATCGAGCCCGGGCCTTCGGTGCGACGAGCGAACGCTTTAACCACAAGCCTACCCCACTGCTCCAGGTAGATGTGGACGAAAGTGCTGCATGTGCTGCAAACCAAAGGTGTGTTGTTCCACCAGGATAATGCACCTGAGCACAAGTCCTTTGTCGCCATGGCTGCACTGCATGACTGTGACTTTGAACTCCTTGAACAAGCTCCGTACTAACACGATTTGGCACTGTCACAGTTCCAACTCTTGCCAAACTTCAACAAAGAACTGCCTGGCAAGCATTATGCAAAGATTTATTTTTTTTAAAGATGATGCCCTTTGTTGTGCAGATGTTTGTTACACTGCCAGGAGTAATCTTCCCACACCAGTGAGACCCAGGTACTCCAGCATCGTTTACAGCATTTTGTGGACATGTGTGTCAGGACAAGTATACATGCATCACGTTGGTTAACAGACCAAGAATCATAACAGGAACGAGTTGGGATTCGAACAAAGACTGATCCCATTTGTGGCAAAAATAATATATGGAAAGGTAAAAGGTTTTCTTCATCCATAATACTGTTGATGTACTGAGCTGGTGTACTCAATAGCAATGATCAAGTGCAAATTGGAATAACAAAATATTGTAATGCCTCCACCAACAAAATTACGTACGCGTTCCGATTCCATGACTTGAAGTTGTCTTTGTCTATAGAACTTCGTACGCATTCGCATTCCATGAATTGAAGTTGTCTTTGTCTTAAACGTAATTGTAATAATTCAAAATAATCTTAAAGACCACTGGCACATAACATTGTCCCTCACCTTCTGCCAGCAGACATTCAAAAAGGCTTTGGGCAGCTTTGGCAGCCCTGGGCATATACGTACATGTATCTCCTGTAAGAACCGTCACACTACGTGATGTTATATTCAAGTGTCTTCCGAAAGGAACAATCTTTGAAGTAATAGGTGTCCTCAGTACATATAACTAATTGACACTGTATTGATATACGGTCACACTATCAGCACTTGGTTGAATGTTGGCAGATCAAATTGCGGGTGTTGTGCCGAAACTGCCCTGGCTGCCGTGCCATGAAGGCTATATTCAAGAATGTTTATTTACAGTGGCTTTTCATGAATCTTTTCTTCGCGAAACAGTTGCGGCACCATCGCATTCACACTAATGCGATACTTATTAGATTACCAGTTCCACTGAGGAATGACATTAATGATTTGTAACAGTCCGGACAGTCTTCTTTGTCGGAAATATTCCTCATGCACGATGCTGAATAAAGGACACTATTAATATTTTTTTCTTTCGTCTTTGCAACCTTTGTTAAACGGAGATAGTCACCCTGGGGTCTCGGTTGTGTAAGCTATACATTCAGCGGACGCCAACGTTTACGCAAACAAGACAACGAACATTTCATCTTGGACCTACTTCCTGATTACAGCAACAAAATTGAATGGGAGCGATGCGAAATGGTGTCCAATGGTTCCAGCCAAATGATTACCCATTTCAAGAGATCATTTACCTCTTTATCACAACTGAATAGGGAGTGTGTAGAAGGATTTGATGGGACAAAAATCCTCCATTGCATTTATTCCGTCGGCGGTAATGGATCGGATGTCACTGCTATGCTTGTTTGTTGTCTACTTTATTTTGATTATGTGAGTCATGGGTCATTTCTCTTTATTATTTTACATATAATATTAAGTAAGGTTCGCTTGTGCTGAAAATACATCGGGGTATTTGTGTCGAAAGGTTAGAACCGTGGTACTCAGGAACAACCAGAATAGGAAATGGTTTTATATACGGTAACACTTCTTACTTTGAATACGAGATATTTCAACATTTGACATAGGCCGTTTTATGATTCCTGATATCACAGGCATTTGTTTCTTACCTGAGGTGCACGGGCATTCAAACACCAGTACGATGATGAGTGTGTTAGTAATGGACAGTCAGCTGCAAGATGAGCTGTGAAACGTGGATTAGGGTTTGAAATAAAATAATGCTGCGACACATCTGTCAAGAAGACAACAACAGTTCAGTTTCTGGTGAGACATTAATGCCTAGTTTTATAACATAGTTAACAATGTATTGCTATTTTATGCTATACAAGGTCACAATTGTAGATATTGGTCACAAATGGAACTTAGAAAAGTAGAACTGGATTCAATCCTGATCTATATGATCATAGACCTACTAAAAAAGGGAAAGTTCAGTATTATAATAGTGAATTGTATTGTGAAAATGCAGAACAAACATCTATTTTTGCTCACAGCTTGATCCACAGAAATGTTAAACGTAAACGATAAAGATTAACCAGTCTCGAGTATCCGCCGAAACAGATTCCATGGGGCATAAAAGGCAAAATAGTGGTGAAATATAAACTGACGTCCAAAAGAAACTTTACCAACTGAAAATATACATTTCAGACAAAGTATACATTTTTTTTCGATGAAGTCTATCTAAAACACATAACCTAAATACAACAATAGTGTATGCAGAAAATGTCGTCTGTTACATGTTTGCGAGATAACACGCGAAAAGTGAAAAACAGTTGCACCAAGGACAACTGCAAATGCACGTGCGGGTAAGGTATAAAACGATTGCAACGGCAAGTCAGACATCCACAGTGATAAAAAAACACTAAAGAAATGCCACGACTCACAGTCGAACAACGTGAACGAGCCTTGGGTATGGTACAGATGGGAGCCACCCACGCCCATTTTGCACGAAACTTCGGTTGCTCCCGTGTTGCCGTTACCAACTGGATGCAACGTTACAGACAGACAGGGCGGAACGCTGACAGGCCAAGAACAGGCAGACCAAGGGTGACCACGCCCCATGATGACCGGTACTTGCGTACCTTGCACCTCCGAAATCGCTTCCTGACAGTGACGTCATCGGCGACAAATGCCTTAGGTCACAGGGTTAGTCGACAGACAGTGGCCAGGAGACTCAGGGCTTATGGAATCAGGGCTTTTAGACCATACAGAGGACAGCTATTGACAGCGCAACATCGTCGTCTACGATTGAGATGGGCCCGGACTGTACGACGTTGGCAACGACGTGACTGGCAGAGGGTTGTCTTCACTGACGAAAGTCGAATCTGTATGTTTAGGGCTGATGGAAGACAACGTGTTTACCGCCGAAGGGGTGAACGAACGGCGGCGTGTTGCGTGCAGGAGGTCGTACCATATGGTGGAGGGAGTGTCATGGTGTGGGGAGGGATCTGTGGGCAGGAGAGGACACCGCTGGTCATCGTTGACGGAAACTTGACAGCTCAGCGGTACATGGATAACATTTTTCGTCCAGTTGTCCTACCATTTCTCCAACATCAGCCACGTGGTGTCATTTATCAGCATGACAACGCTAGAGCCCATACAGCCAGAATTGCCACTAACTTCCTCGCAGCCAACAACGTCAACGTCCTGCCGTGGCCTGCACGCTCACCCGACATGTCCCCCATAGAACACCTCTGGGACTTGATGGATCGTCGTGTTCGACAACGACCACACTCTCCAACCAACCGGCAAGAACTGATCTTGGCCCTCCAAGACGAATGGCGTCAAATCCCACGTGACCTCATCAGACGACTGACTTTTTCTGTGCGTCGAACAGGTTTTGCGCGTATTGAGGCATTTGGTGGTCACACACGCTACTAATGACTTCTTATTGAACGTGAGCGATTGTTCATGTACTATTCCTATTGTCCATGATTCTGAAAGCTCGAGTTTTGTACCACACCCAACTTTGGGGGGCTCTGACGTCATTCTCGGTCGCGGTATGATTGTCATTTTCAGTGTTGATATATTGATCTTCTCAATACACTTTACTTCATGCATGTATGTTTTGTTGTTTTTGAACAAGAGGGATTTCAAACTCTGGTAAAGTTTCTTTTGGACGTCAGTTTATATAAATGGATCACTGGAAATCAGTGATGACGCCAGTGATGATGTCTCATCAATATTTGATCACATACATCACGGAATGATGACACAGGACTTAACATCGTTTGTACATTGATGCTCTATGATCTTTCCTTTGCAGCAAATAAGATGATTCGGTACTGAACAGGGTTGAACTGTAGACGTTCAGCATGATAACGTGTTGTCAGGATCTTATGTCTGGAAGATTGACGAGCACGAAACCCAGCTTCCTTCAGGCGTTTAGGAAGCGTCTGATCGGAGATGAATCGCATGCCACGAGTACGATTGTGGTAGTGGTAGATCCTGTGAAGCGATTTCAGGGTTTCTTGAAAGTAATGCAGCGGTCCTGTGTATGAGTATGACTCTTGGCCATCCTGTCCTTGGCCTGTCAGAGACACTTCCGGTTTTGGTATGACGCATCCATAACATGTCGGTGGTTGCACTGGACACATTATGGCCCTATCAACACCCTGCTGGGCTGGTCCTTTCTCCAGACCTCAGATGACATTGTGTTCTTGATTTTTTTCCTGTCTTTTTTAGCTGTCAGGCGTAGGAAATCTAAGCGTATGTCGGGATGGAGATCCTCTCATTTTTGTACATTTTTTGGATGTACAGAGAACCGCATGATGCACATGAATGCAAAGAGGACGTGAATTACTTTTTAACGTCAAACGTTTTCTGTGGTTGTGTATTGGCGATTTCTGCTCGTATCGTGCCATCCAAGCGTTCAGCAGTCTCATTGTCGATTCTTCAGCTGTGTATATACAGTAGTAATAATAAATTAGTTACCCAAATATTTCCTTTGTATTGTTTCTATTTTAAGACACAATTCATTTACAGCATTGTCTCCAGATCTGTATCCATCCATTATTGGTTGTACCGTCCATGCACAACGGAGTGCCGTCAGCTGCAAGTTAAATAAGTTACCTTAATAATTAAGTCAGGTTATGTACTTCAAAATTAATCCTCATTACAAAAACACCAGCACGAACGTGGTCGAAAGAATAAAATTACAGCTACAGTGCACATCGGAAGCAATCTTTACAAATACCAGATTTTTAGACACGATGGCTATTTTAAGAGCTCCAATTCTTTATTCTACAATTCCGGTAAGAATACTAAAAACGTAAATTAATTATTTGTTCTTATAACAAAACACCTCCCAGCCGATTTTAAAAACTGGAATCGACAAAAACAATCCTAGAATGATGACAACACGTAAATTATATTAACCCGGGGCGATAAATGAGACGTTTTCTTTAAGGGTAGTGTAAGATAAAACCCCTTTTATGCAATTGTGTACGTCTGGAAGTCACAGTTGGATATGGCGGTGGCGAAAATATATTGGCACAGGTGGCCCAGTTGCCAAAGGCGCTGTAATTATCTGTGCAGAGTTTAGGTCCTTCAGGTGTGCCAGATCCTATAACAGTTGATTTGAATCCACAATTCGCCCTGAGCATGTTTCAAGGCTTGTACGACAAACCCTATGCTTGTGGGTTTCATCATAGTGCAAACGTTTCAGACCTGCATCACTTCGTGACACGCCGTGGTATAACTGAAATACTGTTCAAAGCGGTGATGATACCAGGTGTTCGCGAAAAGGTGATCGTATCTTGCCCCACTTGTGCCACCCGTCACAAACAGATTTTAAGGCAATTGTTTGCCTGCACAAACAGGAAACAGGGCCATATAGTACAATATTTCTACCACAAAGACATAAACCTTTGTGAACGCTTTACTACGGTCGTGAATGTTGTGGCCTGAATAAACAAAGGCTGGAGCTACTGGAAGACTGATGCTGGACAAAAAGATAAAGTTGACTATTGGAAAGTTGACACAGCAAAAAAAGTGTAGGTTTCCGTCTTCCGGAAACCTTCCGGAAACCTTCCGGATACCTACCTATTTTGGATCCGGCCCGGATACATTCCGGAAACCTTCCCAAAAAATGTTAAAATTTGGGGGGTGCATTTTGTTCATTTAAGTGTGAAACACACACAAAAATTATCTGGAAAATACCAAGAAATTTGAAGGTTTCCGGAAGGTATCCGGATGCAAATTTTCTTCATGTCTTGTTTCTGGTTATTAATGTTAGCCTGTGCATAACAGATAGCTGTTGTAATATTCTGTGTTATTTTAGTTGTAAATATCCTCCTAAAACTGAGATATATGGGCATGCATTGTTCACAAGTTCGATGTGAAGCCCATTTCTGGTGTCCCCCGCCGTGATATTGCTGGAATATTGCTAAAAGCGGCGTAAAACCATACTCACTCACTCACTCACTCACAAGTTCGATTCGCGTCATCCCTCATGAAATGTTTTTAGACGGTCTCACTGGTCTCTTATATGTCTAGCTGAGGTGGGTAAATCAGTGGAAGGGAATTGCTATTTGACTATTATTGAACGATCAAACTCACTCACTCATGATCACTCTTTTCAATGGTCATGTACATGTAGATTCAGAATGTGAAGACAGATGTTGGTCTGATCGTCAATGCAGTCTACTCCGGATATAACTACATATAATTGGAAAAGGTAGCTATCGGTTTTTACAAGTACCCTTTTGAACATACATCAGTGAATCCAAGTCTGCTACTCTCTATTTTATGATCATCCGTATATCGAATCAAAACATTTAAATCAATATCTCAAAGCTTTGATTGTATATTCACCTGGTAGTTGACGTTGTAGAGGCATGCGTACACGTTTCGCGAACACCTGGTGATCCATTCATTTAATTTTCATAACTAGTTCGCCTTTTATCCCCAATGCATTCTGTTTCGGCAGATGATCGAGATTGACGTTGACGTTTAATATTAGTGTTAACCTTCGACTGAATATCGACGTACCTACAAACAGTTGACTTTTGTATGATTTATAGGATATGATGCAACCAATGGGAGCATGCTGTCTGTTAATGTAAACATAAAAAGCACAATTCACTTATTGTTCATTTGTGGCAATGTCTCATTAATGTGAGACCCGTGAAGATCCGGGGTAGAATAGGTCTTCAGCAACCCATGCTTCCGTAAAAGGAATTGTTTGTTTGTTGTTTAACGCCGCACTCAGCAATATTCCAACTATATGACGGCGGTCTGTAAATAATCGAGCCTGGACCAGACAATCCAGTGATTGATATCATGAGCATCGATCCACGCAATTGGGATCGGTAACATGCTTCAACCAAGTCAGCGAGCCTGAGCCTGTTAGTCGCCTCTAACGACAAGCATAGTCGCCTTTTACGGCAAGCATGGGTTGCTGAAGATCTATTCTACCCCGGATCTTCACGAGTCCGTTAAAGGCGTCTATGCTTGTCGTAAAAGACGACTAACGGGATCGGGTGGTCAGGTTCGCTGACTTGGTTGATGCATGTCATCGTATCCCATTTGGGTGGATCGATGCTCATAACGTCAATCACTGGATTGTCTGGTCCAGACTCGATTATTTAAAGACCGCCGTCATATAGCTGGAATACTGCTGAGTGCGGCGTTAAACAACAAACAAACAAATCATGAATGTGAGGTGAGGATAATCATGAATCAAACAACCTTGGGGGCAAGACCCAGTTGTCTAGGGTCCCGCGATTAGTTTTGCTGAGTTGCGACCCTTGGGCTGGTCAGAAAACTATGACTGTGGGTTCGAATCCTGGTCTCACCAAACTGCTTAAAGTTTAAGACCTGCATCACTTCGGGCTTATCTCCGTGATATAACTGGAATAATGGTCGACCCAACTCACTCACTCACTCAAAACAACCTTCACTTCCAAAGGATAATGTGCTAAGTAACATTGTATGATGATTGTCTTCTACATGTTTATGCATTTGTGCTTCCTAACTGATCAAGAACAATTTATTGCCACTCATGCATAGCAGAAATTTAGATTCCACTCTTCATGTCTTTTTACAGACAAACGTAATTCAATTTATTTCATGTTGTGTGTACAATCAGAATCAATATAAGGCGGATCTGTTTGATCACCTGATGAGCAATTTACCGTCCAATCCATCATGTAAACAGCTTTCTTCAGTGTGGGTCACTACTACCATCTGTATTTACTGTTATTTATAATGTTGGACGACGTTGTTCTGTTTGAAAATGTAAAATATAAAACTGTTCTGTTCTTAATTATGGCAAACTGATATTTTCAGTTTCATTATCTCTTGATCCAACGCTGTTTAATGTTTATTTTTATCTTTGACAATCATGGATATTTAGAGATATGAATACAGCAGGTGATTAAGTTGGGTCCAACGCCAATATTTCATTTACATTACAAGCTGTCGCTCAATGTGCAAGGAAAGGCAAAGCCAAGGCTTAACAGGATTTACCACGAAGGTGAAACTAATGAACTTGAATGCGTTGCTGGCAAACTATGGATTAGAACAAGCATATTTGCTTTGAGAATATATACAATACAAGAACCAGTCGAAATTGAATTTTCTCTCTTTGATATTAATTAGACGATATAAAGGGCGTTTTCTGTAGTGAAAATAAAAAAGTGGAATTTGTAACGCATTGTGTCATCATTCGAAATACAATTCAGCTCTCTGGCTGGCCAATCTCCGTCTGGTAAAAATCCATACAAGTTTGATGGACGACCTGATCTGGCATCATAGTGTTTCATATGATGTCATCTTTATATCACGTCATAACTGACCCGTTTTACGTTTTGAGTCACCATACCGAAACCTCTGGTGGTCGTAATGCAGATCGGATAATGTCATACACACACATTTCACCGACGCTAAGTCTCTGAACTTCTGAAATATATACGTATTAATACATTCGTTACATCTATCAGTAGCGGACAGCACGGGATTTTACGAGCTGAACGTTCGTACACACCTTTCGACCTTCCCGTGGTGTACATGCGCATTCAGCTCGTAAAATGCGGGACATCCCACTGGTGACCCATGTAACTTGATTTAAACATATTGTATTGCGGAAAATCAAATGGACCAGCCACAAGTGACACACTTACGAGGCCTTCTCCTATATACATTTCTTTACAATGTAATATGTGAATAATGATAGTGCAGAATAAATGTACAGTGCATAGAAATTATATACGAGTAATGAGATAATATAATAACATATAAATGTACATATATACTCAACAACAAAAATTCCTGTGACACCAATATTTTAGTGTATTTTTTAAACGAGTAAAGCTTGGTTTTCAATATTGTAGTACATGTTTGGAATCAAGTCACAAAAACGCAACTGCTACAGAAAAGCATGCATTCCATGCAAAAGTTGACTTTTATGCAAGCCCCATGCATGCATTTCACTACCCAAGAATGGGTATAAAAACATGTGCGTTAACGGGATTCCATGTGCATTGTTTAGCATCGTGCTGACAACAACCACTCAGAAAAACAACAAAATTACGCAATTATTCAACATTACGAAATGCCACGCCTGTCCGAAAATGAGCGTCTGCGAGCCATTGGTATGCTTGAAGCAGGATCGAGTCAACGTGATGTTGCAAGACAATTTAACGTCCACAGAAACACCATTTGGTGTTTATGGCAACGTTGGCAACAGACGAATGCAGTCCGAGACCATCCTCGGAGTGGCAGTCCACGGGTAACCAATAATCGACAAGACAACTGGATTCGAACAACACACCTACGAAATCGATTCCAGCCAGCAACAGTGACTGCAAGAAGCATCCCTAGCCTTCGACGAATATCTTCACAAACCGTACGTCGCCGCCTCAGATGTGCAGGGATTTTCGCCAGAAGACCCGCCAGAGGTCCCATTTTGACAGGAAACCACCGTCAAGCACGTCTACAGTGGTGCAGACAGCGTCTACGCTGGACGACCATGCAGTGGGGACAAGTTCTATTCACTGACGAGTCTCGTTTTCACCTCAGCCACAGCGATGGACGGATTCGAGTGTACCGACGTGTAGGTGAACGTTACGTCAATTTTTGTGTCATGGAAGAAGATCGGTTCAGGGGGCTGCAGCGTTTTGGTATGGGGTGGGATTACAGCAAGACAGAGGACCCGTTTGATAGTGGTAGAGGAAAATCTCAATGGACAGCGCTACCGCGACTTGATCATCAGCCCTGTTGTTCTACCGTTTTTGCGTCGTCATGGCCCAGGCATTACCTTTCAACATGACACAGCCCGGCCTGATATTGCTCGACTTGTTCAGGATTCTCTTCAATAAAACAACGTGAATGTCATCCCCTGACCGGCTCGCTCCCCTGATCTCTCACCAATCGAGCACCTGTGGGATGAGATGGATCGGGGCCTTCGACGTCAACCACATGTTCCACAAACACTCCAGGAACGTCGAATCATGCTCCAGCAGTTATGGACAGATATCCCACAGGACTTTGTGCGACGCCTGGTCCATTCCATGAGACGAAGATGTGTTGCTTGCATCGCAACCAGATGTGGACACACACGCTATTGATTTGTAAATTGACATTTTGGCATGTTCATGTTTTTTTATCAAATCACGCATTTTCTGAAGTCAGTATGGCAAATTAAACCATTTGAACACTTACGGGAGTCTTTTATCTGTTGCAAACCGAAATTGTTTCAGATTTGGTAAAAAAAACATGACTTTGAATTAAATCTTATTCAATGTCACAGGAACTTTTGTTGTTCAGTATATATACAGTATAACTCACAAACACATATACCTACATACACTCACACATACATATACACGCGTAAACATATATACGTATGATAAATGTATATTTTAAAATATATTTTGGGGTATACAATGGTACATTTGGGAAGGAGATTTTATATATTGATATAATAACACAGTAGTTAATAGACTAACAGACATTTTAAATTTATGTGAAGGGTGGGAAATAAAGAATATAACTAAGCTGTGATAGTTACATTGAATGCTATTGTTTTACATCAAAACAAAGTTATAACGAATACCAAAACTAATAGAAAAAACAAAAGAAAAAAATGTAATTCATACACATACCATCTTCTATTATCTTTTCAATGCGATTCAATCAACGAAGTCAGTATTAAATATATGAGTTAAAAGGAGAGAGTAACGCATTTTATACCCTTTAAAGTCTTATATGCTAGTGTGACTTAAAATTAACTAGTTTTTAGCTTCAGCAAAATCAGTAAATGCTATATCGTGTCACTGGATTTTCTGGTCCATGACTTGATTGTCTGGTTTGTTTAAGCCCCCCGTCGCATGGCAGCATTACTCGTTGCGGCGCCAGGCAAAAAACAAGCATAAAATTGGCGGGTGCTAACGACAGAGCAGCACATGCATACGCTTTTCGCGAGCACCTGGTGTCATCACTGATTTCAAGTGATCCTATTATATAACTTTTCCTGCTAATTTGTCCAATAAAACCTGCTTCGGCAGATAACCGAGACTGGTTAATCTCTGGCGTTGACGTTATATATTTATGTGGAACTTTGTGTGATAATGGAAAGGGTTTTGTCATTCTATTTGTAATGTCGATGTGATGGGTTTCTGTTGCAGTGCTCGTCGTAATATTGAGGCACAAAGTGGAAGAGTTTGTTAAGCACAGGTGAATTAACAACACTTGTCAAACCATTCACCAGTTTGATTGTAGTCACTGTGGTTCAGCAGATTCCATTTAGTTCCCTTTTTTACATTAAATGCAATTGATGGATGCATGTCGCAGACGGCATGCAATGACAGTTTATACGATCGTTATCCTATTTGCTTGGCGATGAAGGTTAACGTTGTGGTAACTCAGCAATTCATGTGGACAAAAGGATTTCTGTCTGTCTGCCTGTATGTTTTTGTGTTTTGTGTCTGGAACAGTCGTGACTCGGAATTCTTTGCACGATATGTTCTAAATCAACGTTTTGCCAATGTCAACGGTTCTGCCAATTCAGTCTAAAATCAAAGACAAAGGGTCATTTTGTCGAAGATTAGGTATTATATATCAAACCAAACGTGTATGTACTCCAATTGCTCGCAGCTCGCATACAGCTTCGGTAAAACAGATAGAGGTGGTAGGGGTGTTCGGGGTAGCGCCGCCACTCTTTTTTAAGCAATGACTACTCTGCGTGACGTCAAAGCAGGGTGTGACGACATCAGTAAAATGTCGTCGCACGTCAGAAATTGACAGAAATAGATGGAACTCTATGCCTCGGTAACGCAGTGTGAGTGGACCGTGAGAGTTGTTATAGTGAAGACATACGTGCTTAGTTTCTTACTAATTTGTGATGAAAAATGTCTGAAGGCGTCAGTGCTATGGCATTGAACATTGTTTTTAGTCAAGTTTCTCCTAACTCACTCCAAGGTTAAGTAATTGATGTAAATACTAGATCTATACTTGCCCACATGTCTCTTGTAACCCACGGAGCGGTTCCTGTACATGCTACATGTACTCTGTATTTTTCTTTGAACAGAAGGGGTGAAAAAAATGTGTCTGTCTCCCTCCCTCATTCTCACTCTCTCAGCATACGCACGTCGCTATTTAAGTGCAATGATCTTGAACGCGACTTGAAACCCAATTTTACTTGACCCGTGTCTAGCAATGTTTATCAGTTAGAAACATGTCTTGCTGCTCGGTGTCACTATGTGAAATGTGACCACAGTTCACACAGTCGGACAGTTAATTACTCCAACATACAAACTGCACTAACATCCCATCTGGATTTCGACTCAAGTTACCTTTTTCCTCACTGTCAAACCATCAATTTGAAATATTTGAAGAATTGATTTGATATTTGTAGTAAAACGTATCATAGACACATATCATTTTCCATCCATTGCATCCAAACAAACAAAACCAATCGCACTGCACGACCAAATGTCAATTCTATCTGTCTTGTGTTTTATTCGAAGCAGATGTAAATACCAATTCGGTCGTAGATGACACTATTGTGCGACAGCAATTGTATTATTTTACATCTACGACTGGTGTGAGAGGAAATTGGCTTGTCCTGGAGGCATTATCTTGTACTCACATTTAATTGCAAAATGGTCCAATTAAACAACTGGTTTTTATCAAAGACATCTTCATGATACATGTTGATTTCATATTTTTTTTAAAACGCATCAATTTCGATTGTCCTTGATCCAGATTTTTTGTCACAGATTATGTGAAGCTGAAATTAATATCTCTTTAAACTTGCGTACAAATTCGGAGCAGCTCGTACGACTTCACCAAAACTAAACTGGCGGGCAAAAGAAAGGTGGCTAAAAATTAAACAAATAATATACAGCCATGTTTGATGGTGGCTAAAAATTAAACAAACAATATACAGCCATGTTTGATGGTGGCTAAAAATTAAACAAACAATATACAGCCATGTTTGATGGTGGCTAAAAATTAAACAAACAATATACAGCCATGTTTGATGGTGGCTAAAAATTAAACAAACAATATACAGCCATGTTTGATGGTGGCTAAAAATTAAACAAACAATATACAGCCATGTTTGATGGTGGCTAAAAATTAAACAAACAATATACAGCCATGTTTGATGGTGGCTAAAAATTAAACAAACAATATACAGCCATGTTTGATGGTGGCTAAAAATTAAACAAACAATATACAGCCCATGTTTGATGGTGGCTAAAAATTAAACAAACAATATACAGCCATGTTTGATGGTGGCTAAAAATTAAACAAACAATATACAGCCATGTTTGATGGTGGCTAAAAATTAAACAAACAATATACAGCCATGTTTGATGGTGGCTTAAAATTAAACAAACAATATACAGCCATGTTTGATGGTGGCTAAAAACGAAAGAAGCACGAAATGGTTATTCAGTGGTGATGTATTTGATACGGGTATTATAGTTGTGTTTGGACGTTGGGTTTGCTGTGTTTCGGCGACTGTTTCAGTCTTGTAACGTTTTGATAACGTTGTTAAAGATTTGATCAAATACAATTTTCAAGTGTATACGTTCTTTTACCCGGCAGATAACATCAAATCATCTTCGTTTACAATCATGTATTTAAGAATGTCCACCAGTTGGTATAGTATTGTAGCTGATACAAAACTAAAGGAAGAACTGCCTAAGACTCTTAATTTCATATCTTCAACAATCTTGACTTCCTTGGTATACCAATACTATGCATTATTTCTGCAGTCACTGCGATAATCCCCATTAGAAGTCAAATTTAGTAGACACGTCCCCATAAGAAGTCAAATTTAGTAGACACCAACACGTCCGTAAATACATAATGAACATTTCTGATTATTCTTTCATCTACAAGGTAACAGAAATTAAAATCGATGAGAGATGGTTGTGTCGGGTTCAAGCCAATTTAGCTAAATGGGTATGTGAGCTTGCAGGAACGTAATACCGAATTTCTTCAATCTGGTCAGACATCGTGAAGGCTGGTGAAATATTTCGATTATGGACTGTACTGGTTATAACTGGAAATATTGGTAAGGTATACCGAGAGTGGCTAGACATTAGAATAGATCGGAGGGGTTTAAGCACGGTGTTAGCTGACTCCCAATTATACTTAAGATTGGTTCTTGATAGATTTAAGTCTTGTACTTCATCAAGACGACCCACATAGTTTGGACACGGATTTGACGTAAGGGATCGACCTTTTGATTTTCGGGAATGTTATCGTAAAAACTAAATGGTTACAAAAAATTCTTTAAAAAATAATTTTGCTTCAGACGGTTGAAAAATAAGAAGTGGATGCCACAATAAAGACATTGGTGTCTCAAGTAAAAATTTGAACAGAGTGAAGGGAGTGACGTTTGTTTTACGCCGCCGCAGTCCATGTACCGTTATATCACGGCGGGTCTCAACTCATCGAACCTTGGTCGGGAAACAATGACTTGAAATGAGAGAGATCACATATTGCAGCCATCCTCGTAAGTTGGCTTTTCGGATAAGCAGGGGAAAATAAGATCTACTATCCATACGAATATCGAGCTCCCACAGGAATTTTGTGTTAGACATCGGCTTGGATACAAAGTTTTGTAAACTGTTGTGATAGCATTTATATTGGCATGCTTTAAGTACGAACCTTTTAAAGAGCGTCCTACGGTTCTTGCTCAAGCCTTATGAAAAGGTTTTATGGTAGAAATATTTCTAAATTTGGCGCATGTGACCAAATGATGTTCGATACAATTCCCCATTTTGACTTGTACCATATTTTGCCGTGTTTGTTCATGTAAACACTTGACTTGCCTTTGCGGTGTTTGTGGCGGGTGCCACCGGTGGAACTTCATACGCTTACCATTTCGAGAACACCTAGTCTCATCACTATTTAATAGTGATATATAAACACATGCTTATACAGTTGGAATCATCACATTTTGGAAGAAAGTCCACCACATACAGAATTAACTTAAAATATGCATATATAAATCAGTTTGGTTGAAACAAATGTGGTAACGCACATCTATGCAGTCGTAATGTTTAAAATTCAATATAGTTTTGAAAAAAAAGATTTCCCGTTATGGTATGTATTTCTTAGAATAACATGCAGTTTTAACTAACAGACTTACATTAGTTCTTCAAGGAAACTTTACCCGACTGCGTGTATGCTTCAAGAAACAAACCTGATTCATATGCTTTCCGAAACTGTAGATCATCTTTTGTTGTGGTGCACAGAAATATTTCATCCTAGTTTACTTTTAAAAACATTTCCAAACCGATTCTTCATTCGAAGATCAAATTCGTTATATTACACAACGGCAAGAAAGGGGAAACATTTACATACAAGCCACAAATACATTTCCAGGATCATAAGAAAGTCCGTTGTACGATTCCGACTGTACCATAAGAAATGGAATCTGTTTCGGTGGATAATCGAGACTAGTCTTTGGCCTTGACGCTCTGTATATATGAATCACCATCAATTTGTTATTATGGGCATGATCGAAATAATGGGTGGTGGATGTCGGCGCTTACTATTTGACTTCGCAAACCAGCATACTCTCAGACTACAAAATCAGAAAACTCACAGACGCAATCAACATCAAAGGACGTGAACCATCATTTAACAGAGATCAAGCATGTTCTCCCTTCCAGACAACCAGGAACTAATTAGACCATCCAGTCAGTTGTAGCTGCATCACTGGTTTCAGTTCCCGCTTCATCCACACATGTACAACCAGCTTCAATCACCTTCATCCCGTCAAGTAAAATCTATGTGTGTACTGTTTCATGATGTCTCATTCTGTAAACAGCTTTATTGTTTACCGGATAAATCATAAGTGATGTTACCTATCTAGCTTTATAACGGTGTGGGGGCACGGGTGGCCCAGACGTCTAAGGCGCCGCGATTTTCTATGCAGAGTTGCGTCCCTTGGGCACGCCAGAAACCTATGATTGTGGGTTCGAATCCCGGTTCGCCCCGATTATGTTTCTAGGTTTGTCAGCACCATACCCGTGCTCGTGGGTTTCACCGAAGTGGTAAACGTCTGAGACCTGCATCACTTCGGCTTTCCCCCCACATTAAGATGACACGCCGTGATATAACTGGAATACTGTTAAAAGCGGCGTTAAACCCAACTCACTCACTCACTCATAACGATGTAAGAATGTACAACCTAACGTCGCTATATGCAATAAACCAGAACTTGTTATCCATAAAGTTTTACGTTTTCCTATTCACTGCGATGACTGTTTCAGTAAACAAGTTTAAAATAAAACATCAACGCCAGAGAATAATAAGTCTTGAGCATCTGTCGTAAACAGATTACATTGGGCATAAAAGACACAATAGCGGTACAAATTATATGAATGGATCACTGAAAATCAGTCATGACACCTGAGAAAAAGGGCGAAAACCGTTATACAATGCGAGCGAGGCCTTGACCAAATGAACAAGGGTTCGTGTACACATTTAATCCCAAAATATCATATCGAATAATGAATCTGTCACTGTCACTTCTTGCGAATTCTAACAATTATCAATGCGTGCTAATCGAAACAGAACAGATGTATGAGTAATTACATTTTGAGATCATGTATTATTAGTTTCGTTGATATCGCTAATTATTTGATGGTGTCTGGCCTATTAACTGCAGAGATATTATGTGTTGAATACATCACAAACACAAGGCTCAAAGTACAGTTGTTCAGAAAGGCACCTCCCTTGACTCCAGTGGTCAGTAACCCCCATTATGATGGCATCCTCTTTAATCACCAACACAGACATAGAAATACTAGAATGCCGGATTTAGCCGCCGGATCGAACCAACCGTCAATAGTCATTAGCATTTTGCGCCAAAGCACATATTTGTTTGCAGTTTAAATATGCGGGAGGGAACACAGCAAATACATTTGATCAATTGACTATCGTAACAAGTGCGACTGTGGTCTTTTCAGTAGGGTAAAAGATTTTCCGTGTCCTTAATCGGCTGAAAGTAGAAAAAAAAGTCTAAACGTTTCAGAGCAAATCGAGTTTTCTGTGGTTGCCGTGTCGAAGCGAGGTCGAACAAAAAGCGAACGACATGTCTGTTCTACTTCCTAATTGAGGAAGACCTGCTGTTCATATAGGCACACATAAATGAACACGGTGTATTATACGACTAATTGTGTTAGTGGATCCGCGTGTTTACTGTGAAATAATAAATGTGTGTCTTACGGGACAACATTTTCGAAAGAAGTTTGTTCCACATTATTGCAACACGGACTTATTGTGACTGGTGCCACCGGTTGACAGGATACGCTCACCTTTTCGTGAACACCTGGTGTCATCACTAGTTTTTATAGTGAATTATTACCATATGCTTATGATGTCGGAATTCGTACAATATCAGAAGATATTCCTTCTGATTATGGAAATGTGTTTTGTCACTCTTATTCCATTATAATTTGCTACTTTATACAATTAAAAATAATGTACTTCACTGTGCGTACGTAACATAAGTGTCGTGGGACCAAAGACAAGTTCCAATAGTAACTGAGGCTTATTGACTAAAATAGAAAGGCATTTCTAGCTTGAACAGGATGACGTCCACACCGCCATTCTTATCCATAATGGAGACTCATCAATATTTTCTTGAATATATATCAAACAGGACTTAGTATCAGGGTACATGTACCAGCGTACACTAAGAGATCTTAGGTTCACGTTAGAAACAATTGCTGTCTAAGTTATATCATTGAGCCGGTGATATTTGCAGTGTGTGTACCTGTGCTAAAGATTATCACGAGTCCATCTTGCCGTCAGCCATATTCCATATTAACAATGAGAAGCTTATTTCGAGATATTGGTTGAGTGTTTCATATCACAACTCCTTACGACCATTTTCTTCTTGGGTATAACTGTTCATAGAAATTTACTGTATATTGCTGTCTGCTGTATTCCACATTCACAACGAAATTCTTATTTGAGATATTTGCTGGATTTTTGATTTCTCAATTTCAATTACGAATATTTTCGTCTTGGATGGAACGGCTTAATATAAGACATTATACCCTGGAGGGCTACTATAGTACCGTGATCATGGACACTCCTCATCTTCATTGAATTGGAGTGTTGCTAGTTATCCTTGTAGTCTACCGCAGCCTTGGGACAAACCCACACAATACACTCCAATGATGCAATCAACTGAGTCTTAATGGTGGTGTAAAAATAGGATGTTCCCTCTGGTTTAGCAGAAGTCCTCTCGGTGGTCGCAAGGCAGATGCGTGTTATATCAGAAATGCAAGGTAGATATCGACCATTTCAACTGTGAATGACACGATTTTTTCGATGGGCAGTATTTGTTTCAGCTGGAGTGGACAGTCGTACGTGTAAGAATAAATTGGTTCATCCTGCGAGGTGTGTCATGAGTGTCATTTTCAAAGCTACATCATCATTGTGAAAGATCTGTCTTATTGCCGGTATAATCAACCAAGCTCTGAATCAACGCTGACAAGTTGCTTGGGTCTTTGTAACTTGTATATAAATGGGGAGGTGAAATGGGGTTGTACGTCGCGTTCAAGATTATTGCACTTACATAGCGATGTGAATGTGCGTGCGTAAGTGCTTGAACGCGATCGCACGCGCGTGTGTGTTTGCTTGTACTCGTTCGTACTAGGATACTTGGATGCCAACCCGTGAAGATTCCGGGGTAGAATAGGTCTTCAGCAACCCATGTTTGCCGTAAAAGGTGACTATGCTTGTCGTAAAAGGCGACTATCGGGATCAGGTGGTCAGGTTCGCTGACTTGGTTGATGCATGTCATTGATCCCAATTGCGTGGATCGATGCTCATGATATTAATCCCTGGATTGTCTGGTCCAGACTCGATTATTTAAAGACCGCCGTCATATAGCTGGAATATTGCTGAGTGCGGCGTTAAACAACAAACCAAACCAAACCAAAACTTGGATCGATACTCATACACATTATAGTGATTTATGCTCATACTACCGAACCCCAGGCAAGTGCCATTTTTAATCGTCTTTTGGTTTGACGCTGGCGGGGACCAAACCACCAATCTTCCCCTCTCCGGGCAGACCCTCTACCAGTAGACCGTGGAGGCCGTCTACGATATAACAGGCTTACCCTTGTCGCGAACACCTGGTGTCATCACTGATTTTTAGTGGTCCAATTCATATACTTTCCACAGCTATTTTGCTTTAAGCCAAGTTGAATCTGTTTCGGTAGAAAACCTACGCTGGTTATTCTCTTGCACTGACATTGTATACATGTATATAGATAACAAAACGAGTCCCCGATTGATACCGTTCTTACTACGAGTGTATTTCAAAAGTATCTAACACACGAAAGTGCAACGTGGCAATACAGTGAGCAGCTCACCCCTAGACTGTAAGAAAAGATAAGATACAGATTCTAAAAGTACGTAAAAAATAGCATAAACACAAACACCGCCAAGTCATCTGCATGCAACGGGATAATCACGCTTCCTAATATGAATCTCGGTTTAGTGTAGGCGCAGGAGCCCGCGGAGCGAGGAACGAGTCATCGATTCAGTCAGTCATGTCATGTTTGTTATGTGGTTTCATACGAGTCAGCAGGTAATTCATGTTATGAAGTTGATTGTAATGATAATAGCAACCGATAACAGTGCACTAAAGGTTCACAATACGGAATTGCATCATTTGACGTCACCACATATTTCTAACAACTGACCACTTTGTCCAAGGGTTGCCGTCATGAGTGAGTGAGTGAGTGAGTGAGTGGGTTGGTGAGTGAGTGCGTTTGGTTTAACGCCGCTTTTAGCAGTATTAAAGTTATATCACGGCGCGTCAGCTTAAAGTGGGAGGAAAGCCCGAAGTCATGCAGGTCTCAGACGTTTACCACTTCGGTGAAACCCACGAGCACGGGTATGGTGCTGACAAACCTAGAAACATAATTGGGGAGAACCGGGATTCGAACCAACAATGATAGATTTCTGGCGTGCCCAAGGGACGCAACTCTGCACAGCGAATCGCGGCACCTTAGACGACTGGGCCACCCGTGCCCCCGGTTGCCCTCATGTTTTCAAAATAAAGTTCAAGGTCGTAAGTAGACGCGGTGATGAATGGTGTAATAATACCTAGACATCATGTTTTGTTTATTAGTGATGCGCTGGACCTTTATGATGACGCAATGCTTGCAATACTGCAATACACAATTGCGAGTCCGTATAATCTCTCCATTCAAACGTATTTGTTCACGAGTCCTGTGGTGGATGATAGGAAACTGAAAAATCTCACGGACAAATTCAAATAAAATATGTCAATAATACAGCGTGTTTTGAGATCCATGCATATTATGCCTATGCGAGTATGGAGTTTCGTGCAAATTACCAGTGTATATCGGGAGTAGATTATCCGACTGGGAGCAGAGTTAACGATGTGTACAGTTGCCTCCATTCGAATGATCAGCTGATAACCAAACATCGTACCACCGCACATGTTCTTAGGACACATGAGTAATAAAGCTAATTGTTTGATATTTCCATCGGGTCGGTCATAAAGTGCATGTTTATAGATTTGTTGAAAAAAGTCTCCATATATGAAGACAGTAGAGGTTGAGTGAATGAATGCTGTATGACTCCCCTGTCAGCAATATTCCATCTGTATGACAGTCAAGTCTGGGTAAGGACTGCGTGGGCAACGATCCCCGCCGATAGGGTACTATCTAACGCGCACAGTCCAAAAGATACTTTATCAGTGTACGTTCCTCAAGTTTGTTCATTTTCCCAAAATTACGGACCCCTGTTCATTTTACTGACTTGTCACAGCGAAACAGTTTGCTACACTGACTCAAGTGTTTGTGGATATACTTCTATGACATCATGACAAACTTTTCACTCTTAACAATTCCTTCTATGTGAGGTTTTCAACGTATCAATCAAACCCTCGTATATGAACTATTAAGCACGACTTGGCAGTTGTTTCCTTGCATATAAACATCGTAATAATAAATAAATTACAACGTAGTATTAATGCATTTATATACTGGACTGTGTTTATCTAATATCCATGGTTGGTTGATTGGTTTCTTTGTTGTTTAACCCCGCACTCAGCAATATTCCAGCTATATGACGGCGGTCTACACAATAATCGAGTCTGGACCGGAAAATCCAGTGAGTAATACCAAGAGCATCAATCAACGCAGTTCGGATCGATGACATGCATCAACCAAGTCAGCGAGCCTGACCACCCGATCCCGTTAGTCGCCTCTTACAAGCATTGTTGCCTTTTACGGCAAGCATGGGTTGCTGTAGACCTATTCTACCCCGGATCTTCACGGGTCTAATGTCCATGGTATAATGATAAAGAACAGGCAAGCGCTAATTCATATGTGAGTGTAAGGTATTCAGTATATGACAGTATTCTACATGTATTTCAATGTCAGAAGAATGAGGTAAAATAGAGACATCGAAATCAACATATTGTGACTTTTCTAACGATGTTTCCCGACAGCGTGGATTGTTTTTTATTCCACCAGCTACTGATTCGTCTGGACAACGCCACCGTCATGTTGTGTCGAAGCTGACTGCGTCAGAAACCGTTGAAACTTAAAAGTATATGCTGTCAAGATCCTCGTCATACACTCACAGGAACTCCTGCAAACGAGACATTTTGCACAAGGACACTGGTGGCTCAGCAGCACAAAAACACAATTCGCTCTGCAGATTTGCGTTCAAAGATTGATCTTAGCTTCAAATCACCTCCATTTAGATTTTTGGTTTTGAAAACCCATACCCATCATCGTGGGTAAAAATGGTAAACCTCTTTCTAGCATTACTCTTGGCTTTTCTCCGACATTAAGCTGGCACACGTGTTTAGTGTAACATTGTTCAAAGAGTCGCCGGTTTCCATACGAATCCAGCACTAAATATGATGCTATGGTTAAATATCGTCTCTTTTTGTCACAACTGAAACCAATTCACACCCACACACATCGCACTCATCTGGCACTCCCCCCACCCACCCAACCTCCAAACTCTCGTACCATCTGTTGAAGAAAAGATAAAGAATGCCTATTTATGAGACATTACTGTGTTATTTTAAAGAACTCACCATAACACGGAATCAAAGTAATGCATTAGCAGGACTACCTGAAGCTATTGATAGCATTTCACGCAGCTGTTAGGGCTAACTTTATCCAACGTCAATTGTACGTCCTCTCAACAGAGACACTCGTCGGTGATTCAGAGTGTTACACGTGGAGATTACGTAGGCGACAACAACGCCAACCACACTACAGAAAATACTAATACATTAAAGTGACGACAAGAAGCTATTACTTGCGTTATGTCAACAGTCTGGCCACCACCATGGGCTCTCCCAACAGTGACGGTGTTCGTGGGACCTGAGTGATGTACACGTTTACATCAAGTGGGCGCTACCAATTACTCTTGCAGTGTAATGAGCATTTCAGATTAACGTCTGTGGTCTTGTTTAATCAATGTAAGTAAAGGAGGTCGATACGGAATGGAGTCGAAAGGTTCATATCAATAGAACCTATTTTAAACCTGAAAATGCCTCTTCCAGACACTTTATTCCGTAATCAGGTCACATGCCAAGACCTTTGGTTCAGATTAAGGACTTTCTTTCAATTATTTTTTTTGACACATGCGGAAAAGAACATGAAAGTGAAATAATCAATACTTCATGAAGTGACATTTTAAAAGTGTTTTCTATATATGGAGAAAATCTTTTTTTCCCGGATTATGTCTTTCGGTAAAACCCAATACCACTACAAGGGCAAACATACCAGAAGACATATTGGTCGGTTCTTCTGTTTACTGATATTTTCATCGCATGTTATGCAGCACTGTTCTCTGTTGTTAAGCGCTATTCTATGCTGCTCCTGTTCAGTTTTGCGTTGTATTAAGCTCCCCGTCGTCTTACTGGCCCTAACTTGTCATTAAGATGAATCAATGTGATGATATATTGGAGACAGATTGTAATTACAATTTGGCTCTTTAGTCATTTGGCCAAGCGAGTATCTAAAATTAAGGTCTCGTCTGGTTTGTGACGCGACATTAGAAACAAAGGTTGAATTAAATTCACTTCTAACTCTAGGTGTCTTCTGGCTCGACAGTGCAAAGACAGAGTTAAACAGTGTACTGACCTTCGTTTGACGTTTCGCTGGAATTTGGTAGACGCTGGTCAAATATTTTGTTGACCCTGTTCAGACTTTGCTGCGTGTCAACCGGTTGGTTGGTTGGTTTGTTTGTTGTTTAACGCCGCACTCAGCAATATTCCAGCTATATGACGGCGGTCTGTAAATAATCGAATCTTGACCAGACAATACAGTGATTAATACAATGAGCATCGATCCACGCAATTAGGATCGATGACATGCATCAACCAAGTTAGCGAGCCTGACCACCCGATCCCGTTAGTCGCCTCTTACGTTGGTTTATTGTTTAACGCCGCACTCAGCAATATTCCAGCTATATGAAGGCAGTCTGTAAATAATCGAGTCTGGACCAGACAATCCAGCGATTAATATCATGAGCATCGATCCACCCAATTGGGACCGATGACATGCATCAACCAAATCAGCGAGCCTGACCATAGTCACCTTTTACGGCAAGCGTGGGTTGCTGAAGACCTATTCTACGCCGGAATCTTCACGGGTCGCGTGTCAACCGGAGCAGGATAGGACAGTACAGATGGACTAGTTTGACATCAGTTGGGGTCAGATGTGAGGTGGTCTGTGGTTGAAACTATGTGTTTACTCTACATGAATGGACGTATTGTTTATAATGAACCACCAAACTGGTTGAATAATCAGAAGATGGGCTAAGGATATATTACAAAGAATAATGTTGCACGGTCATGTATATTGAGATCCAGTTATTCCAAAACTAAATCGTTGACGTTTTCCAGAAACATGTTCTGCCTACGTATACAGTGCATGTCGTTATAAATCCAATGATCCATTGATTTGAAATACAAAAAAAATGATTAATACAGTCCTGACATGCAGGCACCATTACTTTTAACGTAAGGAAAAGTGCATTAGGTTGTCTGTAATCGTTGCCTATCGTGTGTGGATCCGTCCAATAACGGGTGTAAAGTGCTCCACATTGGGTGCTTGTGTGTACAAAGATTACCTCTTTCATGTTTGCCAAATGAAATGAGTGCTAGTGAGTTTTACAAAAATACTTAACGTATAAGACCATGAAATGCCGTGATATAACTGAAACATTATTCGAAGCTGCTTTAAACCAACTCACTCACTCAAATGAGATTTACTCTTCTGAATCCATCTCACCTAATCTTAATATGCAGTCTTTATTTATTCGTACATGTGTAGGCCAACGTCCCATGGTACATTTAATGGTCCACAGCATATAATACATATTTGCGATAATTAAAGGCGTAATACAAATACATTGCAATATTTCTAATTGTAGTTTGGTCATAGTCACATATAAAAGTATTAAATTTATCTAGTGCAGGATGGACATAATACTTTTCATGGATATATTGTTTCCTTATATGAATGTTCTTTACAAATTAACCTAGTTCTACTATACACGCAATTACTCTTCTGTCATGTAAGTACGTTTCCCTCAACGGACTCCTTTTCTTCGAGATATGAAAAGGCAATTGTTCACCTGAAATCATGAGGGAACATATTCTACATATTAAAATAGCCAATTGCACGGGACATATTTGTGTCGCTGATGCGCAAAAATTAAGTCAATATAGAGCCGACTGAATCTGTACTGTAGTGTCATTGCGACAATGTGATAAATCGACATGTTTGTAATGGTAAATGTAGTATTGACTATGTGAAAACCTTTTCGCGAACACCCCACATGGCTACCATACGTTTTTTGAAAGCTTTTTAGAGCCTTTAATGAAGTAACCGTGATCAAACAACTTTGTACCTCCAAAGTTGTGAAATGTAGACACCAAAGGTTGGGCTGTTGGGAGATTGTTCGACAGAAAGATAAAGTTGACTATTGGAGAGTTGGAGTCATTCCTTGATCAGAAGGCCCATCTTCTCCTAGATCATCATTATCATTATCTAGGATAGTATTACATTTGTATCTGTCCATGATAATACGTGTACGGGAAAGGCTCACACGTAGAAGAGAACCAAAGCTGCGTGCACTATGACTACTTATTTAAACTCCGACACATGCAAAAGGGAAAGATGGACAGCGTCATGTCAGCATCAATTTTAAGATGACAAGTCACATACGTCTGACACCATGCAGCCTTTGTTTCACATTGTATTAGGATTTTACGAACGATTGTAGAAAATCTATCAAAGAAGCATTGCATACTCGCCCAAGGACGTGTCCCTGAAACATCTTTAAATCATCTGTATCCCCCTTTTAAATGATCTCTTGTTTTCAGACTATGGAGCACTTAAGCAAATTATCTGTCAGGTTAATCGTTGAGTAATCAGTTTGATAGGCAATGAGTTGTACGAAGCACTAAATGACTCATTGATATAGCACATGCATCTGTTCATTCAGATTATGAACATTAACTTGGAAAATGCGTTTCGATTTATCAATTGCTTCCACCAAGTAGATTCATTGGTACCTGGTTAAATACATATATAGTAAGCAGAAAATATAAGACAAATATTGCATAAATACTTCCCTTCATGTTTCATTAGTTTGATTGCTGATTTCGCCGCTCTAAGCAATATCCCAGCAACATTATGGCGGTCTGTAAATAATCGAATCTAGACCAGACAATCCAGTGACTGACATCATGAGCATCGATCTACGCAATTGGGATACGATGACACGTGTAAACCAAGTCACTGAGCCTGACCACCCGATCCCGTTAGTCGCCTCTTACGACAAGCATAGGTTGATGAAGATCAATTTCAATCGAATTCGAATTCAAGTTCTACCGACCAGCAATGAGATGCTGGGGATACATTTTACCCTGGTCCCCAAGGGATGTTCACTAGCCTTTTCAGTGAAGTAAATAACGTAAAGCAAGTAACATCAGTTGGTTTGTTTATCTGATAGCAAAACTTGATGTCCTCATTCGATTGTGTGAATGCTGAGCTTGATTAGTAAAGGAAAGTATTTTTAGCATAGTGTGACTAAGCCGTTTCCTGCACATCCCCACGTTAAATGAGTAAATGAACTCAGCCAGCAAGCCTGTAATCTTTGGAGCTAGCGGTCCTTCATAGCATATCATTACATAATTATAGGTCTTGGACTATAACGATCGAAACCCATCAGCAGAACATGGAAGCCATTATGAGAAATGTATGAGACCAAACAGACACGCCCCTCTCATCACAGATCGTATAACTTAGAATTAGGTTTTCATCATTTTCCCATAAGGAAATATGCTCTGCTGATCACACGAATGGACGAGATGAAAACGTTTCCGAAAAAAATGTTTGAGATGATATTAAGTTTATCTAAATTCAATATTTTGTTCCTTGCCATAAAATTAACCAAGCGAAAGATTTCTTCCTGAAAGTATAATCAGAGACAATGTGAAAACCTTTTTTCCATATAACGATAATCTTTAAACCAGTACTTAATTTGAAGAGAAGCCTATTCCGTTTCCCCATGTTCGATCTATTTTTTATTTGAAACCATCTTGGTGGCACTTCATTACAAAACGAAATGCATCAAATTTATTTCTTCTGCAGTAATGACACTCTGGTACAAAAATAGCAAACCCAAACGCAAAATTGTCACTTTCATCATTATGTGCGTTGTACTGTACAGAAATCTGTCAAGTCAATATTCGTTTTATTGTGTAATACTGTGCTGTTTCTTCTGCGGGAAAATAGTATGTGTCGCGCTATATTATACGAGGTCGTACAACGCGTGACTTTGACAGAACGAAGTGTCTCTCGCAATTTCTTCCCTTCAAAGCATTTTCATAAAATCGATGTGTATATATTTTTAACACACATTTAAAGAACTACATGCGATCAAGGATCAATTTAAATTCAGCGAGGTTAAAATTAGTTTCAATGCTGTGGAACAGTCTTCAGGTATGGTCTAAAACATATTGTATAAAAATGATAAATGAAACTATTGCCAACAACTGAATACTGCCAGAACACTCCCAAGTCGTAATGAAGTATTGTGGTCAGCCATCTTCATAGCTTGTCCTACGCCGTACTCTTAAACCAAATTAAAGACTGGTGAAGATTTGTCTTGACATGCACGTCCCAACCAATTCAGTATGAAAGTTTGTTCCGAACTATGTGTTATTCCGTTGTTGGTTTCTTTTTTAAGACTACCTCTGATTCAATAGTTCAATGTTATTCGCAGACACAAAAAACCAGAGCCGAATCTTTGCGTGCATAATATTGAAGGTAAGAAGTGCCAAGTTTGTGAGCGGAATCGTGATTGGCATTCGTCGTTGTAGAGGAGAACCCTGTCCACATTCATAAGAAATCTCTGTTAACTGCAGAATCGATTTACAATTCCAACTATACCATGCACATGGTCATGAACATTTATTTATGAATCACTATCAAATATATACTGTGTCCTAACTCGACTAGGTGGTAATGACTTCAAGATTTGCTGTCATATTGCTGCCTTGGCATTAAAAACATTATGTCACTCTTTGTTACCCATAAGCAGCAGCAAATATATTATTGTTTGAGCACGTTTGTGAGCGGAATCGTGATTGGCTTTCGTCATTGTTGAGGGAATCAATTGAACGATTCCATCTCTATTATGCACATAGTCATTAGCGTTTGTGAATAACTATCAAATAGTGACGAAAAGGCGACCATATCCTACCCCACCGGTTGTTCCCGTAAAACAACACAGCCAGCCAGTGGAGCTTAACATATATTCTACATGGATGTGTTGTTCTTATTTTCATAAAGATTCGGGCCCGGGGTACAGATGATTCGTGTCATTTTAACGTCTGAATTCGATGTGCAGGGTTTTGTCGCTCAGGCGTGCAGGAAATCTGTGATTATGGGTTCGAATCCCAGTTCGCCCTGATTATTTTTCTAGGTTGTCAGCGCCATACCTGTGCTCGTGGGTTTCCCCGTTGTTGAATGGCTATTGAATAAATAGGGGGGGTCGGTTAGCCTAGTGGTTAAAGCGTTCGCTCGTCACGCCGAAGACCCGGGTTCGATTCCCGATATGGGTACAATGTGTGAAGCCCATTTCTGGTGTCCCCCGCCGTGATATTGCTGGAATATTGCTAAAAGCGGCGTAAAACCATACTCACTCACTCACTCACTATTGAATAAAACAGACAAATCCATTTCCGTTATAATACGAAATCTCTTGTCCCTTGTACCAAAAAACTGCATCGCGTCGGATTACCTCAAACATAAAACTGATTTGACAGAAATGCCGTTCAAAGTGTTTTTGCTGAATTTGGGGGTATAGGTCGTTGCTCTGAGATATTAATATTTAATTTAGTTACTAATTTAGAGGTTTGAAATCAATATCGACATATGTATTTCATTCGAAGCACAATATGTGTACCTTCATTGTGTCATGATTAAACACAAACACTTGTTTTGAATGAATTAACGATTGGCAGTATCTCCTGTCATAGGTTCATGTTTGCAGTGCTAGACATGTAGGTCGCCTATTGAAATGAGACTAACATGACGACTAAAACAATACATCGCCGTACATACTCAAACAGTAATTTTCGTACTCGATGGCATGTATGAGAATATTGATTCGCCACACCTGCAGATGGATATTCCAGTAAACAATGATATTAGTACATATTATGCGCAAGGACTTACAATGACAATAATAAACCCACAACATTTAGCAAGAAAGGCACGTTAGCATTTATTCCAGGAAACTGAACTTCAGTCCACCTTTGATAAGGCCTCATTGATCGGGTGGTCAGGTTGTATTGATACCGTATTATCTTACCCCTTCGGCATGGATAATTGCTCATAACATCAATCACTCGATTTTGGTCCGCACTTGATTATATATAGGCCGCCGTCAAACAGCTGTAATATCGCTAGTGAGGTGATACACACAAACAAAACAGCATTATGTCGACTGCATTCGCTTGTCTGAAGCTGCCCAATAGCTACCAATCAGGTATAAAAAGGACTATGCAGTCGAATTCTGTTGTCTCGAACTCCTTGGGGACTGGAAAAATAGTTCGATTTATCTGGCGTTAGACTCATCCGACTCGATCATATTACTACCTGACCTAGCCGGGACCGGACCGTGATTTCGACGTAACCGGGAATTCGACACGTCCGAGTTCGAGACAACGGGGCTCGGTTGTATAGTTAGTTCTTCAGTCTGTATTCTTTCGCTATGACTCTAAGGTACTGACTTCTCTGAATCAGCAATTAGATCAGATCAGTGGTAGAATTACATCTATCATGTCCTCAAAATTCTCATCACATATGAACTTGATGTTGTTGGAGATGTAAGATAACTTTCTTGACATCATTTTATTCATTGTGTTTAAATATAATACACAGGATTGTTGTCTTAGCTATTTTTCACAGGTAATTTACGATGTTGCGATTCTCATTCTATCTTGGAAATTGTCTCGCAACACCAAATCACAAGCACATGAACATAGAGTAGGTACAGCATGCACATGCCAATGAGTGATTATTTCAGCAGCTCATGCGTCTGTAGTCGATTATGCTTGATTAACCGTCCAACGCTTGATTGACTTTAACAAAAGGTTTAACTCAGATACAAGTATTAAAGTTTTTTTCAATTAACATACCCTACGAAAAGCCGGGAGCGGGATAGTGCTCTATACATACATGTACATTTTAGAGAAGTACCTCTATCAGAGTCGGTTCACCCACCTTTAGAATTAATAAAGACTGATAAAGGGCCTGGAGCCACTTCAAAAGTGTCCATTGGAATGTGGAGTTCATCTCCAAGCGGATTTTCATTGCACTAAACATTCAAGCATTAACTCGAGATTTGAAGCTATAAAATGATAACTGACTTTAATTGCTTTGACGGCACTCGAGAAGTATGTATTTGTGGGACAATGTCATGTAAAGTGACCACAAAGTTCAAAGTTTCAGGATGAAAACATCTCAACGAGCAAATCTGATTGAAATTGCAATTCTGTTCCACCATGTAAACAGTATATAATGGAATAAGCACACTTTCTTTGACAGTCGTCGATACCAGTGATAGACACAGACCGGCACATCACACGTGAATGTTTAAAGGCCTTTGTTCATGAGTAAACTCTTCAGAATTGTGGTATATATACTGTGTTGTTTTCAGCTTCAATGTCTACATTCGACAGTGCATTGACAACATGAAAGGAGCGTTTCTCTGTCTCGTCGTTGCTTGTAAGTATCCAAAATTTCTTTTCCAATCGGTGATGAAATATTTAACATTATGTTCAAGACGATTCAGTGACCAGCTCGAAGAACATGTCACAAGATGTGAACAACTTAAATAAAGGCATAAACTTAATGACTATTGACACAATATGGTTTGTCTATGTTTAATAGACCGCCTCCGTGGTCTAGTGGTAGAGCGTCCGCCCGGAGAGAGGAAGGTCCGGGGTTCGACCCCCGGCCGCGTCAAAGACGTTAAAAGAGGGTACTTGTTGCTACCCTGTCTGGCGCTCGGCATTAAGGGGCTACAAGGACTGGTCGGCTCGGAGTCAGTATACTGTGTCTGAGTTGGGTATTCATGTTAAACTGCGGCATGGTATCTCAGTGAGCTAGCACTATAAATCGACATCAGTCCGGACTAGTACAAGCAGCCACACAAACACACACACGTACATGCACGTCGCTATATAAGTGCAATAATCTTTGACGCGTCGTTAAACCCTATTTCACCTCACCTCACCTCACCTATGTTTTATATCTACATACTGTTTTTCAGGCGTGTTGGGCATTGCCCTGACAACAGAGCCGGCGGTCACGTCCACGTCCGCGTGTGACTCATCGTCCACCTGCCAACTTCATGCCAGCGCCACATGCAGGTAACCTTAATTACTCCTTCCCCATCTTCAGCATAGGTATGAACAAAAGATAAAAAAAATGATATGAATGCCAAATATACTTTGTCTATTTCAACGTCATCCTCCTAATCAAGGTCATATGTTATTGAGTATTTATTCGGCGGAGTTTTCAAGTAGCCTACACCTTGTAGCAAAGGCAAGCATGCAATGTATAACACTCAAAACAAGATATATGTATGAAAATGCCTAATGGTAAATTAATAGTTGATGACATTTGGGTTAAATATTTGACTTACATGTAAGTGTTGAGACATGGGTTGAGGCGGTCGGGTAGTCCAGTTGTTGTAGCGCTGGCTTCTGTTAAACATTTTACATGAGCATATTGACATTTGAAACTGTAGGATGGATTAATGATTCATTATTTGACATTCATGAATGTCGTCTACAATTTCTTATGAACATTCAAGGGGAAGTTTATAACCCCCTGTATAGTTATATTTACATCATACGGCACTGACGCGTGCTGAGTGAGTGAGTGAGTATGGTTTTACGCCGTTTTTAGCAATATTCCAGCAATATCACGGCGGGGGACACCAGAAATGGGCTTCACACATTGTACCCATGTCGGGAATCGAACCCGGGTCTTCAGCGTGACGAGCGAACGCTTTAACCACTAGGCTACCCGACCGCCCCGACGCGTGCTGAAGGCATAAGGTTTGGAAAGACTGAAAAGATGACGTGTGAACGAAACCAAAGCTGTTTGTGTACATGCTAACAACGTTGTAACTCCATGCATGACATAACACGGTTTCATTGTTGAACCACCCTGGCGATACAGGTCAAAATAAGTCCCCAGTACGTCATGCTTGTCGTATGGACCGACTAAAGGTGGGATCGGGTAATGTAAAGCGTGGCATATTGCCTGATGTCATACGGGTATTGAAGTACATGTGTGTTAATGGCATCGAGTTTTGAATGGCTAGGAGAACTGAATTGTGAAATAAAGCGGCAAAACCCTTTCCATATCCAATAGAAATCTCTGCATAAAGCAGAGTCAACTATATTTTCCGACTATATCATGAACATGTGTTTATGAACCACTATCAAATAGTAGTGATACCAGGTGTTTGCGAAAAGGTGAGCGTATCCTGCCCCTCCGGTGGCACCGTCACAAACGCATGCAAAGGCAAGTCAATTGTTCACCTGTCACTGATACGTCAAACTTGGAAATGTCCTTCACATGTCAACCATTAAATATTTTGAAAGCTTCACTTAGGCCTTGAATGTTGTAACCTTGATCAAACAACTTCTGAGCAAGAGTCGTATGACGCTCTTTGAAATATCGGTGGAAAGAGCATTCTCGATTGTATCTCAAAAGTTGTGAAATGTAAACACCAGAGGCTGGAACTGCTGGAATATTGCTCGAAATGAAGGGAAAGTTGACTATTGGAAAGTTGAAGTCATTCCTCTTGTCATACAGTCTAGTGGGGAGTGTTTTGTCACCCTGAATCTTTATGCATATGAAACAGGTGGTGTCTCATTGGTCTCCTTTATTTCTAGTTCAGCTGGGTAAATCAATGGAAGCGAATTGGCTATTTGATTGTTATTGAACGATATCAGATCATCGATATAAGAAACCAAACCAAAGTTGTATGCATGCTAACAATGTTATACCGTAATACACAACGGGATGTGGTTTACCGTCGAATCCCCGTGGAGATACCGGGTAAGAATTAGTCCCCACTATGTCATGCCTGTCGTATGAAGCGAATAAAATATGTTGTTAATTAACATTTAATCACTGAAATCGAATGTATAATTATTGTCTCCATACGACCATGTAGCTGAGTCGTTTCTGCTTCTAATTTGATAGATCTCTTTGCACTTTCCGTACGTGCTTCCGTTACACCGAACAAAGCAATTAGAACGCCTCTGTTAGAATCAGGTTGGACCAAATGTATGTAGCTATCGAACCACTGTCTTTTTATTCCTATACCGTTTTTCGTACTGGTGTTGATGTCATGAAGCCAGTATTAATGTGTAGAAGTGTCAGTGAACGAGCTGCGAATCTAGGTTGTCGTTGTCAGTTTGGGCGCTGGAAAGCCAAGATAACTGTCTGTTGGCCGTCGGTTGCTTGACCTCTCTTGCCCTTCCGTAGCCCTTGTGGCCGGACAGAAAGCCTTGTTATTTCATGTAAGGTCATTGATACCAGTAATTGTATTATTGCAGTCCTGGTCATGTAGCATTTTGCACTCCGAAAGAATCGTTGTTTTTGGTAAGTTTGTATGTAGAGCTAGTTGATGATATATTATATTCTGAAAATGAATGGACTCAGTATTACCAATTTTAAGAACTGTTTTCGTCATGAAAAGAGAAAAGAACTATGAAGTTAATTTGATCACTTTGGAAATGTTATTTCGCGGAGGGGCCGTAATCTAAGCAGTTCTTTTCGTGTCGTCAGCGTGTTATATTTACTTATAATCAGGTACTTGATAAGAAAATAAAATGTTAGTGCACAATCACATACCTGCGATAAAGACATATTTGTGGAATTTATTTTTTATCAGATATCACTTATCAAAGCCTAACTTTAAGTATTGCCTTTGAACGTTTCAGTTGTGCCAATTATATATTATTCTCTTTGTCTGTATTGGACACTAGAGGGAAACAATTCAATTTTATCTAAGGGGACTTTGCATGAATTTGCATGAAATCAGTATACGTTTTACAAGGTCTTTTGTAAATGTTGATTGATTATCAAACACACGGTTTATAATATTTATGAGTTTCAACAAAATCAGCAAATGCACTTTCGTGCCATTGCATTTTCACTGGACTGTCGACTTTGTTTACAGGCAGCCGTCGTATGGCAGGAGTACTGCTGTGCCGCGTCAGGCAATATATATTGACAGCAAACTACGGTTATAACGAACTGAAAGGGACCACAAATTTTAGTTCGTTATAACCGTAGTTCGTTATAAACATATATACAGCAAATGGCCAGACCCAAAAAACAGTTCGTTATATCCGCCAGTTCGCGATCGTTATGAGCGTGTTCGTTATTAACGTAGTTTACTTAATTTTTTTATGCAAAATTGTGGCGGGTGCTGCCCATGAGGCGGGACGTGCTTACCCTTTTTGCGAGCACCTGGGACCACTTGCACAAAGCGATCTTAGCGCTAAGATGATCGTAACTCCCATAGTTTAACATAGGCTTACAATAGTCTTAGCACTAAGATCGCTTTGTGCAAGTGGGCCCTGATGTCATCACTGGTTTTCGGTGGTCCATTGATGTAATTTTCACAGCTGTTTTGCTCTTTATATTATTTAATCTCTTTCGTGGATAATCCAGAATGGTTATTCCCTTGCATTGACAATTTATATTAATATTGGAAACAAAGATAACATGAACTTTCTTTATATATTTCTACAGCCTGGAATGCTGGGATAACGGCCAGGGTGGCTCCGAGTGTCTTGAGAGATGGTACATCAATGGAGACAGGGTCTTCTGCGAATTGAAATAAATATATTGAAGAAATATATTTCACAGTTTGCAAGCTCATTGTAAACAAGAATAAACTTTCTTCAAACCAGGCTATTCGGTGTTTTTCAGTAATGTTTGTTTGCCATGAATTATTATTTGTGACCAAACATGTTTAACTTTCCATAACACATGAATCTACGTGACGAGCGGTAGGGTAGCCCAGTGGTAAAAGCGGTCGCTCGTCATACAGAAGGCCCGGTTTCGATTCCGGCTCACTGGTGTACACTGTGTGGAGCCCATTCTGTCCACTGTCGTGAAATCGCTGGAATGTTGCTCAATGCGGCGTAAAACCATACTCATTCACTCATAATATAGGCAGGGATTGCTTTCAATGAATACATACTCACCGGTTCATTTCAAGAGGCATTTCCACGTCATATATGATGTATAGCCAATATATTTTCAGAACACATGTACATAAGATAAATATCGTTTCAAGCACATGTCAATAAATTCAGTACTAAATGGAAAAAGGTATCATCCATAAAACGTTATAAAGTAAACTACGGTTATAACGAACTGAAAGGGACCACAAATTTTAGTTCGTTATAACCGTAGTTCGTTATAAACATGTATACAGCATACAAACAGCAAATGGCCGGACCAAAAAAACAGTTCGTTATATCCGCCAGTTCGTTATAAGCGTGTTCGTTATAAACGTAGATTACTGTAATGTACACGTACACTTTATTGTTGTAGTATAATGCCATAAATGTCAGCCAATATATCAAATAATTCCAATGTAAATACTATACACAGTTTGTAATGTTGTGGACTATTCATTCGAGAAAGACAACAAAATACTTGGTCATGTAAGAGTGAGTGAGTGAGTTGGGCTTAACGCCGCCCTTAACAGTAATCGGGGCGAACCGGGATATGAACCCACAATCATAGGTTTCTGGCATGCCAAAGGGACACAACTCTGCACAGCGAATTGCGGCGCCTTAGACGACTGGGCAACCCGTGCCCCCGGTCATGTAAGAACGTCCCTTCACGGCGATACTTAGATCGAAGGTACATGTAGGGTATTGAACTTTCTGATTCAGCAATCACATCAGAATGGTAATAGTACAATTTACATGCCCTCAAATCACGTCCTCGAATCACATAACACTCGTGTTATATTAAATGAAACAACAATTGAAACGTTTTTGCAGTTTGCTTAACTATTTTCCACAGGTTATATGCAATGTCGGGATCCTCAGTTTAGTCTGGAACACATACACAATCAAATATATAGGGCACGATGGCATGTCATACCAGTGAGACGAGGGGAATGGAATTTTAGATCGCGCTAGGGTTATATTGCACTTATATAGGGACGAGGATTGTGTGTGTGTGTGCGTGCGTGCGTGCGTGCGTGCGCGCGTGTGTGTGCGTGCGTGTGCTTGTAGCTGCCTGTACTAGTCCAGACTAATCGCGTTTTATGGTGCTAGCCCATGCCGTAGTTTAACATGGATACCCCATTCAGACACAGTAAACTGACTCCAAGCTGATCAGTGCTTATTTTATCCCCTTTAATCCCGAGTACCATACAGGCGAACAAAAAGCGCCAAATTTTAACGTCTCTTGGTAGGACGCGGAGAGGGATTCGAACTACTGACCTTCCGGTCTCCGGGCAGCCCGTGCCCCCGGTCGCAATATGGCTGAAATAATTCCGGTGCGACGTTAAATGTTAACTCACTCACTCTCCGGGCAGACGCTCGATCAACTTCACTACGGTGACGGTCTCATACCAGTGAATGTTCAGTCTGCTTTACTGTTATCTTTCCGTGACCTTTAAGAAATCATTTCCACAATTTCAACAGCTCAATGACATGCATCTACGGCTTAAATGCTCTATTAACTGACAATAATTAACTGACTTTATAAAAAAGTTCTGAATCAATCATTAACGTTATTTCATTTCATATGCCTTAAGCAAAACCGGGATAGATAAGTTGTCCCATACATACATGTCGATAAAAAGATCATTGTAGTGAAATTTAAATACGTACTATATCACTATAACACTCTTTGCTGTCATTAGAAATTAAGAAAGACTGATAAAAAATAGACGCCCTTCATAAGTGTTCACGGAGATGTGGTCGTCATCCCCAAGCGAGTTTTATGGCACTAAACATTTAAATATAAACTCAGGACTTAGATCTGTAAAATGACATTACTCGCTTTGAAGGCACTCGCGAAGTATATATTATGGGAAGTACCGGGTAATGTGACCACAAAATTCACGGTTTTAAGGCGAAAATATTTTTACGAGCGAATCGTGATTAAAATTGCAATTCTGTTCCAACATGTAAACAGTATATTAGGTATGAAGCACATTTTCATTGACAGTCATCGTTACCTGTGATAGGCACGAGCTGGCAAAACACACTTGAAGATTTAACGGCCACTTTATCTGCACGACGCATTCGGAAGTAAGGTATATATACTGTGCTATGTTCAGTTACAATGTCTATTATTGACAGAGTGTTGACGGCAACATGAAAGGAATTATCCTCTGTCTCGTCATTGCAAGTAAGTAATATTTTCACTGTTCTTAATTACACTGCTTCGACCATACATGTATGCAGTTTGCCGTCATCTGCTTGATCATGCAGGAAAATATTGCTCAATATGTTTCTGTTGCTTTGACCTTTACAAAGGGCACACATGAATATTGAACGTGATTTAAGTAGCATCACCACACAGAATGTTACGCCTGTGTGATAAGTTTCATATCGTATTTATAATGTAACATTTCACATAATGTGCAAGACGCTTCTGTGACCAAGAGACTAACTCGAAGAAAATATCAAATGTATGTGAACTACCTAAGAAACGCTAACGCTAATTGACACATTTGTATTGTTTCTCTGGGTTTTATGTCCACAATTGTTTTTCAGGCGTGTTGGGCATTGCCCTGACAACAGAGCCGGTGATCACGTCCAGGTCCGCTTGTGACCCATCGTCCATCTGCCAACTTCATGCCAACGCCATTTGCAGGTAACCTTAATGTCTACCCTTCACAATCACCTCTCGCCATTCAGCCACTTGCCGGAACCACTATTTCAGCCCTTCTCCTTTCATCTCTCCTTTTCAGCAGAATTTCACGGGCAGTCAACGTTGTTCCCTACCCTCAATATCGCCCCGACCATTCAGCTTGACGTCCCTTGCAGGCTATGTTCCACTATTCCCCTCTCTTTTCGCCTTTGAGGTGAGGTGAGGTGAAATGGGGTTTAACTTCGCGTCCGAGATTATTGCACTTATATAGCGACGTGCATGTACGTGTGTGTGTTTGTGTGGCTGCTTGTACCAGTCCGGACTGATGCCGATTTATAGTGCTAGCCCACTGAGATACCATGCCGCAGTTTAACATGAATACCCCACTTAGACACAGTAAAGTGACTCCGAGACGACCAGTCCTTGTTTTAGCCCATTTATGCCGAGCGCCGGACAGGGTAACAACAAGTATCATCTTTTAACGTCTTTTGGTATGACACAGCCGGGGACCGAACCCCCCCCCCCCCTTCCCCTCGTACGCTTTAGCCAGATATTGACTCGTGGGTAGTTCTGTGTATTCCTTTCTCCTTCCGTAGTATACTCTTGTATGAAGATCTGGTTTGAAATTGGTCTTCAGCAACCCATGCTTGTCGTAATCACAACATAACATGGTTTCCCTGGTGAATACCCGTGGTGGCGATTCGGGGTCACAATCACTCCCGTAGTACGTCATGCTTGTCGTATGAAGCGACTAAATTGGGGATCGGGTGGTGTGACTGCGTGTTGCCGTGCCCCGATTGCGTCGGGTGCTGCTCATGCTTTCAATCACTGGTTTGTCCAACTCGATTATTTACAGGTACAGTTTTTGTTGACTTTGGTGCAAATCAACATGTACTCACAACGACGATAAAACATAAGTGAAATGATCAAACCATGTTATAAAATTGAAAAAAGCATACATGGGTGCGATAACTCATCATTTCAAAACAAATGGTAGTTATCCATAAATTGTGGCTACTTTGGTCTGGTATATTAAATTGCTGCATATTTAGTAACATAAAAATATAATTACATTGAAAAATTCATACATGGGTGCAATAACGCATCATTGCAAAACAAATGGTCTGGTATCTATACCGAAACGTCGCCTTTACAGTATTAAAGAAATCGTTATCCATAAATTGTGTCTACTTTGGTCTGGTATTGCTGCATAATTAGTAACATAAAAATACTTCTGTATCTATCTCCCCATCTCCTATCAACTTTCTCATTTATCTTACCTATCTGATCTTATCTTTTTATACTGTATACTATCGCCTGCATCTCCTTCAAATGATTCAAAATGTCCCACCACCCACTGGTCACGTGGGGATGTAGTGGCCATATGAATCGTGGCTATTTATCTGCAAATATTAAAAGAAATAAACAAATAATAAATAAATAAATAAATACAACAGAGGTTGGTTCGGAATCAATATAATGTAGCTGAGTCGGGTATCCTTGGCTTGGTATCTCAGTGGGCTAACGCTATAAAACCAGCATCAGTCAGGACTAGTACGAGATGCCACATACACAGAGGTGCATGTACGTCGCTACATAAGCGAAATATTCATAAACGCGACGTCAAACCCAATTCACCTCACCTGACCGTTACGTTACGCGAGAACCAAGGTTCTCCTTGTCAACTGGGGCAGATGGAGAGCAGTCGATTGTCGACTGTCAATTGTTTGACTGTCGATTGCATCTTTCCTCTTCCGTGATGATTGGGTCCGGACAGACTCCCTACTTTTTTCTTACCATAATCATATTTTATATTTCCGAACACTGTTTTGGTTTTTCTCACCGAAGGTTTGCTTTGAAATATTTACAAGTTGTGTGAAAGTACTGCTTTATCATACATGTTTTTTTGCGTTCTTTATGAAAATGTTTCAAAGATACGGCAGTTGATTAAATCACTTTGGAGATGGAATGTGTCTAATGGGCTATTATCATGATCAGCTCTTTTCCTGTCCTGACTAACGTGTGGTATTGTAGCTTTAAGACACGGACACATACTTCATACACAATCTGAAACACTCTGAATCAATCTGATACTTCCGGCACAATTAAAGTTCAGTGAACGTATTTGTGATAACCTCATCTTTTCGGAACTGATTCTTTTGAAACTGACCATATATCACTTTAATAAGCCTCACTTTAAGTATCGGTTTTGAACGTTTTGATTGTATTAAGATCTCTTTGTGAATATCCGACACCAAACCTAAAGAACTCAACTTTTCAATATCGGACACCAAACCTAAAGAACTCCACTTTTCATATTTGGGAACTTCAGATGTGCATGACTATTTAGCCCAATTTTCACTATGTCGTTATGAAATTATTAGTTGTTCATGCCAACGTGAATTTCGATTACATCTTTCTACAGCCTAGACTGCTGGGATAATGACTCCGAGTGTCTCGAGAGATGGTTCGTCGATGGAGAAAGGGTCTTTTGCGATTTCAAATAATTCTGTCTGAGACAAATATTTGACAATGCGCAAGTCCATTGTGAACAGGAATAAAATTCTTTCAAACTACATGCATAATACTGTTTTGTTTTTCTGTAGCGTAGAGCACTGGAGTTTGCCGTGAAACAATATGTGGAGCAAAGTTAACATTTTAATTGTAATTATAAAAATACAGTAAATCAGAGTGACGGGAGATCATGATTGACTGTAAAGTATTCTTCATCATTCGCGATGCAGTACACTCAAATGTTTTGTTGTTGTTTGTTTAAGGCCGCAGTCAGCAATATTCCATCTATATATGCGGAGCGGGCACGGGTGGCCCAGTCGTCTAAGGCGCCATGATTCGCTGTGCAGAGTTGTGTCCCTTGGGCTCGCCAGAAACCTATGATTGTGGGTTCGAATCCCGGTTCGCCCCGATTATGTTTCTAGGTTTGTCAGCACCATACCCGTGCTCGTGGGTTTCACCGAAGTGGTAAACGTCTGAGACCTGCCTCACTTTCCTCACACATTAAGCTGACACGCCGTTATATAACTGGAATAATGTTAAACTCGGCGTTAAACCCAAATCACTCACTCACTCACTCACTCACTCACTCACTCACTCACTCACTCACTCACTCATATATGCGGATGGTCGGTAAAAAATGAGTCTGGACTAGACACTCCAATGACTAACATCATAAGCATCGACGCAATTGGGATACGATGCCATGCACCCACCAAGTCAAAGAGCCCGTTAGTCGCATGGGTTCCTGAAGACCAATTCTAACCTAAATGTTCCCGGGAGGTGCAGTCAAGTAATGCATATTCTATAATTCATCGCTAGCACATGTCTGACATGTATATATATTCAATGCTATATGATTACAACAATAAGTTATGCATTGAACGCTATTATTTACACGTACCCAGTAGCTGTGGCAGTAAAACGTCATAAATTACAGCACAGTTTCAATAGTTAGGACTATATTTTCTAAACAATCATTTATTCCAGAAATACGAAAATATATCTCTTGGTAAAATGATAATCGTTATGTACACGCATCCTTTATCAGTGATATTAACGTGCATCAAATGACCAAGATGTCCATGACAATATCATATGGATATTCAGAGAATGACCAGGGTCTTCATCCGAAGAAATGGATTCCACTTGCGTAAAATGCAAAATAGGGGTGACAATTATATGAATGGATCACTGAATTTGACTAGGTGTTAGCGAAACCCTGTCCCACTTTTATATATACAGGGAGCTACAGTATTAGATATCCAAGGAATGTAAGAGGACGGTGTACTGCATCACAAAATACGATATGTGATAGTTACACACATTCGCTCCTTGCAATTTCAGGCCTACCAAAGTAAACCAGCTGCAGCTGAAAGTGCGTTCATATTACGTAGTTTGATTGCTCTTTGCTGCTTGTCTTTGGTAGCCTGAATTTGGACAGAGTCACGATATTGTCTGGAGGGTATCAAGAGGATTATGGAAATCTTGATTCATTACTTACGTACGGTTACACATGATTTTGGCAAGAAGATACCAAACTACCATCATAAATTCAAACTGGTACACAATCATCGTACCGCTTCAATGTATGATTGACTGTCTAGAGTGAGTGAGTGGTGAGTATGGTTTTACGCCGCTTTTTGCAAAATTCCAGCAATATCACGGCGGGGGGACACCACATGTGGGCTTCACATATTGTACCAATGTCGGGAATCGAACCCGGGTCTTCGTCGTGACGAGCGAACGCTTTAACCACTAGACTACCCCACCGCCCCGACTGTCTAGAAGGTAACAATTAAGCGAAACCACGTGCCACTAAAACGTGTGAGGATAATTCAGTGTGACAGAGTCATGGGCATTGAACACCAACGTCACGACAAACTAATGATCATAATCAGGTTGTTGGGGCGGTCGGGTAGCCTAGTGGTTAAAGCGTTCGCTCGTCACGCCGAAGACCCGGGTTCGATTCCCGACATGGGTACAATATGTGAAGCCCATTTCCGGTGTCCCCCGCCGTGATATTGCTGGAATATTGCTAAGAGCGGCGTAAAACCATACTCACTCACTCATAATCAGGTTGATAC